>NC_056512.1:31536815-31537103 GCF_014905685.2 Nematolebias whitei | reverse complement strand
AATCTGCATCCTCCTACCTGCTGCCTGTTTTAATCTGCATCCTCCTGGCTGCTGCCTGGTTTAATCTTCATCCTCCTACCTGATGTCTGTTTTAATCTGCATCCTCCTGCCTGCTGTCTGTTTTAATCTGCATCATCCTACCTGCTGCCTGGTTTAATCTGCATCCTCCTGCCTGCTGCCTGTTTTAATCTGCATCCTCCTACCTGCTGCCTGGTTTAATCTGCATCCTCCTGCCTGCTGCCTGTTTTAATCTGCATCCTCCTACCTGATGTCTGTTTTAATCTGCAT
>NC_056512.1:31529305-31536805 GCF_014905685.2 Nematolebias whitei | reverse complement strand
CTGCCTGTTTTAATCTGCATCTTCCTGCCTGCTGCCTGTTTTAATCTTCATCCTCCTACCTGCTGTCCATTTTATTCTGCTTTAATTTAAAATCCAGAAAACGTTCTAAGGTTGATCTTTTTTGTGGATGTAGGTGTTGTGGACAGTGAAGATATTCCTCTGAACCTGAGCAGAGAACTGTTACAAGAAAGCGCCCTCATCAGGTACATCACTTGCTCTGTCATTTGTTTATTTTGTTTATTTTTTTTGTCTCGGCTTTATCTCTTTTAAATCTTCATTTAAAAAAAAAATTGCCATTTATTTTGTAGTAATAGTTTGTTTAATAACAGCCCTTCTATTCTGAAATGTTTCCAGCTCTTGAGTTTTAAGGTCTGATTGATAATCTTGGTCTTTTCTGATTTGTCTGCTTCTGGACTCTTGGATTTACGTTCAGCTGTAATACAGCATGACATGTATATCTGGGCCATAATCCCTCCTATAATCTGAAAAATGCACAGCAATGACACAATAAGATGTTTGTGTATCCACACTAAGATGTCACCTACAATTAGTTCCTGTATTAATGAACATTTAGCACCATAACGAAATGGCTGAACGTCAACTTAAATTGTTTACGTCAAATTTTTCTGATCTTCTCTGTTCAGGAAGCTTCGGGACGTTTTGCAGCAGAGAGTGATTCGCTTCCTGCTGGACCAGAGCAGGAAGGAGCCTGAGAAGTACGGCAAGTTCTTTGATGATTACGGCCTCTTCATCAGGGAGGGTATAATCACCGTCCAGGAACAGGATGTAAAGGTGCCGACTGATGTTTCAGAGTGGAACGTTGTTGGGATGCATCGTGCCTCCCTGCGTTTTTACAGCATCGCTCTCCCTTCCTGCTCGGTAGGAGGACATTGGAAAGCTGTTGAGGTTCGAGTCGTCGGCTTTGCCAGCCGGCCAGCAGACAAATCTGATCGAGTACGCCTCTCGCATGAAGGCCGGCACGCGAAACATCTACTACCTGTGCGCCCCCAACCGACACCTAGCAGAGCACTCCCCCTACTACGAGGCCATGAAGAAGAAAGACATGGAGGTAGTGGATCATCTAGTTGCAGATCAGAGGAAGACACCAGGCAGTTAAATTTGTTTTAAAGATATTTTTGTTTTTACTGGGGGGGGGGGAAGACAAGCATCTATGTTTAGGTTTTTTAAATGTTGAAGGGGTTTGGGTGTGACATGTGACCCTCTGGGTTTGTTCAGGTCCTGTTCTGCTACGAGCAGTTTGACGAGCTCACCCTGCTCCACCTCAGGGAGTTCGACAAGAAGAAGCTGATCTCGGTCGAGACGGACATCGTGGTGGATCACTACAAGGAGGAGAAGTTTGAGGACTCCAAGCCAGGTGTGCGCCTCCTTCACTTAGACTTTCAGCAGGACAGAGACCTCTGTCGGAGCTGCAGTCTGAACTTTTCTCTGCTGCAGAGTCGGAGCGGCTGACGCAGGAGCAGGCCGATGACCTGATGGCCTGGATGAAGAACACTTTAGGTCCAAGAGTCACCAACGTAAAGGTAACAGGGAGACAGATGTTTGTGCAGGGGGTTTGAAAGATTGAACTCGTGTCAAATAAAAGCTCAAAGGCTCTTGTATCCGTTTGCATCAGAGAGCAGTGTAGACGTTTGTAAATTGTGGCTGGACAGATGTATTCTTTAGTTGTGAGCTAGCTGAAGGCAGCAGAAAGCTCAAGTGCTCGTAGGTTTTTAGTTTATTTTCAACCCCGTTTATATTTTGTGCTGTTAATAGTTTTCCTGAGCACATTAGTTCTTCACTGTTGGTATTTAAAACCTCATTTTCTCATTTTTTAACTTGACCTTAAAGCGTACGCTTTGCACACACTTGACCCTCAGCTTACACCTCGTTTGGACACCCACCCTGCCATGATTACCGTGCTGGAAATGGGCGCTGCACGCCACTTCCTCCGCACTCAGCAGCTGGCGCGCTCCGCCGAGGAGAGAGCTCAGATCCTGCAGCCCACGCTAGAGATCAACGCAGGGTGAGAGAGGTTTCACTAAATGTGTTCAGAGGACAAAATGTTTTCAAACTGTTTATTTTAAATGATTTATCTCGCAGACACAATCTGGTCAAGAAGTTGTACGAGCTGAAGGACACAAACTCTGAACTGGCTGGACTGTTACTGGATCAGGTACCTCATTTACAGATTTGTGTGTGAGAGAATCCAATATGGGTGTTCAGCTAAGATTTGTTCCTTAAAAAGAAGTTTCCCCCCAGCTTCTGCTTTTAAGTTGAAATATATGCAGGAAGGAAGCAACACGATGTAAAAGTATTTCTACCAGTACTCATGTTTCCTTTTTTTTTTACTTTTCAGATTTATGACAATGCCATGATCACGGCAGGCTTGAATGATGATCCACGACCGATGATTTCCCGCCTCAATGAGCTCCTGACTAAAGCTTTGGAGAACCACTGACGGTTTCCTGCAGTTTATCAGAAATGAGAATTTAAAGACTGAAACAGGCAGTGAAGTGCTTCTAAAGAAAAACTACGACCCTTCACACCTCATGGAGCGCTTCATTTCTGCTGATTTACTGCACACATTGAACTAAAACAGTAAAAAAATGGAATGAAAATGAGCTGCTGGAAGCTCCTCCGTCCACACAGTTTGTCTTTCAGGTGCGTTTGTAGTTTTAAGATGGCTGCCGGTAGTTGTGCTTATTTCAGTGACTTTCACATTCCCATCCTACTTTGGTTGGTCGATAACTTTTTACACTTAATTACAGGTAAAATAAATCTAGCTCAAAGTGTCACATTATGTAAAGCAGCTACAGGAAACTGGTGTTCTTCAAAAGGTCCAGCCAATCCAAACTCATCTATAAACATCAGGAGAAAATGGAAGAAATTCTAACTGCTAATAAAAAGGGCCATATTTTGTTTTTTAAATTAACAAACGACTAGAATACTCCAACCTGGATACTATTAACAGTGACTTTAATTAAAAAAACTTGTAAAATGATTTTTTTCAAAGTTTCTTTGTTGTAAGAATCAAAACATAAGAAACCCAAGCTTCAACAAATCATCCTTTAACTGCAGTCTGCGTGAAGCGCAGGAGGAGATGAGTCCAAGTTGTCCTCTGCTGCAGTTTCAGCAGCCCAGTACTGTCAGTCCATCTGAACCACATCAGGCTGGCACAAGCCGTCGACTCCACAGCGCACGTTTCCCTTCGTGAGCCATCCTTAAAGTCTCACCTGACTGGTGTGGTGCATTAAATAGTCTTACATGTCAGGAGAGTTTGTCTATGTTGGCCAAGAAGCGCTGGGCCCACCATTCATCAAGATCTATGGGAACAAAACCTGAGGAGAAAAAAATGGTCAAAAATAAAAGTGCTGATATTTGTGTCTGAATTGTTTCTTTTAACCCCAGAAAACGATAGCAAAGTTTGCTATAACTTTGCTATTCTAGATCTGCCATTGAGAGAAAACAGTACAACTTTTGTTAAAAACTTGGTGTATTAAGAAATGTTTATCTGAAATAGTTTGACAGTTAATTACTCATGAACGTTTATTACCCCCTGGCGGTCAAATTGAGGAACTGCAATAGCTGGCATTTTTACATCAACAGCTGCCAGTGTGAATGTTTTCCTCGTGAGATCGTTTAAACACACTCAAGTTGGCATTTTAGCACAAGACTTGCTCACTGAAAGTATTTAAACTGGGGGGAAAAGACATTTTAAAATGCTTCAATGATCTATTAGTTTCCTGCGTTGCTTTCAACTTTATATGGTACAAACTTGCCATTTTCTGAATTTCCGGTAAAAACCAGCGACTACTGCCTCCTGGCGGTCACAACGGAGAACTACGCCAAATCTGTCAAATTAACGTTTCGATTAACAACGTCTTAAATTACATATTTCAACTTTTATAACAATATATATATATATATTTAAAAAATCTAGCAATTTCAAAGATTTTATAATAAGTTTTCTTGCAGACTATAAATCATGTTTTGGATTTATTGACCATCGTGAACCCAGAGCAACATGTTTTTCATGCTACAGAAGCTATTGAAACAATACTTAATCAATAGGATCTTTAGCATTTGATGTTATATAGTATTATAGTATATTTTTAAATGTTTTTAGAATTTCTAACAAAAAGTTTTAGATTTTTCTACCTGGATTACTGAACAGGCATCAGGACGTTTTTAGAATTTATTACATTTAGGCTTTTACTGCCATCTTGTGGACATGTTTAGGAGCTACAACTCAAAGTTTTATGAGAAATATCGACGTTAACATGCTAAATTAACCTTGTTTTTTTTAAAGGTAGGAATCAACGTTTTCGTAAATTAGAAAAAGCAAAAATTAGCTATAGCGATATTTTTAAAATTACAGTACAAATATTTACACTAATGCGTGTTTTACTAACTTCAGTCATTAATAATTCCCGAGAATTGCCATCAATCACTGCCCTCTGGCGGTCACTCTTCAGAACTGCAACTTTTAATTTCTAAAGTTAGCGTAGAGATTTAGACTTCTCCGTTTGTTGCTTTCAAAATAAAACAGTTACGTTAAATCTTTTGTCTAAAAAAAAAAAGCCCATGCGCATATATATATATATATATATATATATATATATATATATATATATATAGTTTGTGCTGCTGTTTTTATGCCATTAGTGCTGAGCGTACTTTTGTTGATGTTTTTCTTAGTTCATATCGTAGATTTTATCGTTTTTCTTTTACATTTTATTGTTGGATCTAACGGGCAGCACGGTGGCGCAACTGGTAGAGCTGCTGCCTCTCAGCGAGAAGGTCCTTGGTTCAAACCCTGGTCCAGGGGCCTTTCTGGGTGGAGTTTGCATGTTCTCTCCGTGCATGCGTGGGTTTTCTCCGGGTGCTCCGGTTTCCTCCCACAGACCAAAAACATGCATGTTAGGCTGATTGGTAACTCTAAATTGTCCCTAGGTGTGAGTGAGAGAGTGAATGGTTGTTTGTCTCGTTTGTCTCTATGTGGCCCTGTGATGGACTTGCGACCCGTCCAGGGTGTACCCCGCCCCTCGCACAGTGATTGCTGGACATGGGCACCAGCGACCCCCGTGACCCAAAATGGAATAAACGGGTAAAGATAATGGATGGATGGATGTTGGATCTAACTGGGACCCTGTCTACACAATTTCGTTCCACCACATGTACCACACTTGGTGCGAATGACAATAAAGAAACTGACTCTCTGATATTTAATTATATAATTATTTTAATAAATGCCAAGGCATTCAAATAAACGCCTTGGCATTTTTAAGAAGACAAAAGATTTAATGTAACTGTTTTATTTTGAAAGTAAACGGAAAATCCTAACTTTGCTAATTAAAATGTGCAGTTCTGCACAGTGACCGCCAGAGGGCAGTGATTGGGGCGATTCTCGAGAATTATCAATGACTGCATTCATGCATTAGTATAAATATTTGTACTGTGGCTTTAAAAAAACATCGCGACTGCTTATTTTTGCATTTTATAAATTGCGATAACGTTGATTTCTATTTTCTTAAGAAAAAAAAGAACAAGGTTAATTTAGCATGCTAATGTCGATTTGTCTCAAGTTGAACATTTGGAATTGTAGTTTCTAAACATGTCCACAAGATGGCAGTAAAAACTTAAATTCTAACTAACAAATTCTAAAAACATTAAAAAATATCAAACCATAATATTATACTACATGAAATGCTAAAGATTCTATTGATCATCAAGTATTGTTTCAATAGGTTTTGTAGCATAAAAAATATGTTTCTGTGGGGTATGATGCAATATTTAGTGAAGGGGTTTTTAATAATCCTTTATATTTGTGTTGAACATACATTTGAATGCAATTATGGCCACAATAAATCAGATAAATTTGTACTGCCTTTAAAAATTCCTCTCAGCTTGGCTGTTGTGAAAACATGTTAAAAAATATCTATTAAATTCTATGTAAACTGGCTGGAAAGTTTTACATTTCTAATGTGTTGGCTGTCACACCTCAGAACAAAACATTGACTAGACTTGATGAAAAGATGTTTTTTTTTTTTCTTCTTCTTCTTCTTTCGGTTCTTCTTCAGGGGTCACTACAGCAAACTAACTCACACGAAGACTTGGCAGTTGTTTTTACACCGGATACCCTTCAACCACAGACCACCGAGCTACCACAGCCCTTTGTGGAGCTGAGAGCTGCTATCTAGGGTGCCCAGGGGGAGCAGATGGTCAGGGGTTAAGGGCCTTGCTCAAGGGCCTAGAGTGGGGCAAATGAGGGTGGAGGCAGGTGTGAGCGTTTCATCTTTCCCACCCACATTCTGATATCGGTTCGAGGAGTTGAACCGACGACCTTCTGATCACAGACCCACCTTCTCTAACCTCTGCACCACCACTCCCTCTCCCCCATCACTCATTTGATGAATAGATTTATTAAATTAAATTCAAGTTTACTTTAACATCTGTAGCATCTGAGGTTTTAAAGATACAGTGGTTCCATTTTTTTATTGTATCGGTTTAAACGACAAATGTTTTTGGTAAAATATTGCTTGTCCTGCTACAAGCAGAGATGAACATTAACCAGAACATAACATTTGAGCTTTTAATTCCCTGAACTACAATACTTAGCACTCATTAAGTAACGTTTTTAACTCGCCATAAAAAAAATTAACAGCATTTTAGTAAGACATCACATAAAACAAGTATATTATTGTTTTCATCAAGTTTGCCATACTTTGTTCAATAACAGCTGTCTGCAAAACCTTTCTGTTGAGATCATTTTATCGCTCTTTATCGAACAGACCAAGAGATGTTATCCTGCTAGCATTCTTGCCTTCTTAATAAAACAACAGAATTGGCTGAACTGATAAGGGTATAAAAGCTTCACACATTGCTCGTGGCAGATTCTTGCAACTAGGTGTGTGTATGTGTGTACTTCCTGTATTTCTGTGTGACCTGTCCTGCAAGTAAAATACTGGTTAAAAGTCTTGCTGTCGAGTGTGGCTCCTTTTGAGTAAGTAAGATATTTTTCGCCATCAATTATGCTTTTGCCCATATCTCTGTGCGTGTCTGTGTCTGTAAGCAAAATATCTCATGAGCCACTGGACAATTTTAAATCACTCTCTCAAAAAGTAATTACTGGATGTACAACTAATTAACCTTTTGAGCCAACCCAAGATAGCTTCTACAGCCAGCTGGTCCTAAATCCCCACAAATGTTACTATAATTTAGTTAATTTTACAAGTTTTGTTCAAAAGTTTGGTACGGTGGCAGCCGAATCCATCATAACACATACTCCGAGTGTGGATCTCGCAATATTGCCTGAGACGAAGCATAACTATTTACAATGTTTGACCAAAACGGCTTCAACTTTCATTTCTCAACACAAAATGAGCTTAGTCTGAAAGTCTGGAGTGAGATCAAGTGAAATGTAGTTCTCAAAAAAAATAAATAATAATAAATATATATATGTTTCGTCTGTGGCAATATGGAGAGATCCACACTCGGAGT
>NC_056512.1:31519068-31519305 GCF_014905685.2 Nematolebias whitei | reverse complement strand
TAGATGAAATATATAGGTGAACAGATTTAACTCACTATTGGGCAAGAAACTGGTCAGTTTTGTCTCTCTGACATCCTATAGTCATCTAAAAGGGGAGTCTTGTTGTAAAGTGGAACCAAAAAAACCTTCACAGAGATATTTTGGTAAATGCAGGATGGTAGCAACATTTGGGACAGAAAAGATGACTTACCAACAACAACAACAACAACAACAACAACAACAACAACAACAACAACA
>NC_056512.1:31507324-31519058 GCF_014905685.2 Nematolebias whitei | reverse complement strand
ACAACAACAACAACAACAACAACAACAACAACAACAACAACAACAAAGCACAAGGTTATGCAAGGAAAAGTAGCTTTAGTTAAATAGGTGCAATATTCAACCAACATGCAACATGCTAATGTTTCCATCTATTCCTGCAAACTCTGCTAAACATTAGCCATTAAACATCTGGAACTAAGGCACCCTAAAACCACAAATGTGATTAAATAACTTAATTACTTTGTAGCCACCATGGTGTAGTTTAAGAAAAAAAAGGCACACTTTTGCCACGACCTAAAATGCCAAGGCAGAAATATCCCATCTGTTCACAAGATTCAATGTCAACATGTCAATCAAAAGTCAACAAATACAATAAAAAGTTATCTACAAGGATTGCGAACAATTCATCTCTCCCTAAACTCAGATTAATTTAGATGTTCTTTGCATTTACACATTTCATTCTACAAGTTTAGGCAAGAAATGTATTTTTATTTAGAAAATTAAATTGTCTCATTGAGTTGCAGGCAGAGTTACAGTACAAGAACACAGAAGAATCTTATGAGGGTAAAAGTGAGCTGCACGAACACAACTACAGTAACACGTAAAACTATTTCACCCAACATAAGAACAATCGAGCTCAATAGCAGGATGAATGTAGACAAAAATAGCTCTACGTTTAAAAACATGACAAAATATATAAATATACTTTAAATCACTCAATTTTAACAGTTTTATATTACAATAAATTTAATAAGTCAGTGTTCCTCCTGTTACTTTGGACTGTCTGGTGCAGACTCTGTGGACAGTGAGCTGATGTGCTGAAGGAGGACATCACAGTGGTAAGGACTCCGCTGTTTGTCCCTCACAGCCTCAGCTTCCCTCTTCAGAAGTGCCGGGTGGACCGAGCTGCCACTCTTCAGGATTTCTGAACACATAAAGACAAAAACAGAGTTAAAAAAAAGCATGGAGTCAGCGCTCAGAGCAAATAAACTTTAAATAAAGACAAAATATTTAGAGAAGAATACAGCAAATACACTGATTCCAAACACATTGTCAATCGTAAGAAAATAAACAGTGGAGAATATGTAATGAAACTTCAACCTGTGCTGTAGACAGTAATCACACCAAATGTTTTTTGTTAGCTGATTTGAATTGTACAAAGTCCATTTCTCCTTATTTGCTGTATTTATATTTGTGTTTTTATACGTTTCAATAAAGTGCTGCACTAATGTTTCTAGCTTTTAACCATAAAATTGAAAAAAGGAGACAAGGGAAGGAACAAACACACCAGAAGATGGCAGCAAAGAACTGTAAGTCTAATATACACCCAACTATTTAAAAGTTTTTTTCCCCCACTGAGACACCTGAATAACTGTCTACATCTCTTTTTGCCAGTGCCCTTTCATAATCTGCTGATTTAATTGGCGGATTGAATTCCCTACACTGCTGTTAGGTTAAAAAAACAAAACAACAATACAAAAGTGCTGCTCCAGTGGAGACGTGCTGTCACCCTGGACGATTTAAACACATTATAATGATTATATGATACTTGGCTTTGTTCTTTAAGGAGAATGAGGGAGTTTTCAGCTTTTGTTTAAGCGCTTCTGAGCTGAGATAGAAGTAGGGGATGAGATTTCGAATAAAAAGAGAACAACGATGGCTTGTGAGAAGTGAATTAAACCTGTGCCAAGAAGAGAGAGGCAAGGAGGGATGGTATGGCAGTGATGTCCATCATTTTGCCTGGACATGTTGCAGACGTCAAGGCACTTCACAGACAGGTGTTTGAAACACAAGAAGCGTAAGAATGGGACCTACTATTAAAGGAAGAAGTAGGAAGAGGAAAAAAAAGGAAAGCTTCAAACTGAGCCGTGAACACGAGGGAGGAATGCTTCCACATTTGGGTAATGTCAGGTACAGACTGTCACTCAGCAAGACGTGAGCTCATCTCATTTCACACAAAGACTCTAAGCTGTCTGTGAATACAACAAACTTTATGAAGAGTGCTTTTATTAATGGAAGAAGATGAGATCATGACACTCTACAGATGATATTTTGATTTTCAAAATTAAACAAAAAGTAATTTAGCTAAAGTGCTGCAGTCTGCTTAGTTGACACAACCATACTGGATAAAAATATGGCCTGAAAAAAAAAAAGATTAAATGTGTAATTTAAGTGCAGTATGTCAGTCTTGAAATAATTAGTTGCTGGTTCATTATCAGTAAAAACTAGTAGTAAATCTTGGGCATATAGAATATTGGCAAAATAATGTATACTTTAAATGTTTTATTTTTGGGAAATATATTTTCTTTCCATCAACAATATCTATCTTACCCCATTGTGTCATGGGAAGCTGTAGTTTCTTTCTGCTGACATTGTGCGAGAGGAAAAGTACACTCCACACAGTTCTTCTCAAATTAAAAGACAGAGAACCATGCTGGGTCACACTCACCAACAAACCTACCAAAGAACCCTCAGTTATCCTAACATGTATGTTTTCAGGTTATGGTTGAAGTTTGAGCATGAGGAAAATAAGCTGAATATATTCAGGAACAACACAGAATCACTAGAAATAAGTGTTTTGAACTCAAAACATTCTTACCAAGTTGCTATAATACAAACCACTGCACCACTGTCACAATAATATTTATACCAAAACAGCTGGGAACTGTCAGTGTTAACAAAAGCTATTCAAACTGGACTAAGTTAAGCATTAGTTGAGGTTAATGAAGGTTATTTTCAGCTGTATATTTGATGTTAAGTAAATATAAATGTCTGTAATTTACTCAAATTAAGGAAGTAGCATCAAAGTATGGAAAATTAGGCAGAGTGGCACCCAGCTTATAAATGAGCTAACCTTTCCCCCCAAAACTATATTTGCCATAAAATTAAAATAATAAACTACCAGCATTGATAAGTTTGGTTAATTATCACTGAATACTGATATATGATTTGATGTTTCTAACTGTGGAACAAAAAAAATCAGGGAATATTTCATTGTAGCATCTTCATGCTACAATAGTATGGATTACTGTTGCATCTGGTGAGCATCAAAAATGTTCTCTCCTTTGTACGCCCTTTGTCTTTCTGAGCACCAAAGATGATAGATCCCATCGTGAGGCCTCTCTAAGCCATCAGCGCTCACCTGTGTCCTGTCAGAAGTAATGACAGCTAACATTCCTGATAAATAGGAGAGAGCAAAAGTCCAGAGGAACAGTGTCTTAGTTACACAGTTATGAAAAAGACGAGCAACAAAGCCTCTCCACCAGTACGACAATAAAACACAGCCGTTAAGCTACAGATCATTACAGAAAACAGAGGGCAGGAGAGGAGGAAGAGAAACTGGCAGATAAAAGATGGAGGGATTATGTGGGATGAGCCTGCAGACAGATGTGGAGAGGCGGCAAAGTGGGGGAGACAGGGCCTGCATGTGGTTGCCATTAGATGGAACGGTTGCAGAGAGAAGGATAATGAATGAAGATGCAGAGAATGGCCACACACAACTCCATCGTTTTACATCAAGTGTTTGTAGACAAAGCAAGAATACAGTCATACAGATATTGGGACTCGTATCAGCCTATAGAATTACTCTCTGTGTTGGTTGCTTAACCATGTCCCGATCATGTATTTCTTTGCTAAAACCCACAAGCCCAGTCCTGGATGAACTTAAAAATATTTTGGCAGGAGAAATTGTTCACGCTGCTTAGGGTGATAAATTGAGTGGAAAAGAAAAATAAGGAACAGCTTTTGAAATAAGAGAGAGGGGATTCTGTTGGCGGCATGCCTGTGGAATAATCTAATGTTTGACAGAGGACACCCCAAATTCCTCTCATCCCTGTGTGAGTGTGTCTGACACCACAGGCTGATCCACAGAGCTTTACACTTAAACTCTGCTCTCGTCGCAGCTCACATTCCCCATAATGTTTCTAATAAAGTCACAATCGTAAACTCAAGCTAACATTTTATTTTGGATTAAACAGAGTGCACAAGCCTGTTAAACATTAATTGTCTGAATGAGTTGAATCAGTAAGGCTGTGTCAATACTGAAACAAAAAAAAAGCACTTTTCTGTTCACATTTCTAAAACAAATTTGAACTCAGCACCACAGCCAAATGAAGAAATAACCCCATCCTTCTCACCTATCACTGACCCTTTGAAGCCCTTCAAATACCCCCAACCACCAAATCTCACCGAGCACTTGGTCCTGCACTGCGCTGTCAGGGTCATCCAGATGCAGGAGGAGCTGCTGAAAGAGGAGCTGCAGATGAGGAGCACAGAGCTCAGGGTTGTAGTCTTTGGTCACGCTGGACAGCCACAGGCCCACAGCCTGCAGAGCAACCCCACGTACCTCTTCACTGCTGTCATCCAGACGCTTCAGCAGCTCTGTTGACATAGTAAACAGGTTTTCTGATAAGTGACCTATACACCTTTAGAAGTCAATGTGTGTTTTGGAGTGAGATTTGCAGTAATTTAAAAAAGAAATAACAGTTTTAGCATCTTACACTTGCGGCTAATAAATCCTTGCTGTTAGACAGAAAGTCTATACTGTTTATTCTACATCGGGCACATAAACTGAAAAGTGACTATCCATGGTCCATTTCTGTGAATATGTTGAGCAGAGGGGGTGCAGCTTTCCTGATAAAATGTGGAGGTTCATTAGAAGACAGATAACTTTTTCCCCTTTACACAGATTTTTTTTTTTTTTTTTTAATCACCCGATGCAGCGGCAAGGACAATAAAAAGGGACCGGGCTCATAAAAGTTCTTCTTTTATCACTTACCGGGATAAATCTTGTTGAGAGCCTCATGATGTAGACTGGTTCCTATGAGCCTGAGCATGGCTGAAAGAGAGCGACAAGCTAACAGCCTGCTCATCTGAGAGTCCTCTTCCAGGGCTGACAATACCCGAGGGCTCAGCTTCTCCTCCAGACACAGAAGCTGCAAGCAGAAAATGCAGAGGTCAGGCTTATTTATCTCCATCAAAACCCAATTAAAAAAATCTCATCTTTAATTTTTTTAAAATGTGCAAGATTTATATTTTCTTTCATGCAAACATTAAAACATGCAACTTGCTGGAACAATTGCTTCACATTATACTGTAGACCATAAACAAGTGGTAATGGACAAACAAGGTGAGGCTGAGAGCACTGAGCAACAGGCCAAAAGGTGATGGCTAAACCCTCTGTCACCCTGTGTGTGTTTGCTATCGAAACCACACAGGAAAACAATAAAAACAGAGCGGAGGGAGAAGGAGGGACGAAGATGTGTGTGTGTGTGTGGGGGGGGGGACTTGGCAGATGTTTGATCCACCATTACATCAGTGGCACTCTGAATGTGCCAAGTGTAACTGGAGCTGTAAATTGTTTTCACAGGGAGTGGAGAGGAAACAATGTCTGTATGAATAAAAGGCTGTTTGATTCAGAACTCTCTGTGGTTACATTTGTCAGGACATGTTGTTTATAAGCTCGTTCCAAAGCCCAAGATTTAAACTCACTCCTTATTTAATGACCACTTTTAAAGTTTTCTAATCTTGTAAAAACATTTGGGGGTCATAAGATAGGAAAAGTTTGATCATGCACACCTACACCCACCCTCACATTGTTCCCCAGACGTTTGCACTGCCTTTCACCTAAAGATGTGTGACTAAAAATGCTGCGTGACCCACTTATGACTGGTGAGTATGCACATGCAAAGACAAATGCTGCCAGATGTGTTTCTGTGAGCACGCATACTGTATCCAGGCACATAATCCTGCAGGTGCAAAGCCAAGTTCCGGTGACAGTTCCTATGTTTAACGAAGGTCTAGAACAGAGACAGTATTGTTCCTTCGGGATGAGGTATGTGAACCCAACTGCTTCCATGTCCACCTGCCGTGGCCAAATCTGAGCAAACACTAAACAATAGTGGCCAGTTTTTAATTTTTTTTTTTTATTGTTAAATAGCTGTGTGGGACGATTTGTTTGGACAAGGAATGGATAAAACAGAATCTGAAATAAATGTTAACCAATCTTCTGCTTTAGGGATAATAAAAAGTGGATCTGCAGATTGATGATCAAAAGGACATTCATCTGGACAGAACCCACATCTGATGTCTGATTCCAGTGTGTTTGAGTCACCGAGCACTGGTGGAAATGAAGGAAGGACCAACAAGGGTAAGGTGTTTCTGTGCGTATGCACCTGTCCAGGTGTGAGGCTCCCTCCGTGCAGTAGGGCTAAAAGACAGCTGAGAGCTGAAGTGCGAACAGCGGCTGCGGTGCGGCCTGCGTGCCACACCAGGTTAGGAAGCAGGACATCGCACAAAAACTTCTCCGACTCATCACGGAAAAGGCTGGAATGACAAACAGCAAATCAAGGACACAAAATGAGTCATCATGCTTGACTTTGTTGTGCATATTTGTTAATAGCAACATGTAAAACGGTTTTAATATGTGAAAGATGTTTTTAAACAACTGCTGAAGCACAACTGTTATCATACCATTCCTTTCCCACACTCTTTGTAAGGCAGAACAGTAAGGGAAGTGAGAAAAAAAGGAGGCAAAAACATCTGGGTATCCCTTTCTTTCCATTTTCCGTTCTTTTTCCACACTAGCCTAAGCCTTCTGACATCAGACTGTAAGCACCTGCATTAATTTTCATACCCAAACTGCTCCATACGTTGCCTCTTATTCTCTTTTCTCTCCTCAGATGGAGTTACACAACTTTTTTTATAATCCTGATGTAAGCTCAATCATCCAGGTAAATAAATCACAAAAAAGTTAAACCAGATCAAATCTGTCCAGATGACCTGATTTAACTTTTTTTGGTAGTTTTTTTTTTTTAATAATGTTTTATATTTATTATAGTGTGCTGTAGCATATTTCTTTTACATTTCATTCCTTCTTTAGATAGATAACTTTACTAATTGGCATTTAATAATATATATGAATGTTTTTGTTCAGTGTCGTGAGATAACCTTATGTTGTGACTTGCACTATATACATGCAGTACTGTAAATAAACTGAACTGACTGTAATGTTTCAGCACCAGTAGAGGGAAATGATGAGTTAAACAAGACCGGAATCTGACTTGGCAAAGTGATTCAGTGACAAGTGTAGACTGCAGCACTCACACATGCACCCCACACCCCACATCCCACACACACACACACACAGTGCCAGGACGTTTTGATTATAACACTGTAGCTGCACACTGTAGCTATAACAGAAAATAAATGTAGCATAAAAACAAACAAAGTATATTGAAAGTTTTATGGTAGTTTCAGATTATCATTATTTTAAAAGTTTAGTAGTATTAGTAAAGTGATTAGTAAAGTATTTACAAGCCCTGTAGCACCTCTTGTAGAAGTCATCAGACCAACACCTTCTGCCTTCATATCATGACACTCCCACATCTGTGCTTCACTGTCAGGACCCTTCAGCTTAAAATATTAGCCTCCTTATCACTGTTGTAATTGAGTTTTCACTAATTTTGTGATGTAAAATCAGTCTGGTGGTCTTGATTTAGCTTCAATATATTCAGTATTCTACATGTCAAGTTGTAGTTTGATGTCGATTTAAACAACAAAATTGTTAAAAAACATTTGTTTTTGAATTAATTAAAAAGTACTCTGGTAGCATAAAATGATAAAATAGTGGATTTGCTAAAGCCTCTGTTGTGTAGTATATAAGCTCATGGATGACATAAATCTATTCATCTAGGTTAGTTTAAATATGAATTGTAATTAGTTACCATCCATAAAATAAGATAATTTAATACTTTAATATTTTCATGTATTTAAAGTGATAAATGATTTTTTTTAGGTTGATTAGGTCCTAAAAATAGTTATTTTTTAAAAATCATATAAAAATATGTCTTGTTTTAGCATTTTTCTGAAATATGTTACTGATTGCAGGACAATTATAAATAAATATGTGTTTGCGTTTGCTTTGTTTTGTCTTGTTTTATGTTAGAGCAATGCATAAAAGAAATAAGAGGAACGCAATAGTCTTTTTTCTTGTGGTAAATGCTAAAACTTGAAATTACAGACATGTTTGCAGTTCATACAGCCTTGAAAGTGCACTGTTATCTTGTTGTAAGTGGCACTTGATTTTTGGTTTGCCACATCCAAGGAAAAATAAATAAACCTTCTTGTACTTAACTTTCATAGCCAGCTTTTTAATCAGAGTACAAAAATCCACATGAAGAGCACATTATGCATGTGTGTGGATGAAAGGGAATTACATGTACCGAACTTTCCTTTTCAGCTTGTTTTAAATTGAGGCGTCATGTCATTTTGGATGCACAACTAAGATTAGAAGATTTCTGTATGACTATCATTGTCTTCTTGATGAAAAATTGTGTGTGTGGCCTGCTACCTGCAAAGATCAAATCGTAAATTATGAATGGAGGGTTGAAAATGAATGGAAATATTGTAGCAGACCACACAGCTCCCCTAGGTTTGAGTTAAGTATTTGTCTGAAACTTTTTTGAAGGCACAACACGGTTTATGTTTCTTGATGATTGTGTCACTGGAGTTATAACTTAGGAATGAGAGAACCAGTTAACAGTGCAGGTGGCTGCATCAGGAAGGGTGCAGAAGACACAGACGTCTTTTGTCTATTATGGACAGTCATGTATAAAAAAAAAAAGATAAAAAAAAAAATAATAATAATTACCAGTGTTCCCCTTTTTTTCTAAGACATTTTGGCTTTAGAATTGCTCTTGCAGTATAATTGACAAGGATATTATTTTGTGGTAATTTTTTAATAGTTTCTGACTTTATAAACTAATGGAAATATAAAGTAACAACATTTTAGAGTCAGCTTTAGGGTTTGCATGCATGTACAGATATTGCCATGGAAACGCAACAGATGAAGTTTGTCTGTTGGATGGACAGGAGCAGCTGTTGTGTTCACAGAGACTGAGACGGCCTCATGTTTAAAGCATTTTCTCAAACTGGAGCTTGGAGCTGAGGGCTGCACAGCTGAGGGCTTAGAGGAGGGTGAGGGGCTGGGTGTTGGACAATCCTGGCTCCTTAATCAGTCAATAACCATTCAAATTACTGATTGCCATTTAAATTACTGTCAAGAAGGCCTTCGTTTTCCTAAGGAAAGCTGGAGAGTGATTAATTAGAGTAGGCTCATCTGATCCTCCCACAGAGACCAGTTGAAATGATATCCCTTACATTCTGTACAAAGAGCTGTAGCTTTATATGTCCTGGTCAAATCAAGAAGCTATCATAGTTATGAAGACAATAAAGTGAACATTGTTTTGTGTTTGTGTCCATTTCAAATTATGGTCATCTGTAGATGTAGTGAAAATATGAAAATGTAAAACCATAAGTTTGGGAAAAAAAAGTGTTAATCTTGAAGTGAAGATGGGGTGAAAAATATTTTAGTGCATCATTAACAATTTCTTTAAATTTAGGCATTTGTAAAGTGTTTTCCTCACCCGTGGGAATCCAGCGTGTTGCTTGCATTCAGCAGCAATTTGGCAAGCATGGTGAAAATGCTCATCCTCATTTCTGTATCTCTGTTTGGTTGGAGGCAGCTGTGGAGAAGAGGCATCAATTGGTTCAAAAACTCCCCAATAACCGGACCTATAAGATAAACAAGAGCAAAACTGTTGTGAAAAAACTGAAGTTTTGGTTTTCAACAATACTGCTCAGAAAACCAGAATGGAACAAAGTAATTGACTTTATTTACATCTCCAGCAGATGCTTGTGCTTTTATCATTTGCAGTAACTAAACTAAATACATCATCACAATTTGTAATCCCGAGGCTGCGCATCAATAGTCTTGTTTCTGAGAAATCTTTCAAAATAATGAAAAAAAATACAGAAAATTTAATGAAGGGACTCAAATTGTTGACTACACTTGCCAGGCAAGATTTATTTGAAATTATACTGTCTGCAAAGTGCAGAGAAGTGTTTGTTTTAACTTGCTCCAACAATAACTTGACAATAAATCGCATTGAAGCATAAAATCAATCAGTTTATTTAAACAGGTTTCTACTGTCTTTAACTAAAATGGTTCTGTTTTATAATATAAAATATGACTTGCCATTATTAACACTGTAATACAATGACACAATGAGAACTGCAATAATCCACTATCTACCATATAAACATAATTGCCTATTCAGGTAATAATGTAATGATATTTATGCTAATTAGGAAATCACAGAAGGCAGCTTTATTACCTTTCAGCTTCAAACATAATGCTAGTTACTACTCAATTTTTAATATATAATACTAGTTATATATAAATATATTTATTTACATATAATATTAGATATAAATTACATAATTGCCATATAAATAATTTACACTGTAAGCATTTTTACTCTCATGATGCACATTTCCCTCACATATTTATAATATTATTAAACTACAAACCGGATTCCAAAAAAGTTGGGACACTAAACAAATTGTGAATAAAAACTGAATGCAATGATGTGGAGGTGCCAACATCTAATATTTTATTCAGAATAGAACACAAATCACAGATCAAAAGTTTAAACTGAGAGAATGTATAATTTTATGGGAAAATCTGTTGTTTCCAAATTTCATGGCATCAACAAATCCCAAAAAAGTTGGGACAAGTCCATTTTTACCACTGTGTGGCATCACCTCTTCTTCTTACAACACTCAACAGACGTCTGGGGACAGAGGAGACCAGTTTCTCAAGTTTAGAAATAGGAATGCTCTCCCATTCATGTCTAATACAGGCCTCTAACTGTTCAATCGTCTTGGGCCTTCTTTGTCGCACCTTCCTCTTTATGATGCGCCAAATGTTCTCTATAGGTGAAAGATCTGGACTGCAGGCTGGCCATTTCAGTACCCGGATCCTTCTCCTACGTAGCCATGATGTTGTGATTGCTGCAGAATGTGGTCTGGCATTATCGTGTTGAAAAATGCAGGGTCTTCCCTGAAAGAGATGATGTCTAGATGGGAGCATATGTTGTTCTAGAACCTGAACATAGTTCTCTGCATTAATGGTACCTTTCCAGACATGCAAGCTGCCCATGTCACAAGCGCTCATGCAACCCCATACCATCAGTGATGCAGGCTTCTGAACGGAGCGTTGATATCAACTTGGGCTATCCTTGTCCTCTTTGGTCCGGATGACATGGCGTCCCAGTGTTCCATAAAGAACTTCAAATCATGACTCATCTGACCACAGAACAGTCTTCCACTTTGCCACACTCCATTTTAAATGACCACTGGCCCAGTGCAAATGTCTGAGCTTGTGGAGCTTGCTTGGAAATGGCTTCCTCTTTGCACTGTAGAGTTACAGCTGGCAACGGCGGATGGCACGGTGGATTGTGTTCACTGACAATGCTTTCTGGAAGTATTCCTGAGCCCATTCTGTTATTTCCTTGACAGTGGCATTCCTGTTTGAGGTGCAGTGACGTTTAAGGGCCCGGAGATCACGAGCATCCAGTAGAGTTTTACGGCCTTGACCCTTACGCACAGCAATTGTTCCAGATTCTCTGAATCTTTTGACGATGTTATGCACGGTTGATGATGATAACTTAAAAGTCTTTGCTATTTTACGCTGGGTAACACCATTCTGGTATTGCTGCACTATCTTTCTGCGCAGCAATGGTGGAATTGGTGATCCTCTTACCATCTTGGCTTCTGAGAGACACTGACACTCTGAGAAGCTCTTTTTATACCCAATCATGTTGTCAACTGACCTAATTAGTGTTAATTGGTCTTCCAGCTGTTCGTTATATGCTCAATTTCCTTTTCCCAGCCACTTATTGCTACTTGTCCC
>NC_056512.1:31478751-31492324 GCF_014905685.2 Nematolebias whitei | reverse complement strand
GAAATCACCTGAATATGCATTTCTTGATTTCCTGTCTGAAATGAGCAAACTGTCGTAAGTATGTGAAAGGTTGGTCTTCGGTCAACTAAAATGTTTACTGAAGAAGAAATGTCATGTTTTACTTTTTCAGAAGATTACAAAGTGTGAGACTCCAAAAAGTCTGCTGCTTCTGCAATAATCTTTTCTGTATGTTAAACAAGTTTCATTCTCTGACCTCGACTGTTGATAAACAACTTACGTCAGAAACCACTCCTCTTTCTGGTCCTTCCACGAATCAGAAAGCTCTAAATTGAACAGGAAGTCGACCCAAATAAAATGTGGCAACTTCTCAGTTCATGTTAGAGTCCAAGAGTCTGGGAGAATGAGAAGAATTAAGAATTCCAGAATTCCAAGAGAATGAGAGTTCTGAGAGATGTTGGAATGAGAGCTGACAACAGGTCCGATAGTCCAACAGAATGAGCAGATTGAGAGTGCAGCCGGTTATGAAGAGTTTGGAGTTATGAAGAACCAGGGACGTTTTGGGATTATAATTCTGTTTTGAACTAACCACGCACGACTCTCCGAGGATTTCTAGCTGTTCTGAACGGAGGCGCTGAAACAGTCTGAAGGACTCTTACTGAGCTGATCCATCGTCAAACCAGGTAAAGATTTCCTCTTCGACTCAAGTGTACCGTGGACGGGCTGAGGATCTGACGAAGCGTGCAATTTCTGGTTAAACAGATTAAACTTCCCTCACACAGTTCTCTGTAAGATAATCTCCTTTCACTCTAAAACCCACCTCTCTCTCATAAATCAGTACAGATATTTTAGAAATATCTTAAGCAAAGTCCTCAAATCACCGCCGAGTGATTTGAAGTTCATTTTCTGTGAAACTGTCTGTTATTATTTTCATATTTTGCCAAATTAATGCAAATGTTTGATGTTAAACTTTGATTTTGAAAATAAATGATTCCATTCATTTGATGGGTCAAAGATAAATAACGTCTCTCGTTCACATTTCTGTTAAATTCAATGCACGGCATTTACAGTCAGAAAAATGAAGAACTCGTGAATATTGTATGCATATATAATTCATATATTGTGTCATACAACAAGTGACACGTACCTCATGTACATCACTACAGTTATTTTTATCATGGTCAAGAACAAAAGTCTTAAACGGCATCTTAACACAACTCCAATCTCAAAAAATTTCATAGTAGTTACCTAATAGAAAGATAAACATTATACCACTGAACCACAACTGCCTCACAAAACAATTTATTACTTCTTTATTAACATACTGATTATATGATCCTAATCAAGTGTGTTTTTATGCTGTCTAAGAGAAAACTAAAATCCCACAACCAACCACAACATCATTCTTAATTCTTCAAATGTTTACAAGTCTTGATGGATGGATGTGGAAATCCCTGCTTATGACAAAGCCATCATTTAGCACATACAGATGACATGAGGACCAAGGTGGCTGTAGTGAAAATAACGTGACAAACAGTAGCAGACATGCACATTAGTACACACAAACACAGCGTTCATACTTGTGCAGAAGACAATCATTAGCACTGAACCAGAGTAAGAAATATGGCGAGCAGAAAAAGTAGTGCAGTGTAATGACTAGGTGGACACCTGGAGTCAGGTAAAAACACCTGGATTTATTGGAACAGGCATGCTGTGGGCACCTTATTACACTGTGTGTGTGTGCGCGCATCTGTCCACCTCACGATACATTAATAGCATCTAATCAGCTTCTCTTTAAGGAGATGTACCAGGAGATGGATTCTTATCCAATGGGAAGCAACCCCAACACAGCCAATGATATTGCTATGGCAACAGTAAAACAAAAACTGGGAATGTGGGGGAAGCAGACCCCTCTGCAGTCAGGTTTAGCTGCTTTTTAAAGCCTAATGTAATCCTGTGGATAAGTGAGCAGTATCCAGCTGTTGTTCATGACAAAAACATGCTTAGTTCGTAGGTATGTTTTCTGCAATCAGTTGATGTTTTGACCAAGTGATTTTTTTTGTTTTCAAGGGGGGAAAAAAGACGGGACACATCCCTGCTGATCTGTTCTATGGGTTTCAGTGGCCACTTGCAGATTCTTCAAGCCATCTGCTGATAAACCTGGTTGTAAATATTTTTTAGTTCACCATCTTTACTAATTTACTTCAGCCCACCAACTTCCCATCATTATGATGTCTTTAACACCAAAGAAGCACAACGTTTTAACACATCAGTTGTGGTTGAAATGCTTTGGTGACCATTTGTTAAAGTTCAGTGGAATATCCATTTAAAAAGAAACTTCTTTGATTTACGAATAGACATCACATACACCTCAGAAGATGGTGGCTGCCATGTGCACTGGTTTGCTTTTCTCTCTCGGGATCTTGACCTCAATTTATGAGCAATATTTTTAATTCTTGCTGAGCATCTGCCATTTACTTTGGTAAGCTGTGTTTTCATCTTGACTGAAACACAGAAAAGAAAACAGAGATGAAAGAGCCTGAAAGGTTATGTCGTGCAGACGCATCATATATCAACTTTCATTTCTTCAACTCCCAACCGAGCCGTGCCGTTCCCACTGCCTCTGGTCACTTTGAAGATTATTTATGCTTCATTTCTTTAGGCATTCATTTCATCCAAGTCAAACATCATGTCTTCTTTCTCTTTGCCTCTGGTTTGAAGTGGCACATTTTTCAAGTTCTTACATGCCTTATTTTTAGAAAATAAAATTAAATGAAACTATAATAAATCTTCTCAATCTTTTCTGTGTCAGCAAAAACAGTCAACTGTATTCAAATATAAATCAGTCAGTCAAATCGGAAGAATCTGAACTATTCTGTCAGCATTTTAACACAAAAAAATGGTGGTGCTGAATGTCAGCTGGTTTGCAGTTATGTTTTTTTTTTTTTTTTTTGCAGATAAAGGTCCTGCTCCCTGCTACGAACAATGCCTGTCGTCAAAAAAATGTTGCAGGTGGTTTGTTGGGACTAGCTCTTCTGTGACCATGCTTTCTGTTTTTCCCTCAAAAACACTGAGGGGAGCAAAATATAGAAGCAAAAAGAGAAAAAGAGGAAGCAGAGGTCCCACCACATCTGTTTGATGGCATGCGACTGTCGTCCTGTTAATTCTCTGTCTGACCCCCAGACAGTGACAAGGGAGGAAAAAAGGAGGTCAGTTTCCACTCCTCGTTTATCACTGACCTTGACAAGTCAAGCCTTGAAATTTCAGGGATTTTTTTAAATGGCATGACTGAACTGCAGTTTGGTGTTAGGAACTTACACATCACTATAAAAAAAACTGGGGTCAGTGCAGTCATGTGGAGGTCACATAAAATTAGTGGATTTCTGTTATTATCTCAGAGGAACTTAGAAAAAAAAGTTTTCAGTTTCTTGTCAGACAACAACAAAAGAAAACTTATTTGCATCAAAAGAACAGCAGGGAAGCTTCTGCTTTGGACTTGATGGGATTTTTTTTCACAAGTAAGCAGAGTAATGTTATTTTCCAAAGCAAAAACAAGATGGGCAACAGTGTAAGAACACAATTCAAAGTTTCTTGTGAGCAGAAAATATTTAAAACCTTGGCATGGCAAAAAAAAATAAAAAATCCTAAATGCCATATTAGCACAGTTGGTAATTTGGAAGATTACCCTTATTCTTTCAGCTTTTCCCTCAGCAAGTCATCCTCCTCCATTTTACTCTGTCCTCTGTATCCTCTGTCCTCACTCCAGCTACCTCCATGTCCTCTAACTGTATCTATTTATATTCTCTTTGTCTTTTTCCTGGTAGCTGTATTTCTAACATCCTTCTAACAATATACCCACTGTCCCTCCTCTGGACATGTCCAAACCATTTCAGTCTGGCCTCTCTAACTTTATCTCCCAGTTGTTCAACCTGTGCTGTACCTCTGATGATCTCATTCTTAATCTTATCCATCCTTGTCACTCCTAAGGAGAACCTCAACATCTTAATTTCTGCCACTTCCAGTTCTGTCTCCAGTCTTTTTGTCAATGCCACTGTCTCCAGACCATACAACATAGCTGGTCTCACCACTGTCTTGTAAACTTTTCCTTTGACCTTTGCTGACATCCTTTTGTTGCAAATCACTCCTGAAACTTTTCTCCATCCTGTCTGGACTGTCTTTTTCACCTTTTTACCACACTCCCAATTTTCCTGGACAGTGGACCCCAAGTACTTGAAGTCCTGCACCTTTGTGACCTTTGCTCCTTGTAGCCTCACTGTTCCACCGGCCTCCCTCTCATTCACACGCATGGACTCTGTCTTATTATGGCTGACTTTCATTCCTATTTTTTCAAGTGCATATCTCCACCTCTCTAAGTTCTCTTCCACCTGCTCCCTGTTCTTACCACAGATCAAAATGTCATCTGCAAACATCTTAGTCCATGGGGATTCATGCCTGACCTCATCTGTTAGTCGGTCCATCACCAGAGCAAACAAGAAGGGGCTCAGAGCCGATCCTTGATGCACTCCCACCTCCACCTTGAAGCTATCTGTCACTCCTACAGCACATCTCACCACTGTCCTGCTGTCCTCATACATGTCACGTACCAGTCTAACATACTTCTTTCCCACTCCAAATTTCCTCATACAAACCACACCTCCTCCCTCGGCACTCTGTCATATGCTTTTTCTAAATACGTAAAGACACAATGAAGTTCTTTATGACCCTCTCGGTACTCCTTCATCTGCATCCTCAAAGCAAAGATGGCATCTTTCTTGGCAAGAAACCATACTGATGCTCGCAAAATGTCACCTCTCGTCTAAGTCTAGCTTCCACAATTCTTTCCCAGATCTTCATCTTCATCACCTCACCAACTTACTTTGGAAGATTACTAAATCTTTCAAAATACCAACTCCTTGAACTCTTCCAAAATACCAACCCCACTCAGTACAGCATTGTTATAGAAAAGACAGCTAAACCTTAAGGTGCCAAGCATATTATTTCAAAGCCTATGTCCATATATGACTAATCAGGCAAAAACAATTACAATACCACTGTCACTGCCAAAATATTGATGCTAAAATATACAGTATAAAGATAGAAAAAAGTGATTTTATATCTTTACACAACCAAGATCTTTTAACAAAATTTAAGTAGTGTTTTTAGTGAGTGTAGGTGAGATTGATGGCATAATCAGGATAAGTATCTGTTACACAGGTTTAAAAGGAGTCAACAATTTATCCTCTGCTGACCTGTTGGTATTCCTGGCAGACATCTGGTTGAACCAGAGTGTTGGCAATCTGCTGGAGATGTGGCTTCAGTAGTGCTGTGGAGCACCCTCGCAGCACCGCAGCCAGAACCATGAGGGGCGCCCAGGGGTAAGAGGAAGAGTGAGGAGCTGTTACATGTCCAAGCAAAAGCTTGAGGAAGACAGGTGGAGGAACAAAGGTCCCCATCAGTTTAGCAGCTGCCAAGCACTGGTAGTGGGCACAGACAAGAAAAGAGAGATGAAACAAACACAAAAAAGGGAGTGTAAAAGGAGGATAAGGATGGGAAGTAATTTTATAAATTCAGCACACATCAAAGATCCACACAATCCACCAACATAAACAGGTGCATCCCAGGTCTTTGAAACCCTGATTGTCCCAGACTAAACTAAGAACAGTTGATAGACTAGTGTGGAAGTAAAACTGCAGATTCAATAAATGTTTCATGACATTACTCCATCTCACTGAAATTTTGCCAAACATTCTACTGGAGCTTTGCAAAGGTTGGGAAATGTGGTGACACATAAATAGAAACCATAATGTGACACATGACATCCTGTTATTCTGATGAAAAGCTCTTTGGGACTCACATTGTTGACCACATCCCTCTCTGAATCTGTACAGGCCCGGTAGAGCATGGCCAGCAGAGGCTGCAGGTGCTGAGTGATGTGGTCCTCAGCATGCAGCAGCAGCACAGAAAGAAGCTGTGAGGTCCTGACCCGTGTCGGCACCAGCCAGTCAGTCAAGTCATGGGTGATAGCTGGTACCAGCCTCCCCAGGTTTCTCACCACCAGTTCTCTGCAGCCCAGACCAGGACGTTCTACTGGAGGAAAATCCTGTTTTATTTACTTGTTTTTAATTGGAGTAGCTGAAATCACATGTCTTGTCAATATTTTTGTTACAAGGTGAATTTTATAAAATAAGACCAAGATTTTTCTATAAGAAACTTGCCCAAGCAAGTAAAACACATTCTTACAAAGCCTGCTATTTTTCATTTATCAGACCTTCTGCCTCTTGTAGAGACACACTGATGAGAGATTAAGTGAAGAGTAAAGAAAGACTGGGATAAATTAAAGAAGCAAATCACAACAAGAACAAACAAGACCATTATGGATTGTCTTTCGCCATCTGACTGTGACCCTGGGAGGGCTGGTAGATTTTGGATGTGTGTAATAAGAAAGACAAAAAGGAAAGAGAAAAAATTACTTATTTTTCTTTTCTTTCTTGTCCATAGACCACTATTTATCCTTAATGTGACAAAGGTAGCTCTAAATTTTCAAAAGAAGCTTTAATGTACAGAAAAGCATGGAATGACACACACTTATCCTGGCCCTTAGGGAAATTATTGTGACCATGTTGAAGTTCATGCTCATTCTTGACCCTCAGGCATTAGACAAGCACTTACCTTTCCAATCCAGTGCCTGTCCCAACAACACAGCTGTCACATAAAACATAGTTTTAGCCTACTATGTTAAAATGTAAAATTAAGCATAAAGTAGGACGTAAAATTTAATGACAAGCTCTAGTTTTACATAATCTGATGTGCAGCAGGAGAGCCATGTACAAATGCTCTATATATTTTTTTTTTAACTAGAAAAGTTATTTCACTTTGCAGAGTTGGAAGTCTTTTTATTTATTTATCACATGCCACATCGCTGTATGCTTATCTTAAAGATTTAGTGAGAGTAGTGTAGGAAGATTTAGCAGTTGAATGTGCAGATTACAATTACAAAACCTCTATCAAACTACAAAGGCTGTAAAAAATTCAGTGACGTAACAGAGGGACTAGAAAGAGAACTTCTTTTTTTTCTATTCATATGTATACCTTTTTTATTTTTTTACACTGAAATCAATATTAATTGAAACACTGAATGAAGTGCAAAATAGCTGGGAAGAAAAATAATTTTGTCCACTGACTGACCTCCTAAGGGGTAGTGAGGAGGTGGGGTGAGAAGGAAGTCCAACTTGTCCTTTATGTCATCCTCATTCTCCTTCTCCCACTGTGTGCCAACCTGCTTCCATAAATCAGCAGCTAAAAGTCTGTAAGGATGAATGAAAACACTTTTTTTCTCGTTACGCACCATGTCCCACCAATAGTTAAAAACATTAGTGCCGGTACACGTTTCTTTTTAGGATGAAAAGATATATTATTAAAAAAACTTTTTCAGGACATGCTGGCAAATGATTATAAACTATATAATATAGAATATTTGTATTGCACTGTAAAACAGAATAAACAGTAATAAACTAAGCTGTCCAGACTAACCTTATTTCTTGTATCTCATCAGTGATGCTGCTCAGCAGAAGTGGAATGAGTTTGTGGAAATAGGAGTAACGGTCTCTCATATTTAAAAGCCAATCACCAACAACTACAGTTACTGCTTTTCTCACCTAAATCAAAAGATAAAAAAAAAAAAGAAACAGCCGAACTTAGCATTTGTTTGTCTCATTTGAGGGGTAAAATTCTATATCTCATTTTACAGCTGAAAATTTTTGATTTTTTAAATGACAAACCAAACTCTGAAGTTACAAAATGAGATTTAAAAAAAATCAAACAGACATAAGGAACTCTGCTCAAACATTTTTAAACCACAAACTTCACCTGCGGAGAATCATCAAAAAGTCTTTGTGCCAAGTGCGAGAGTACATCATCCACATTTTTTCCAGTGCCATGCTGAATGACCGCCCCAGTGGCTTCAATGACTGACACTCTTACTCGGGAGTGCTGATGAGTTATGGTCAGCATGAGAGGCTTCACAAGACTTTCAGCTTGCATGTGAAAATGTTCTGGAGAGCGATGTGGAAAAAAAAAAAAAAAGACCTGTTAAGTGTTGATTACATTATTTTATTTTTTAATTCATTTTAATATACAACACTTATTCTGAGCACTACTCAAGACCTTTGCTCAAAACTTTAGCAATAAATGTTGGCATCAACCAACAGTTGTTTGTTAGTTAGCAAATTTTTAATGAACCATACGACGGGTTTTATTGAAGATTTCAGAATCATAGGCCACACATCTGCCTTGATTAACTTTTGGACTCCATTAAATTCAAAATGATCTCTACAGCTAATCAAGCTTTCAGTTACTTTTACTGATATTCAGCTAAATTTTTATGCGGTGTAGCTGAGAGTCATCTTTAACACAAACTTTGAGAGTGAGATCTTGCATCATGTTTTTATTGTATTTTTTTCAAGTTTAGACCAAAATGGCTACAAATCAACACATGATCTTAAGTTTAAAACTTTTGGCATGAAAGGTGGTGATACGCATTCTTTCAAGTTATCCTAGTTCTTTAATTTTCTCAGATTCTTTGTAGCAAAAAAAAAAAAAAAAAAATTAAAGCACTTCAAATTTTATTTTATTTTCCTTTCAAGGAGCCTGAGGTTCCTATAATCTTCTTACGAGGTCCTAATCATATATCCAGGCTTCCTTATAGGTTTTCAACGTTTTTATTTGCACCTTGATTACTTTTTTATTTACACATTTTTAATACATACACATTTCAGTCTGTTTTTAAAGGACTGAAAGACTCAAGACTTTTGCACAGTAAAGAGCTCTAATAATTGTGTTTCCATTTTTTTTTATAAATGCTTCTTTTCATGAATTGTTAATTTGTAAAGGTCTTTATGCCTCAGTTTAAATGTTGGTGTATAAATATAATATACAGACATGTTCTTGTTTTTGTTTTCTACAATGCCTTACAACTTAGCTGTTTTTTTTTGTTACTTTTTTTTTTAAACACCATTTTATTTTCACTTGTTATTCTCAACTTGTATGCTGCAGGTGATCGGCTGCAGCCTTCCATCCCTCCACGACCTGTACGTCTCCAGGACTGTGAGGCAAGCAGGTCGGATCACAGCTCACCCTGCACACGGTCTGTTCGAACCACTCCCCTCAGGCAGGAGGCTTCGGTCCATTCGGACCAGAACCTCCCGCCATAAGAACAGTTTCTTCCCCTCTGCTGTTGGACTCCTGAACACTCATAATGCTACCTCATAATTTCTGCTTTGGTCACATTACATCTGTATTATAACTGAATACTCCATCTGTACTGTTCTCTAAGCTTTTTTATTGTTTTCTATTATATGGGTGTACATATGGTTATGTTATGTTTTTAATTTTACTTTATTTGTGGGTGTACACAGGCTTATGTCTTATGTAATGTTCTCATTTTTACTTAATTTTTACTTAATTTTTACTTAATTTTACTTTACTACTATTCGCACCTTATGTCGAAGCAAATTCCTAGTTTGTGAACCTCGTTCATTGACATGGCGATAATAAACTGATTATAATAAACTGATTCTGATTCAATTGTATGCATCCTTTAATGATTGTCTTATGTTGTCTTTGTTGTCATCACTCTTTGTTAAAACCAGGTCTCTCTTGTAAATGAGTCTCCGAGGCTCATTGAGATTAACCTGTATAAATAAAGGTTGAATGAATAAATGTAACATAAATGATCACAAAAACGTTTTATTCGCTCTAAACATCTTGTCAAATTGTTTGAATTTAAAAATGGTATCCTATGTTATTATGATTGCTATAATTACTATTATTATTATTTAATCAGTGATGGGCAGTTTAGTGGTCTACTACAGATGAACTGCGCGCATTGCAGCTGCGCAGTACAGGAAATGCAGCTGCCCGCGTGCTAACACCATGGTAACAAACTAAACGACAAAAAAAGTCCACCAACCTGGCACACACTTCGCAAAGATTACAGTGCATTTGCAGCTTTCTCTTTTAACATCCGGGAAAGGGTCGACGATGGTTCTCTGAAGAATGCTCATAATTTCGTTCAGATAAGGAGCTAAATGCTTCCCGCACACCTCAACCATCAGAGTCAACATCTCCACGGCTAACAGTCGAAGCTCCTCCGCCGGCTCTAAGATCTCCTTCTCCCCAAAGCGATGAGCCAGGCAGGGCAGAAGATAAGGCAGACATTCCTCAGGGTTGGGAACACATCGAATAAACTCAGTCATTGTGACAATAGTGGTTTCTCTGCATCTCTCCATCGGGTCTGACAGACATTTGAGGAGAGGCTTGAGGATGGCAGAAAAAACCTCCTGTAAGACGCCGCTGGAAAGTCCTTTATCTATCGTCTCTTTCTTTATAAACTCAAGAGCCCTCTTTCTTGTCGCCTTGTTGTCCTCGTTTAGGCAGTTCAGATGTCGGTGGAGTCCTCTCAAAACTTCAGACCCAGCATGTTCATCTCCAGCTTTCTCCATCGCCGCCATCTTGACTGTCGTTATGGTAACCGGTTTCTGCACGACAAACAAATGACTGCTTTACGATAAGAAATTCAAAATCTCAAACTTTATTTGAATGAACAAATAAACGTTCCACTTTCCACTACTAGAAGAAACCACGTTAAAAATATAATCTAAAACAAAAAATGTTTTATTATGGCAAAAAGCAAATATTTATATAAGACAATTTAAAATCTATTGGGTTGCTGTTAAATACAAAATAATGCACATTTTAGTTTTTTTTTTTTTACTTTTGTGAAATCATACCTTAATTACTTGAAATAAAATTAATCAGACATTATTGTTAATAAATATTTAAAAACTATTACATTTGTATGGCTTTGATTTTTAATTATTATAAATGAACATGTAAAGTAGATTTACAATATTTGTTTACTTCTGAGTTTCATATTAAATAATTTGGCAATCATTTATTCTAAGAGTCACAAATTTTGATTTTCAATAAATAATTATTTATAACAACAACAACAAAAAAGGATGTATATGTAGTTACACTGTATTATTGAGCATTTGCATGCTCAAAAAACTAGTGGTGAATATAAGTGAACCACGTTATTAATTTTATTTTTACAGAAGTTTTTGTTGTTGTCGCTGTATAATATGTTAAATGCAACGAAACAACTACTCAAATGGTTCATGTTTGCTTTCAGTTTAAATAAAGTTTTAAAATATTATATGGTAATAATAAATAATAAGTGCTATGTGTTGTCATCATTGTATGTTCCCATACAAAGATGAAATTGGCTTTCAACATTTGGCCCATTGTGCCTGGGGTGCACCCAGGTGGGGCGGTGGGCGTCTATGTGAGCTGCCAGGGGAGTAATTTGAGATTGGGTGACCTGCTCAGAGACACCACGAAATGTGCAATGGCTGAGGATCGAGCCCGTCCCAAGTCAGCTGCCCTGCCCCTGCACCATCTCAGCCCCAATATAGCAACCTAATATATGTACTGTTTATATGTATACTACAGGTATACAATATTCTGATGTATTTTATATAAATAATTTATTTTTTTATTTTGTTGAATTCCTATTATTTGTAATTTTACTACAATTATTTTGTTTCATATAATGAAATGTATGTAAGTTCTGTATGTAGACATAACCAACTGCTCTGGAATAATTTTCATGTGGAATATTTATTATTCAAATTTGTAATAAATACTTGGAAAAAAGCTTTGCACTTTTTTTTTACATTTGCTTTTAAACAAATACCCAGGTTTGGATTATTGAGTATGAATCATTGATGTTTTTGACTCACTTTGGCCATGACTGCCTCAACTCAGTCGTTGGGGGAGAGAGCGGACTCCAGAAACCATCTAAGCACCATCAAACTGGTTGACCCACTATGTGAAGGTGCTATTTATAAGACTGAGATTTTTGCAGCTCCTTGGACTGATGAAGTCTTTTGGATGAAACACAAAAGGTTTCAACAAAAAGAAGCCGTCCATAGAACTTGACTTAATTTTGTTGGACTTTTTTGTTGTTTGTCTATTTCCTTTTTTCTTTCTTGCATAGGTTTTTGCGTGATTGCTGCTACTGTCATTGGGAGAGAAAAATCGTCAATCTAATACATCGTTAAATAGACTGAGGTTCTTCAAAGCAAGTGTCTGTAACTTAAATCTGCCAAGTCAAAAGCAACACATTGTTCATTCAAATGTCAAGGTCTAAAAATACATTTTGTATACTTATTAAGGACTTGTGTTTTAACATAAAATGGACGAACTGTAAGCTGTGAATGTAAACAACTACGTCATGGAAATCCGAATGCTAATATTGACATTTTAACCAAGCATTTAGAAAAATTGTGTTATAATATGTGCTACAACGGTCTGCCTTACAATACGATAGAGAAGCTGACAGATTGACGTCATCGACCCTGACGCAGAGCGGACGGAGAGCAGCAACAGCATCCCAGCTAACAATCGGTACATCATCTATCTCCCACCACCAACGAGGTGTTTTCTCACTGAGCAGCTTCCAGAAAAGTAATAAATAAAAACGGTAGGAGCACCAGCGAGTGTACTGGCAGAACTGCTAGTTGTTTACACCAGGCCCTTGGTTTTTGTCAGTTGCAGTAATTTCCCTTCGTTTTGGTTTGACTGTCATGGTAAGGTTAGCAAAGCTAGCTGTAGCTGAATGCAGTTGAACAGGTGCTCAGTTTTATTAAAAAACAAAACAAATGACACAATTTGTAAGGTTAAATTGTTACGTTTGGACACTGCTGCGCCATCGTTTGTGAAGAAACTGCACTCATTGGATGTCATTATGCAAGTCTTATATGATAATGATTAGTAATGCAGTAATTACCAGAACTGTAAACGTGCTATTCTCTTGAGGAAGAGAAACAAGGTGGTTAACTCTGCTCCTCTTCCTGTCAGAAAACAGATTGCTTCAGCATGTTATGTGATTTGATTTTCGTTATTATTTATTTCCACCTGCTTATGGAACACATTAATTAAAAAAAAAACCAAGATGTTAATTTCAAAATCTTGTAACTAAAACAAAAGAAAAAAAGCCCAAACAAAACTTTTAAAACTTACAAAGGAGTTATGAGATCGTGCATGGTTTAAGGAGTTCTTTCCAACATATTTAACATAATGTTAAAATGTTTAATACGATTTAACTCTTTTGTTGATGCAGATCTTTATGAGATTTTAATAACGATGTATTCCAATTCACAAAAATGTTTGGACATTGTGTAAAGTGTAAATAACAACAAATAGCCCTTATTTGTACAATATGCATTTAATTTGAAACAAGTAGACGTACAACTTCCAACTCAAAAATAGTGTATTGACCAATTGCTGTAGTTTAAATAAAAATATTAATTTTTGATATGTCTGGACCTCCCTATTTGTATCATTATTTTTCAACGATGCTCTATTTTCTTTCAGTGAGAAACGTTCTGGATTGCTGACAGTCATGCCATTGTTAATTCAGCAGAATGTGTTTTGGCACTGTCTTGTTGAAAAAAACAATGGCTTCCAAGTATTCATGAGACTGAAGCTTGTCTGCATCTTGCTACAAATGTTATTTGTATATATATATATATATATATATATATATATATAT
>NC_056512.1:31464986-31478351 GCF_014905685.2 Nematolebias whitei | reverse complement strand
TATATAAAACATTTTATATTCTTATGTATATATAACATTTTTTCATTTTATTATAGTTTGTGAGAAATATCCATAAAAATTTATGATTTTGTCTCCTATCAGACTGTCTTTTTTAGAGTAAAGAGAAACATTAAAAGTTAATTTAAAGTTAACATTTGCAATAAAAATTTTGTTTTACAGATTGGTAAAAATCTAAATTATATCTAAAAAATGGGTTTTAAAGAAAGCTAATCCACTGTAGCACATTTATTGTGGCCCATATTCAACATTTTGGCTCAGTGAAGTATCTTTGTAACTTTACAGGTAATGTGTTTGCCTGTGCTGGTAACACTAGAAAAACAAAGTTTTATATTTGACAATTCCTTGTTTTCTTTTTTAAAGTGTGTCATTTCTATTTTAATTCAATTGATTCAATAATAAATATGTATGAAACGTTACAGGATATACAAATACTCATTATTAGAGATAAATTGTCTTCAAAATAAGGCCCCTTAGTGTTTAGCCTACATGGAATGAACTGGTTGTTTGGCTTTGATCATGCAAACCCACTTGACTTGCTCATGAGTGCATCATGAGATTTTTCATTTAAACAATGGGCTCTACTCTGGCGACTGGCAAAACTGGGTCGTCAAGGTGTGCGAACTGAAGCTGCAGGATGTTCATGGTGCCCCGAGGAGTTTTGTCAAGGGGGGAAATAAAAGGAAAAATAAATTGTAAAAAGAAAAGATGTATTGATAATTTTACAATCATTAATGTGTATGCTCAAAGTCAGTATTTTGCAGTGGTTTGCATTGTAGATGCTATCATGCACTTCCGATTCATTGAAATACACTTAATCTTAACAGTGTTCATATTTAACTGCTTCAGCTGTGCTGTGCTGTCATTCAGACACCCGGCAACATTACATATTGCACTTTAAAACAAAAAGAAAATTAGTTTATAAATATATTTGTATATAAAACCCAACAAAAAAGCAAATGTAAAGGACCAAAACTATAGACTTGAACACAGACCGGAAAAAGCTAAGTAACAGTAAAAAGATCAATAGGAGCTAAATGTCACAATCTTGAGGTCTAAAGAGGGGAAACAGGGTGAGGAGGGGATCCTGTTCTTTGCTGCAGGGGCTTATGTGTGCTACCGTGTGAGAGTCATCTGACTTTAGAGGTGATTAACATGTGATTTATATCTTTATCTTATCTCTCATCTGTAACCTCAAGTTTAAAGATTGATATCACAACAAAAACATCATAGCAAAAATGCTCACGTGTTTGCATGCTCTGCAACTTCTTTCATGTTCTGCCTTCCTACAGAATGGTCAAAGAGACTCAGCACTAAAATAAGGGTTACACTTATAACAGATCTGCTGCTTTTGTTGCTGCTGCAGATATTTGGGGCTGTAATGCTGCATAGTCAGAGAGGCAGCATGAATACTAATAGATGTGATTCAGCTTAGCAGAAGAAAGTTTCAAGTGATTCATGCAATCAGACCACATGCCATCTTCTCAATAACACTTCTTGTTAGGAAGCTGCAAAGTGTGCTGTATGATTAATAACTCAGTTTTTTCATACATCAGTTTAAACCAACATGAATCAGTTCAACCTGCGTAAAAAATCATAAATCATGACAAAGGATTCTTTACAAAGTATGTATTGATTAAATGGAAATGTTTAACCCCAACCCTAACACTGTACCTTTTCCCACAGTGTGTCTGAATGATAAAATTATATTTCAATTGATGAAGGCATTAATGTCAAATTAAAAGTCATCAAATGCAGGAAAGCATGAGAGCTAAAAAAAATATGTTACCGCTAATCAAGCCTTACTCAAATTAGATTTAGTTATTTGAAAAGTGAATCAAAACCAAAAATTGAAAGTGTCATTTTTCGTGTATTTTGGTTATTTGTGTCTTAGATCAGACCTAGTTTCTTCCCCTTTGGTTATAACTTATTATTATGTTTTGTTTTCTGTGTCTTGGGATTCTTGTGTTTACCTGATCATTCTTATGTTCAGTTTTTATTCTCAGTTTAGATCTGTACCAGCCAGTATCGTTAGATTTGTTTTAGTATTGTTTTGTTCAACTCCAGTGTTTCCTGTCAGTTTTCATTTCATGCTCAGTCAGCTTCCACAGTGTTTGTTCTTAGTCAGTCTGCCACTCTCACCTGTTCCTAGTCTCCAATCAGTTCAGTTGTTTCCAATATCTAATCTTCTCTATATATTCAGTCTTCAGCATTCACCATATCAGCAGTTCATTACTGGCCTACATGCCACAATTTTCAGTCTTCCTTGTGCTAAGCTTTTGCTGCCACAACAGTCTTTTGTTTTTGTTTATTAAAACATTTTGTTTAATTCAAGTTCCTTTTGTTGTTCTGCATTTTTGGGTCCAAATCCTCCACTGATCTTGAAGTCTAAATTGAAATGCACTGTAGTTCTAAAAGATATAGAGGAAGAAGTAAATTTGAGCGGGGCGATAATTAAAATGTTTGATGATGAGAGAAAGAGATGGAGAAAAAAGTAGGGGAAAGGTAAACTGCCCCCCCCCCCCCCAAAAAAAAGGAAAATACTTGCAAAAAGGAGAAGTCCTTAAACACATAACTTTTGATTAAAGAGAGAGGGATGGAGCAATGTCTGTTCAAGACGTAAAAACTATAAAAAGCTAGGCGTAAAGCATGGGGCAAACTTATGATAACCCTGTGATACTCAAGAACAAAGGAGGCTTTCTGCAAAAAATGACGAGCGAGAACATGCACAAAGAGCCTCAAACAAAAACAGAAACAACTATCCAATAATTTTCAGTCAGGTCATCTGGACAGTTTCTTTTTTTTTGCAGAAACGTTCAAACTATCAACGTTCAACTATCAAACACTGTGCAGATGCAGCACACAGAAGTGGTATAGTAGAATTTTAGTGTGCGGTCCCTTCACATTGCATTGTGGTGAGTTCTTTTCTGTCAGTTAGCTGCTGCCTCCTCCTCCCCTGTAAAATGAGAAGACAGTCTACTCTGACAGCCTTTCAGTTGTCATCAAGACCTATCATAACAAATCCACCAGTCTTTTCAAAGGCCTCTGATTTACAAATCGTCAGGAGGGTTTATTGTTTGTTGAGTCTGCCAGAGGAAATCTCCACAAGATTTGGCCTTACTTCTAATTTCATATTTACTTTGTACCCGCCTTCCTTCTTTTTTGCAAAGATAAGTCTGCAAAGGATCTAGTGATATGCATTCATTGTTTTAGTGCTATAGGCCTATAAAGTTTAGATCCTGGCAGTATCAAAAGCTCTTTTGCACCCACCTTTGCCTTCAGAGCTATGGCACATGTGTAATTAGTGTCTCCATACACTGTGCTCACCCATGCTGTGAGTTGGGCAGTTTGTCAAATCACTTTGGGTTGCACGCAGTGAACCAGAGCTAAACCTCCTCCTCTGTGGCTCACCCGGGGGTCCCACAGGTGTATCAGACCCCTGGCTCCTGTCTCCATGGTGGTCCTTCTTTGTCTTTTCTCATCTGCCCATTGCATCCTTCCACTTTCCTCTGTCGGTCTAAAGTTTGTGTGAAACGGGATATGTACAGAAACATGTCAAGTTGAGCAGTGAAACAATGACCAGTACCAACATTGATAAAGAAATATTTTTCTTGTGTTTTGGCAGAATATTTTGATTTTACAACTAACATTCATTTGTTATGTTGAATGATCATATTATTACTGTACCTTAACTGATTGGTTGAGCTTTTGGAATGCAACCAAATCAATATGTTTAGTAACAACAGATTAAATGTCTGATGAATGAAAAAAAAAAATGGGATCAGCAACTGCTTTAGGTCAAATAGTCCTGTACCTTTGCAGGTAGTTTTACAAATCAAATTTAGGGAGTTAATATACCGACTGGAGACAAGCTTCGCTGTGAGATTCAACAATTTAAAAAAATGAACATCAGTTCTGTCAGACCCACTACAGCAGTGAACATTCTGTCCATTGTTGTGCTTTAATGGTGTGGAACAGAGTGATGAGTAGACTGTTAGCTCCTGCTGGTGGATCAGCTCTGCATGCTTCATTACCTTTGTGTGATTGTGTAAATTTGTGTGCAAGTGTGGTAGTGTGTTGTTTTTGGTCCATTCACATACTTTCAACTCCTGCAATGGAGAGTGGCACTGTTTGTGTCCCTGGATTAAGTGTACATAAAGTTATCACTTACAGATGCATTGTTTTTTCCTTTAACTGAATTTGACATGGTGGAAGAACTAATATTTGACGTGTTTGGTCTGAAATTGCACCAGTGCTTTTTGATGGGTTTAATGCTTTTGTGCTCAGCATGAAGGGTGCTTGGACTGATTAGTCAAAGCTATTCAGATGAATTAGTTATAACTTTTGTTTATATTTGTGTGGCATTAATTGAGTTGGGGTAAGAAGGAAACAGTATAGATCAATTTCAATAAACTTCATTATCTATTCATTAGTTTAAAGTGGTCCTGGTTTTAATAACAGTGACTTTATCCAGAGTGAGTCTGTGCAGGATTGAGTTTGTGTCATCTTTTCACTCTAATCTCTGACATTGAGCTGCTAATGCAAAGTTCACTTTAAAAACAGCTTTATCGTACAGCTTATGCTCGTGTCCTCCTTCCACTCATGTTTCATGAAGCTTGTCCTCTCTGTCTGGCACAAACCTCCTGATGATGACGCAGAAAGAGCAGAGGAGAGAAAACTGGGTAGAACTGGAAGCAGAATTTGAAACAAGGAGTGTATTGTTTCACAACAAAAAAAAAACAACAGTAAGAATAAATAGTCTTTTTTTCTAAGTTACTGTACATGGGCTTAAAAATACTGTTTTCTGAAATTATGCTATTTTTGTTGTTGCAAAAAAGGAACAAAAAATACAGAAAGCATAATTGCAGCTACTCTTAGTTTATCTTGAACTAATGAAGTGCCCTGTGTGGACATATTCACACTTCCAGGGTCATTTGTATGGTTACTGAGAACACACAACGCTGAATTATTGTTGAAGCCAGACAACACCCTCACTAGATTACTGACCCTCTGAACTTCAAGAAAAGCATGTGGGCAGGATAGAGTTGAATAAAAACAGGAAACTAGTGTGTGGGACAGTCAAGGAGTGTTTGGATCTGTTCATTAGTACACACCATTTGGTCAAAACAGAAGTCCATGCTGAGGACTGAGGAGAGTGACGTTTTCTGTTCTGCTATCTGATTATTCAATTGAATGTGTGAGGAGTGCAGGCAGGAGCGGCAGCTTGTACACAGACATCAGAACTGCTGTGCACAAATGTAAGTGAGTGAGGCACACAGTTGCTTTCTGACCAACTTGCGATGCTCAGTGTCCGGTTGTCATAGTGACGGAGGGTAGCAAGAGGAGCTCGCTCATTGCGCCTTCTGATTGTGAGTGCGAGAGAGAGAGAGAGAGAGAGAGAGAGAGAGAGAGCCAGACAGAGGGTAGAAAGCAGCGACACAGAGTTGCGCAGCAGTGATGGAGAGACAGGCTTTTTGCTGCCATCAGTGTTTTCATCAGTAGACTTGTGCTGCTGTGTCGAGGGTTATTGGAGACATTTCGCCACTTCCTCTCTTTGTCTCACAACTTGGATTATCTGCCTGAATTCTCTGTTTGCATCTTGAATGGGAAGATGCTGATGCTCTGTGACACGTGTGCCAGGTGTGTGTGAGATGGGAATCTGCGTGTGATGATTTCTATGCTCACTTGGAGACTTGCAGTTTGACTCAATGCCTGGGACCTCTGCCAGGCTGAGGGACACATAGCAGGCTTGACCAAGGGCCCTACATGCCATGGTAAATAACTCTGATTACCAACTTAACTTGGAGTTAGCCTCTTGGAGTTAACCTGTGCATTCTCTTTAAGGATACAGTTTTGCTTTTAAATACTTTTTCAGCAGCAGGTTAGCAGTGCGTGCTAGGTAGTGACTCTGCCTTTCTATTTTGTCTAGTGTGAGAAGGGAAAGAAGCGTGATTATATGCATATATTTATTTCCATTCTCTTCAGGATGCAGTGTTTTACCTGATTGCGAGCATTGCTATCCTAATCTAGCTGAATGTGTGAGCTCTCGTCTTCTTCAGTCTGCCTATGCATGTGTTAGCGTGGTTATAACCACATGTACACATAACTGTTTTAGTGAGTTACTCACATGGGCACCAGGAGATGGTGTTTGGTACTCACCCCATATGTAGCGTGGAGTTAATAAGTGCAGTCTTCCGCACTGTCCTCCTCAGTGTTGCCCCCACTGTCCTCTGCTTCAGCTTCCTGCATGGTAAATGATAAAGATGCTGCAGATGCACTTCCTTGTCCTTGGTTGAGCCTCCGATTAGCTGTCTCCATCCACAGGTCAGCAGCTAGCATTGGGTCAAATGTCTTGGTGGTCTGCTTTGACAGGTGAATGTGCTTCAGGGATGAGAGACGAGCACGTGACAGACAAGATCTGTACACGGTTTTTATTATGTTGAGATGTGAGAATCCTCTCTCACAATCTGCATTGCTTAGAGGAAGTGTAAGAGACAGTTAACCACCTTGTTGATGTTGGAGTAAGCATCCGAGTTACTTGTATTTACTATTTGGACCAAGTCATACACAGCAGAGGATCCCAGGTGTTTTCCTGTCTACTTTAAGCGCATCCATTCTGTCACAGTGGTGTCTGTCAAGCTGCAAGGTAACCTCATATTTCTTGAGAATGCTGCAAACTGTTGTGTTTCCAAAACTGTGGAGCATTTCCTGAGGCCTTGTTGAAGGATCAAGTACTAAGAAATGATCGCATGACTTGATGGAGTTATATCTGATTTCAAACTCTTTAATTAACCCCATGAGTAAGTTTGTCTAGTCTGTGTCAGCATCAGCATTAGAAACACTATAGTGGCCTTCACCATCAAGCAGAAGTGTGAACTGTCCAGTCGACACCATTAGTTCATCCTCACATTCTCCAATGGTCAGCTTTTCCTTCTGAAACCTAATGGATGTGGTTTTCAAAATGTTGCCAATGTCAAGCATGTTTGACATAAAGCACTGAAAATGCTCTGTGCAGATATGCTGCAAGAAATTGTTATCACTAGTAACCAGTTGCAATTTAATGATAGCTAATAGTCTGATAAATTTAATAGTGTTCCATGCCTCCATGCAGATCATCTGATATTATGAAACTTACCTAGTTTCACAAAGGAGATCACATTTTCTTCACACAGCTTCTTCAGTGCAGCAGGTTTTTTTTTTTTGGTCCACCTTTTTGTAAATAAAACTGCAGCAGTTTGACCACAGAGCGATTAAATGTCTCACAGTTATCAACGTTGTGATCAGCTGATTTTGTGCAATTGTCCACATTCTCTGTGTGTGTGCGTGCAAATAGTAAATGGACTGTACTTATATAACACCTTTCTATGTTATCAAGATACTCAAAGCGTTTTACACTACAGTCTGTGTCCTCATACATTTACCCATTCATGCATCATTATATTTCTACAAAGATTAATCAGTGCTTTAGATCACATTCACCAATGGGACACACATCAAAGGCAATGAGGGGTTCAGTGTCTTGCCCAGGGACATTTCAGCGTGTGACTGCTGGTGGAATCAAACCCCCAATTCTCTCATTGGAGGATGACTGCTCTAACCACTCTGCCACAGCTGCTCAGTGCAGTGCACAGAATATGCACATAAGCTTCTCCAACTGCAGCAAGTTGATGGGGTTTTGGCTTAACACTGTTGTCAAGGCTTTGGTTCTTTTTTTGTGTACTTATGCTAATGGGTTAATCAAGCTTGCAGTCAATAATTAATCACCTGCAGAGAATGCAGTATTTGAAACAACATTCAACCAAAAGCCTTTTATGCTCCCTCAGACTTCTTTTTCTTGTTTTCAAATTTTATGGGAGGACAATAACTGGTTGCTTTGTAAATAATTGACAGTTTATGTGTGTTATTACATCTGACCTGCTTAACTTTGCACAGGTTGGATGTTTAAAAGAAGGTTTGGACAAATTTATCATTCTCATTTCCACTTTTGAGGGAAATATTTACAGATTTTTTTTGTCTTCCTTTTTTCCCCACATTTTTACTTTCCATCTCAAACATCTTGTCTCTGTTTTTACAGGAAGAATGCAAGCAGATTATGGCACGCCAGAAATCTAACAGCCAGTCAGACTCACACGATGATGAAGTTTCTCCTCCTCCACCAAATCCGGTCGTCAAGGCTCGCCGTCGCAGGGGAGGAGTCAGCGCCGAAGTGTATACTGAGGAGGATGCTGTCAGCTACGTACGGAAGGTCTGTTTATTCAGCAGCCAAAATTCTTCAAATACTGTCCTGTAGTTTCAGCATCAAGCAGTAATGATGGTTATTGTTTGTGCTGAAGAAAACTTCATGCATCAGTAAAAAGAGAACAATTAAAGCAACTCTGGATAGAGATGTTGCAAGTACACCATTGTGTGACATAATCAAGTTTAAAGAGGATTCATTTAAACCAAGAATTCAATAATATTTCATGTGTTAAAGCATCTGGTGACACACACTGCTAATTTAGAACTTGAACATGTTACTGTTTTCATGCTATGCTAGTACACTGCAAATACGCGTTAACAAGTCAAAGTGTTTTGGCCACTTAGGCGCAGTCTCAGAAATACAGCAACAATCTAGTGTAAAATAATTTTTTGTGTTGGGTGCTGTTGGTCAAGCAGCTTTGTCCTGCTGTAAACAATAAGTCATGACAAATATCTGCTTTGTGATGGAGTTTTTCTTCTTCAACCTTTATTTAGACAGGTAAATCCCATTGAGCCTCGAGGACTCATTTACAAGAGAGACCTGATTTCAACAAAGAATGATGAAAAACAATGGACAACAGCGACAACAATAGACAGTTATAAAAAGGCATACAGATTTTTTTTTTTAACAAATAGGATGGCTAAAAAAGAAAAATAACAAAAAACAGTATGTTAGTTACTTATATTGTCCTCTGCCGCTGTGTTTTTTTAATGTATATATAATATTTTTTACAAAAATTTTTGCGTATCCTTCCTGTTTTCCATACTACTGCCTATTTTGGCTAAACATCATTATATTTTAAAGGATGTGTATTGAAATTTCCTGCAATAGTTGTAAATTTGAAATGTTCTTTGATAACTTGAATCTAGCTAGGGGAAACACTTTAACTGTTGCCTCCATGACCTGACCACAGAAAAGTGGTTGAAGATGGATGGATTGATGCATAAATATACTCTTGTTAAAATGATAATACACCTTTTATATTTTCATATTTTCTTCATTTTAATCTTGCACACCCTCACATTGATCCAAGATGGCCGTGCTCAGCCGAGTCGCAGCTTCACAGGCTCCTGGTGAACTCAATCTTTTTTTGTTCCTGTCGTTTCTGTTTTAACTTTTTTGCGCCTACAATGCACATCCACAGTATGGGTATGACTGTGACACACTTGTGGAGTTTTCTGTGTCGCTACCTTGCCATTGTGGTTCAGTCCTTCCAACCTCAGGCTCAGGCCTGTCATGGCGGCTGTATCCATGATCCTCCATCTGCCTGCACGGACCGAACTCTACAGACCCGTTCAGTTCCGCGGGGAAATCTGGATGTTCTTCGTCTGCCGGACCCAGTTCTGGAGGGCTGTATGGGAGGGCAGCTGCTGCGGTCATTGTTACCATCAGGGTACTGACGGGACTTGCTAACTAGACCTGCTAACCTGCTAATGCTGCTAACAAGATCCTCCATCCGCCTGATCGGACCGAACTCTGCAGACCCCGCTTGGTTCCGCGGGGGAACCTTAGATGTTCTCTGTCTGCTGGACCCGGTTCTGGAGGGCAGTCTGGGAGGCAGCTGCTGTGGTTCTTATTATCATCATGCTGCTGAAGGGACCAACAGTACCATGGGGCCAATGGGACCATGTTGCTAAGAGAAACCTCATTGTCATCAGAACCACTCTGCCAACAGGACCATGCTGCTGTAGATTTATTTCTTTTTCACTTTTGGTGCCTTGTTTCTGTATTTTTCTTGCATGCTTTGAATGAATCCTAGTTTATGTTAGTTTAGTTGACGTTAGTGCTCGCATTAAGCATAAATTATAGCCAAACAGAACCTATGAGAATTGTGCTGCTGTTGTTCGGTGTATCGTTTTGCACTGTTAGTGACTGGCATATATCTTAGATCTTTTAGTGTACCGTTTGGTGTTCGTTTAGCGTATATCTTAGTTTATATCTCAGATCCTTATTTACTGTTTCTTTTTGCACTTTATATTTTTGCTATTGTTTGATGTAACTGGGACCCTGTGTACACAATTTCGTTCCACTACATGTACCACATGTGATGCAAATGACAATAAAGAATCTCTGACTCGCTCTGACTCTGACATTGACACACATACATTCCTGATGGTGTATCTTTACTGCAATAATTAAATTGTTATTCTCTAGACATGAATTGCTGGGTATTGACATGACAGCATGAACCCCATCACCACGTTGTAATTGCATGGCCACTGGAGCATACATTGTGTCAGGTGTGCACTTGCACGTGCATGCATTTGCATTTTTAAGACCGAGGTCTCTTAAACAATGCAGCCATGTGTTATTGCAAAAAGTGTCACTTCATCTCCTTTTATTATTTTGTCTATCCCTCATCATTGCATGGACTGACAGATATAAACATGCACAGCTGCATCAGTAGCATATTAAAACAAAATAACTGCACGTTGTTAGCTTACACAAAAACCTATCAGAGTTAACAACAAAGTCCATGCTCAATCTTTTTTTTGTTCCTGTCGTTTCCCATCAATCCATGCCACCAGAGTTAAGTTAATCAAAATCAAATTAGGCTATAAAAGTGCATTATTGCCTTAGTGTGACTCAGCATTCTATGCTTTTTAACCTTTGATGAGGTTAACATACAAACTCTCACACACAATCTGTGCTCAAATCTTCCTACTTTACTTTTATTGTAAGATACTGCTGTGAAAATTAACTGTGGTTTTAACACAACCAATTAACTAACCCTGTTCATCTGATTAAAATGTTGTGCACCTAAAAAATGGAGACAGCCATCAGTTTGGTTTTAAGACCGTTAATAATTAAACTTGCATGTATCACAGTAAGCTTCGTACTTTCAGAAATGTGGTTGGTTTTCATTTAAAATAATAATTATGGCAAATAAATAAATAACTGTTTCTAATTTAGCTAACTTTATGTTTTTGACGAGTACAGAGTTTACTAGGGACTGTGGTAGCTTAATGGTCAGTGTTGCGGTTACTTGAGGCTGCATATTTGAGCCCAGGTTCCGTGAAAGGCTATCCGGCGTAAAACAGTTGATAAATCTTTCATGCGAGTTCGCTAGAAGGGAACAGTCAAAAGAAAAGCAACAAAGACATTGACAAATAATTTGATCTACATCCTCTTACAAGTAATTCTAAACACAATGGACAAATCACCAAAGGACAAACTGTGAATTATAAGTAGGACAGTAAATGTTTTTTTTTGTACGCAGCTTACTGGTGTCCTGCCATTTAATAATCTCCTGGGTGATAGCATCGGAGCTGGGTTTTTCACAAGATTAGAAGGAGGCTGACTTAAAATCTCTCCCTCTTCAATTCAATTTCCAGGCCTGACCAGTCTATTTCTCTTTCTGACCACAGAGTAGCCACACTTATACTTCTATAGTCAGATAAAAATTCAGTACTTCCTAATTTATGTGTGATGTGGCTATGTGTGCATCTGCGTGCATATTGTGCACTGTGTGTGGTTGTCTTCATGTGGAGACATCTGTTGCCTTAACTTAATTACAGTCTAACTCCTCCTCTCTCCAAGAATGAGGCAGAGGTACACACAAACACACACACACTCACACACACAAGTTTGTCTTTCTGTCTTTACTGGGACTTTCCATTGACTTCCATTCATTTATCGTTCATTTCTATAACCTAACCCTGACCCTTACCCTACACCTAACCATTACCAGTTTCATTCAGCCTTTATTTATACAGGTTAGTCTCATTGAGCCTCAAGGACTCATTTACAAGAGACCTGTTTTTAACAAAGATTGATGACAACAGTAGACAACAATGACAACAGTAGACAATAATAAAAGAAAGTATACAAATTGAAAAGTAAATGGAAGAAAAAGAAATTAAAAAAGCTAAACAAAAACTGGTACATTGTAAGCGATGTAAAATACTAAAAACAGGAACATGTCTGCGTTGGTTTTTGCCAGGAACTTAGCAGATGTTTGAAGCCACTTAGAGAGGTCAAGTTCGAAAGGTTCAGGTCTTTTTTGCAAGGTGTTCCAGAATACAGGAGTGGAGTAGATACAGTACATACCTAACCCATCCTCAATTCACATCTTAGCCTTAAACCTAACCTCTAACCCACCAGTGACACTTGAACCTTATGAGGACTTGCCTTTGGTCCTCACAAAGAGCAGTTGGTCCTCACAATGTAGTATGTGTTCAAAAATGGTCCTCACAAAGTAATAGAAACGAGCACACACACTTTGCTCCTTTTGTCAGTCATTTAAAAGTAAAGGGTTTTTATGAACTTCTTTTCTTCTTTGTCTTTTTATTATTATTTGCCTTTTTTATGCTATGTTCAAATTAGTGTAAATTGTCTGCTATGATGTCTACTCATAAACACAGACTGCTTTGTTGTGGCTTTACATGTTGCCATTCCCCCTCCACAAACACACTGCAAAGTCTGAGGCATGAAAATGCATGTTTTATGAATGATTTCAGGGCTCTTGTGAATTTTTAAGGTCTGTGAGACTTTTTAGTGTTATCCTTGAACAGATGGGCATTCCCAAAAATATACAGATGCACGTGTGGGATGTTTCTTTCAGGGTTTGCCAATACTCTGCTCTATAATTACTCAATTTGGGCTGCTTTGAAGTCAGTCGTATTATGCGTTTGTGTTGCTTTGATTTATGTGTCCACCTGCTCTTTGTTGTAGCTGTCCAGTTTACTGTAATTACTTCTTTGTCTACACAGGTGATTCCTAAAGACTACAAGACCATGACTGCCTTGGCTAAAGCCATTTCTAAGAATGTGCTGTTTGCTCACCTGGACGACAACGAAAGAAGGTACAAAGCCCTGAGATAATGAATAATAAAGAAGTCCCTTGTTTATCGTGGGGGATCAGAACTCTGAAGCCCCGCGATTAGTGGAAAAACGGCGAAGTAGGAATAGTAGTACAGTAGTAATAGTAAGTAGTAGTTTATTTTACTATGTATATATATATATTTTTTTTTGTTTGTTTGTTTTGTTTATATATATATGTATATATATGTATATATATATATGTGTATGTATATATATGTATACATATACATATATATACATCAACAGAGGATGCAATCTCCTCTGTGGTCCACACTGCACTCAACC
>NC_056512.1:31422776-31454986 GCF_014905685.2 Nematolebias whitei | reverse complement strand
ATATATATATATATATATATATATATATATATATATATATATAGAGAGAGAGAGAGAGAGAGAGAGAGAGAGAGAGAGAGAGAGAGAGAGAGAGACTCTTTTTATATTTTATATGGTCACGAGAAACACTATCACCTCTGGAAATGCATTGCTTGTCATTTTAAAATGTTTCTTGTCTAACTCTGTATTGTAAGAGTTGTAAACTAGAACATCAGATAGCAGTAAATTGGCTATGGAATAATGTTGGCCTATTTTTGTCTATTTGCACACGTGGATAAATGACCTCGATTATCTCAGATTTTTCTAGTTATGAATGCAACAAATGGACAAATAAACTCTTCAAGTTGTTTGTCCCTGTCACCCTGCATTTTTCTAAAGTCCTCATACCACAAATTGTTCTCCTGGGGGACAGTACACAGGCTGTATACTTTGTCTGTTTTAGTATTTGAAATTGTCAATAAGTCTGGGTACTGGAGCTATAAATTAACTCTAGCAAATTTATCTTTAATATTGAACAAGAGCCACATAAACCAGGCAGCTCATCATTCTGCAAGTGAATCAAATCAGTTTTTGAAGAAGCACTATAATAAATACAATAATGAACAGAAATCCGTTACATTTTTAAGTGAAATGTATAATGATGGAACGAGATTGCGGAGCGGTGGTGCTCACCTCTTCCTGCCTGCTTTAATCTTCAAATTAACAAGCTGAGTAATGAGTTAATGAAGTGACTGATTAGTTGACCCCTGACCCCTAAACCCTGACCTTTGCACCATCCCCACTAGGCCCTGTCGATTGACAGGGAACATCTTTAGTGTAATGATGTTCTGTGTCTGTATGCATGTTTGGAAGATGCAGGAACAACAAAACACAATTCCATTGGGGACAGAATACTTAAAAACAAAAATGAACAAAGGAAGGCATGTTTAACTGGTTGAGATTTGTTTTATATTGTGCTCAGTTTTTAAGCCTGTGTGAGGAACTGAAGGAACAAAGAGGATGTGAGGGTATAGTCAACTCTGTAGCTAATTCAAATGAATACATTAGTCATCATCAGATTTGATAGCTCATGATGATGTAACTTTTGTGCCTTAGTGAGTGAAGGTTATTATGTAAACCAGTCAATGTTTTTTTAAGATAGTAAAATGTTTCAGAATACTCCCACTGTACTTTGAAATCAATTCATTCTAGTCAGTTTTTATTGTAAAGCAGCCTCTAGGGGGTGTTTTTGGCACACATTGATAAAACAGGTATTAACTTTTACTACTTCCTCCAAACGAGTCATTCACGTATCAAAAACAGTAGACAAGCTAAATCTACTGAAATAATAATAATAATAATAATTAAAAATAAATAAATAAATAAAATAAGTTTGGACATTTCAGTATTATTGACCCTTGCTCATTGAGGCATGAAAACATCATAGCAGTATGCTGCATAAACAAATGAGCAAGTTTATGTTACATTTTTAGTCTATTTGAGTATGCATTTCAGTTCCTTTACATATTCCTTGTGAACCTTGTGGTATTCCTTTCCCCTTTTTTTTGCAATTCAATAAGTTCCATCTTTTTATTTTTCTGTTTTCATGTTTCTCCCTCTCTCAGTCATACAGGCTCATTCACATCTACATCCATATTACAGCAGTCCCACCCCCACATTAAGGTTAGTCTTCACTCTCTGTCCCCTTACACGGCTTTGTGCTGCCGCTACAATGCCAGGGGCCAGGCGGTGAGGTCACTCACCACAGGAGAGCTGCAGGACTCACTGAACCTTCACCATCCAGTGCACAGGGCGCTAACAAGCCAGCTATCTTTCTTCCAAAGTGTCACATCTTGGCTTCAGTTTTACTGTCCTTAGTGTCATACAAACCACAGAGCACACACTTTAAATGCATAATTTGTAAGGAGTCCAAATTATTAGGCTGAATTAAACTGTACACTGCTGCACATTCACTCAAACATGCATGCCATCTTTTGTACACATATGCAGAACTGTGCATCTAAACACACTTTTATCTGCACAGAAGACTTTCTCAATTTAGTATCAACCCGTCCTTTGCTGACACTTTTGAAATAATTTTCTTTCAAAATGAAAATATAGGGTTGTCTTTGATTTATTTTTATATTTTTGTATTATTTCATGCATGTACTGCAGAGTGTTTGCAGGGTACGGTAGTTTTCAGCTTGCAGGGATTTTTCTCTGACCCTTTAAATGCTTAGTGGTTTGATTTTGTACAGGTAAGTTATTTGTATGTGCATGTGTTTGTGTTTTTTCGTATGGGTGGAGATAGATATTTACTTAACTATACAAAAAAAACTGCTCAAGATGTCAAATATTCACAACACAGAGCTCATAGAAGCCTGTTTCAACAAGTTTGCCCTCTCAAGTACTTACAATGCTGTGAGAGCAGAAGCAAAGTGTAAAACGTATGTTTGTTGCCATAAACAATATTAGTATTTACTCAAGTTAGTTGTGTTCATAAATAACGTTATGCTTTATTTTGTTGGCTTGAATGTGTAGTAAATGTGTGCATGCATAACATTAGCTTCTGAGTTAGTGTTTGTGGAAACATAATGCACCACTTGTTTTGCGGCTCAGTCAGGCCCAAAGTACTGGACATCACACACTGCGTTGAAGTTAGTTTCACGTTGGACATTTGAGCTCCGTGGCTTCAGCAGTGTGTTATCACACATTAGCTGAGGATGATGGAGGAGCCTAGCGCGTGACAGAATTGCCTGGGTTGCCCCATGGCCTGGTATACATCACGGCTGTTCCAGTGCACAGGCACAGACAACGGTCTTGTTGTAGTGTATTAATTCTCCAATGGCCTGCTCATTGGTTTATTGGTGTCACTTCATTTGAGTTTCATTTAAATTAGAGGTGCTCAGCTATGCTTGATGAATTTCAGTATGTGGCATTTTATAGTTTGTTTTACAGATTCATTCAACCTTTATTTAGACAGGTTAGTCCCATTGAGCCTCGAGGACTCATTTACAAGAGAGACCTGATTTCAACAAAGAATGATGACAACAATGGGCAACAGCATCAACAATACACAATCATAAAAGAGGCATACAGATTAAAAAAAAAAACTAATTAAAATAAGATGGCAAAAATAGCAGAAATAGCTAGATCATAAGGTGAATGTAGAAAACTAAAAACTGGAACATGTCTGCATTGGTCCTGGCCAGGAGTTCAACCGATTCTTAAAGCCACTTAGAGAGGTCAAGGTCAAGAGCTTCAGATCTTTTTGCAAAATATTCCAGGAAATTGGAGCAGAGTAGGAGAAGGCCCTTTTGCCAAGTTCAGTCCGCACTGAGGGAACACTGCAGGTAATAATGTCCTGAGAGCACAAGCTGTAGCTGCACTCACGCAGAGACATGTAGGAGGAGATGTATGAAGGCAACAGACCAAGAAGTGATTTAAAGATGAATATATACCAGTGGAAGAGTCTGTGTGAAGTTAACGATGTCCAGCCAACCAGTGAATACAGGGTGCAGTGGTGGGTACGATAATCACAGCCAGTTATGAATCTTAGTGCACCGTGATAGACAGCATTCAACATCTGTAGGGTGCTAGTAGGAGCATTCATGTAAATAATGTCACCGTAATTATTACCTGCAGTGTTCCCTCAGTGAGGACTGAACTAGGCAAAAGGGCCTTCTCCTACTCTGCTCCTGTTTCCTGGAATATCTTACAAAAAGATTTGAAGCTCTCGACCTTGACCTCTCTAAGTGGCTTTAAGAATCTGTTGGACTCTTGGCAGGGTCCAATGCTGACATGTTCCTGTTTTTAGTTTTATACATTTGTCTTGGAATCTAGCTGTTTTTTTGGTTTTGTTACCTTTTTCCTTTTAGCCATCCTATTTGTTAAAAAAAAAACAAAAAAAAAAACAAAAAAAAAACTGTAGTATGAGTTTTTATAACTGCTTATTGTTGTTGCTGTTGTCCATTGTTGTTATCTTTCTTTGTTGAAATCAGGTCTCTCTTGTAAATGAGTCCTCGAGGCTCAATGGGATTTACCTGTATAAATAAAGGTTGATTGATTGTAATCAATGGAGGGAAGGAAAGTCACAGTTACAAGGTGTTTCCTAGCATTCAAAGTTAAACAGGATCTGTTTCTGACAAAGAAACCCAATTTAACCTTAACCCAGATTTAGGACTGTTTTGAAATAGTTTTATAATTTTCATTCATTTCACCATGCCATCTTTGTCACTAGGTTTTCTAAAAAAAAAAAAACTTAAAAAAAATGAAGAAAAAATTTAGTTATAAGATGTCTTTATATCCTCTCTGTATATAATTCTGTGATCAGACTTTCCTAAAATGAGATTATGGTCTTTGCCTTAAAGTCACAGTACTCTGTAGCAAAACACCTCATCTGCTAATTTCCTAGTGGGTAGTAAAACAATGTTTTATATTCTTCCTCCCAGGAGCCCCATGTAGTGCCTGAGTTGAATGAATGTAACCAACATCCTTTTTTAAGCGTTTCCAAGCATGGCTCAGTCACTTTACAGAGGCCTCCAAGGGTTATTTGACTGTGGGTGCAGGATCTGTTGAGCCTCATTACAACCTGAAGCTGAGTTTACTAGATGACTACAGACCTGTGACTACAGACATGTGGCCTTGACATCACATCCCATGAAGTCACTGGAGAGGCTGGTCCTGAAGCACGTCAGATCAGTGGTGGAACCATACCTTGATCCTCTACAGTTTGCATACCAGCCACGCATTGGAGTTAATGATGCCATCATCTACCTGCTACAGAGAGCCTACACACACCTGGACAGGGCATGCAGCACTGTAACAGTCATGTTCTTTGACTTTTCCAGTGCTTTAACACCCTAAGACCTGCTCTACTCTGCAGTAAGCTCCTGGATATGCAGGTGAATGACTCGCTGGTCACCTGGATCGGAGATTACCTCACAGGTTGGCCACAGTATGTAAGGCTGCAGAACACCACCTCAGACACCATACTGAGCAGCATAGGGGCTCCTCAGGGGAAAGTCCTCACGCCGTTTTTGTTCACCCTCTACACCTCGGACTTCAGGTACAACTCACAATCCTGCCATCTACAGAAGTTCTTGTATGACTCTGCCATTGTGGGCTGCGTCACTGGTGACCAAGTAGCTGAATACAGCTGGTGGACAACTTTGTGGAATTTTTAGCTTCTCTCCATTTTCTCCCTGTCAAGTCCAGAATTGAATTCAAATTTTTACTTCTAACCTACAAAGTTCTCAACAACCTAGTTCCACCTTACAGTCAAGATCTTATTGTAACTTACTTGAGGTCCCTAGAGTTTCCAAAAGCAGAATGGGAGGAATGTTTTCAGTTATCAGGCTCCTCTCTTGTGGAACCAACTTCCAGATTCTGTCCATAAGGCTGACATATTGTCCAGTTTTAAGACGGGGCTTAAGACTTTTCTTTTTGATAAATCCTATAATTAGAGTTGATTTGTCATGCTGTCTTAAGCTTAGACTACTGGAGGACAAATTGACTTCATTTCCTTAAATGATTTGCTAAAATTGAATAGTTTTCATTTGATACTATTTCTATCTTAACATGTGATTCTTGACCTGCCATTGTGTATCTGTTCCTACCAAACCCAGTCATTTGAAGCAGATGGCCGCTTGTCCTGAGCCTGGTTCTGCTAAAGGTTTCTTCCTCATGTGGGAGGTTTTCCTTTCCACTGTTGCCTTCATGCTTGCTCAAGATGAGAGTTTTGTGATGGAGTTAAACTCAAAGCAGTCTGCTCCTCAGCTCAATAATGTTTTTTTTTTTTTTTTTTTTAATATATATATATATGAATATTTCTGTTAACATGTGAATATTTCTGTTCAGTGCCCTGAGACAACTTCTGTTGTGACTTGGCACAATATAAATAAACTGAATTTAATTTAATTTAATTAGAAGACAGTTTTCATGTGTTATAATGCCATGGAACATGGTGCTACTAGTTGTTCAACACTGTTCAGTCCAAACTATGTGTTAAAGATTAATCTTTTTACAGTGGAACAGGCCTTTTTGATCAAATGTCAGCTATTGAATGTCATCTATTTCTTTTCCCTATGTGCACCCAATGCACCATTACCTCATTGCTCTAAGCGCTGCTTTATAACATATACATAGGTTCATTCAAGTACAGTATGAAGTTTGATCAGTTCATCAGGGGATACGGCCTTCAATTTTCTTCTTTTAGTAACTTACCGGTACTCATCCTTTCCTTTGTTTCTGCTCCCTTTGTTTCCGTCCTTCTCAGTTTCAGAATGAATTTGTGTTTGAGCAGGTATGTGTATGCCATGTTGTCTAAACACCTCTCAGGTTTAAACACCAACAAAGGGTAATTTGCATCCTGATCTCAAATGCTTATCTTGTTCTACTTCTTGTCATCTGCAAGGTGGGAATGATGGGTGGGGAGGTTGTGAGGATAAAAGAGAGGAAAAAACATGGCCTAAGGAAAGCGGCATTCCTTGTGATGTTTAGCAACGTGTCAGGATACGTGTGCATGTGTGTGCTTAAAAGAGATAGAATTACAGGGCATGGCATTGGGCACATGTCCAAAATTTACTAGATTATTTTATTTTATATGTTTAGTATACACTGATGTGCATTAAATAGAAGTACTTATTTCTATATTTTTATAATTGTTAAGGAGGTACGTCTCTTATTTACTCTCACTGCAGTGACACGTCTGCTGTAGCACATCAGAGAGGCAGAGGCTCAGTCCTGTCAGCTCCTGATTCAACCTGACCCTCTTTCGCTTTAAGTGGAGGAAGAACTCTCTTTTTTCTGCTCTGGGGCAAAGAACCACAGAGAGAGGTGGACCATAGTAAACTGAAAATCCCAGATTGCAGAAAATGTGATCTAAAGTGACAGCATGAGGGCAACCAGCTGAAATTAGGGGGGGGGGGGGGTATTTTTGTAAAATTAAGTGACAATGCAACAGGATAATCACTTGACTGAGAAAACGTTGAAGTGATGGAAGGATGAGGAAGGCAGCAGGATCAGGCCTGTTTATGGTGTTTTTGGGCTGACATCACTGCTTCACCAGCAGGTGGTGTGCGTTGGGTTATCATCTAGGGATGTTAAACAGTTTTGGCACATTTTATAGAGATACAATGCATTAACAAAAAAAGGCCACCAATGTAGTTTGAAGTTTAGAGTGTGCAAGTCTACTAGTTCCAAATTAAGTGTTCCAAATTATTCATAAAACAATACAGAAGGAAAAAATACAATCAGAATTTTCCTTTATCCTCATATCTTTCCATGAAACAGAGTATACCTTCTCTCAGTATTGGTCCTCAGACATTTATTTTATTGCTCCTAATGCCTAAATGAACATGTACACTTTTGTGTTTCTGCACAAGAAGTTGGAATTAGATTTAAAATTTCGAAACATAATCACAATCTATTGTTTAAACTGTTGAAAATTGATTTAAGCTTAGGTTTTTCTATAAGCCATTTGATGGGAAGTTTCATGCTGTCCTGGATTCAGATAGATCAGCTGGAAGGTTATTTGCAACACTATGCCCTTCACATCAAATCTGTTTTCTTTCTTTTTCTCATTATCCCATGCAAAGAAAGCTAACTCTGCTGTAGTTATGGTAATTATTATTATTTTTTTCATTTAGCCTTTATTTATACAGGTTAGTCTCATTGAGCCACGAGAACTCATTTTCAAGAGAAACCTGTTCAGGGAGCACATGGTGGGGGTTAAGGGCCTTGCTCATGGGCCCAGAGTGGGGCGAATGAGGGTGGGGGCAAGTGTGGGTGTTTCACCTACCCCACCCACAATTTTGATGTTGTCGGGGCCGGGGCGTGAACCGGCGATCTTCGGATCACAGGCCCACCTCTCTAAACTCTGCGCCACCACTCCCCTTAGTAATAGTATGGAGAAGATAAGAGTCACTAGCCCTTCATGAAGTTCTCATTAGTAGACTAGCAAGGTCCAAGGTGCTCATTCTTGTGTTTTATCTGAATGCTACCAATTTTGTTTGTCTCAAATATTTTTAAAACTGCTACAATGTCCACAAGTGCATTTTTTCATTAATTTTCTCTCTATATGTACAGTATATTCTCACTGGTATCATCTGGTCAGCTATCTTGTCCTCTTTAGCTTGTTGCAAATAAGCATTAAAGCGTGTAAATTATAGCTAAACCGAACCTATGAGAATTGTGCTGCTGTTGTTCGGTGTATTGTTTTGCACTATTAGTGCCTAGCGAATATCTTAGATCTTTTAGTGTTCTGTTGGGCGTTCTTGTAGTGTATATCTTAGATCTTTATTTACCGTTTCTTTTTACACTTTATATTTTTGCTATTGTTGGATGTAACTGGGACCCTGTGCACACAATTTCGTTCCACCTCATGTACCACATGCGATGTGAATGACATTAAAGAACCTTGAATCCTTGAATAAAAACAGAATGCATCACTTTCTCAGTTGTCACTGAACTTCCAAGTGCAAACAGCTGTTTAGAGTGTGTCAAATCTTCACAAAGTTAGAGATGGTTTAAATGTATTCCACAGAATTAATTGCATGGTTTTTGAATTATGTTTTATGTGCTCCACCTGGGTGCATCTCAGGTGTGATAGGTTAAATGCAGAGAACTAATTTTGTCATTATTTAGAAACATACATGCATACAAACATACATACATCTGCTCACACATACTCATGCTCATGTTCGTGCTGTTGTTAGACGTAATGTTTTTTATGCTATTAGTGCTTACTATATTTTAGTTGACGTTTTTCTTAGTTCACATCTTAGATGTTATCATTGTTTTTCTTTTACATTTTATTGTTGGATGTAACTGGGACCCTGTGTACATAGTTTCGCTCCACCACATGTGTCACATGTGGTGCAAATGACAATAAAGAAACTCTGACTCTGACATACAACAATGACAGCACATAACACTTGCCAGGACTTACTTAAACACCAGTCAATGTTGGCTTCGTTAATATGAATTCTGGTCTAGTAGCTTAGTAGTTTACTGATTGGTCCAATCAGCAAGAAAGAAAAAAAGGTGTATCCAATTTCTTTAATAATATTATTATGAATGTCCTGTTTTAACTGGTCTGTTAATAAGTGTTGTAATGTGTCGTGTGTGATACATAGCAAGACGTTGTCAAAACTTGAGAAAATCATGTACCAAAGCAAAACACTGGAACACTTTTAAAGTCAGTAGGAAAAATGTCTACTTTATTTTTCAAAATCTATTTCCTGTTTGTCTCAGGTGGTCTGATAATTGCAGTAGCTTTCATCATGTTTTAGCAGAATAATCTAAAGGTCACACAGATCACCAGCATGAGTTTTTTGGCCCTCAGGTGTTTTGGTTCTGAAGTGCTCACACTGGGGAACTCATTTGCACTTTACGGCAACAGGATGTGTCCAGGTTTACACCCCTTTGCACTCCTTCTAAGTTTACAGCTCTTATAAAGCAAGCAGAATTAGGTGTGTGGTTTTGACACCACATGATCCCTAGTTTAAATTACCACGTTCATAATTTAATTACATATTTATCAAACCCTTTGAGACCTCTACAAATGCAAAAGGGATCTTTGTAACATATTTTGTGAAATATAGCAGCCTTGTTAACTAGTAAATCTTAGGGAAGAAAGTCTTTAGTTATCTTCATGACATAGTAGGCACAATAACTGTATCTTGGAGCTGGCATGTTGATCAGACAGGAATTTACCAGCAACCTTGTGCACCTGTAAATCTGGGGGATCACCTCCGTGCTGCATGACACATTCAACAGCAACTACAGTGAGGAAGGAGGAAAAATATAATATCTCATAAAGATGTTAAAAAGGAGCACAGGTTTCTTAGACTATTTATTCCACTTTCTGATACCGTAAGGTCATTCATTATATTTTGTTTGTAACTGAAAGTAAAAATGACAGATGTGTAGTATTTTAAAGTTTTCAGTCCTTTCATTTAGACTGTTATACAAGAAATAGGTCATTAACAAATGTTCTGTCTAGACACAATAGAGTATGAACCGCCAATTACCAAGAGGCTGCCATTCAATATTCAACTTTTTGTCCTAAGCTTTGAAAAACAAATTACTGTCATCGTCTAGAGTAATATTTTCTTCTGGCATCTGTTGTAATTAGTCTGTAGCTGTTGTATTATGATGTATTGTACCCTTTTTTATTTCAATTTTTTGTTTTAAAATTGGAGTGCAGTTGTGAATTTGTATTAAATGTTTGTAGTTTTTTTATGTAGGAAACACAAATGGAGTGTCTTATAAAGCAGTAAGCAGTAGCTTTTATGATGTGGTCGAACGTTTTTGTTTTTGCCTGGGTCTCAGAGTGAACAAGAGCATGTGCCAGGAACTTTTATGTGGTAAATATTCTCCATGATTGCTTCGGCACTTTATAATTATCCCTCCCTCATCTCCCTCTTTGTCTGTCTCTTAGTCACTGTTATTCGTGTGTGTCGGTCTGCATGTGTACATCGGTACATGTGCTTGCTTGAATGGTTATGTAATTGGAAATGTAATTTGAAAGTGAAAATTATTGTGTCTACACAAGCAGCTCAGTGTGGTGAGTTGGTTCTTCCATGTGAGTAACTTTAGCTAGTTGTGCACAACTTTAAACACTGGACATTGAACTGCAGCACTTAGTCAGCCTCATAAGGCTGTTTTCCAGCTACCATCTCAGACCAAACTGTCTTTTTAACTGGTGGAAGTCTAATTTATGTTTGCATGCTCATATTTGTGAATTAACTTAAGCTTTAAATGTTATGCTGACTAATCACAGTAGCCAAACAAAAAGTTTTGTTATTCATAGCAAACTGCCACTTAAGGTTGTTAAGAACGTGGAAAGTATTATGGAAGCTTTAAATTCTAGGTAAACTGCAGTAAGTATGCTATGTAGGTTCTATTTAACATTCCCAGGTTTCTAAGGTGGTTGGAACACTAGCCCTTCCAAAAGCACAATGGTTACATTTATTTTCTACTGTTTACCCATTGTTACATTGACAGCAAGTTGTGCAAAAATGATCCTGATGGTAAGAGAAACCTTATTTTTCACAGGTGCACTACTTTAGATCATCTTGTTTATGGAACTTGCACATCTCAAGTTATAACTTTTTATCTTTAGTCTGGTCGAACAAAGCTCATTTGTTCTGATTCACCGGAATCAGCACCCTCAATTATAATGAACAGTGGCGGTGAAAATTAATCCTTTAAGCCCTTTTGGCATAAACACTTTGCCAGCCAAACCAGTGGCACATTGCTGCCAAGTCAAGACACAACTTGGAGAATAGGGAAGTTCCCATAGACGGTGCAGTTGTTGACTGTTCTGTATATTACAGAACCTCTTCTGCTCAGACAAAGCAAGCATTTTGGATCAGCTAACCCTTAAGGTGTTGTGTAAGTCAACATTCTGCAGCCCATTAGCAAACACAAAGACATGGCGGTACGCTGTTGTGTTAAGGAGCCCTTCAGTGCTAATGGAGTAATGGCAGCACTGTGTGTTGATGTAGTAATGTAAAAGATAAGGTGTTTGCTGCTGAGCAAATAAACAGCTGCACAGGAGAGAGATTAAGAAGGAGGGAGGAGGTGAATGACAGGGGGAGGCAGTCACTGCCAACCTGAAACACCAACAGGCAATCCAGCCACAACAAGCAGGCCGGATGTGATTTTGTTAATGACTGAAATCCCCTAAATTAAACACTTTTTATGAGTCGTTCGGAGCAAAAAAGACAATCTGGTAGGACTCTTAGACAGTTGCTGCACTGCTGTGAGCATACATCTGAGAAAGGCTGAATACCATAATATTTTACTGCCATTCTCTCACAACTGCTTGCATACGTGTGTGGATACAATTGCAACGAGGTGACAGCATTTTAGTAGTTTTACACTTTTCATTAAAAAAAAAACACTTAAAGAGCACAACAGTATAATGTTGTTATCATGTAAAGTAGGCTATACATTTTATTATTTATGTGTGTGCATGTGTGCTTGTGCATTTAAAGTGCACGCATATGTGGTGCAGCAAAGTGTCTCCAGTGCTCCATATATTTCAACCATGACAGAAGCTTTGTCCCCCAGCTGAGGATGGAGATGAACTTCCTAGTCCTTCCATTCTCTTTGCAGCCTCTTTGACTCTCTGTCCTTCTGTTTGCCTTTGTCAGAACAGCTCATTTGTTGTCTGTGGGGTTGCTCTGCCTTTTCATAAGGTCAGTGGGTGTGGGGCTGGGGGCTACAGGTAGCGGAAAGGACGAGATTGACCACTTCATCTTGTACTTGCAGAGAGAGGGCAATAGACCAACAGATTGTGTGGGACAATGATTCAGAAAGAAGGAAGAGGAAATTCAGGGGGAATATGAAATGAGACAAGTGAATAAATAAATGAAAATAGTAAATGTAATAAATACGATGTACGAATAAGGGGAACTAAGTATTATCAGAAGTATCTTAGTTGTGATCTACAATCTGGTCACCGAATAGAAAGAGAAAGGGGAAATGTGGAAAGAAAGAGGTGGTCAAGTTTACTTTTCAGATTTAAGTAATTAAAGGAAGGTCTGCTTGTCGTTAGTTCTCACATAGTGGGTGTATGACCTGCTTTTGAGCATCCTGCTTGTTGTGTGACATGTCATGAATATCAATGTTAAATTGCTCAAATCAAAGGGCAGTCAGTCAAGACGTAGCACAATATTTTGCGTTCCCATTTATAGTTTTGGTTTTGTCAAAACTAAAATAATCTAACTTGCACTACTTTTGCTGTAGTTTGTCTGTACTCATCAAGGTATTTTATTTACTGTAAACTGATGTACACTTAATCTTTATGTTTTGTTCATATACTATTTTTTTTATAAACCACACTTTCGTAGCTATTTATGACATAAAACCAATTACTTGCAAGCTCTGAATGACCAATGTCATACCAAGCCCAGGTGGTCACAGATGAGACAAGAGTTGAGGTTACTCCTGCAGATGTTGCTTTGACTTATTACCCTCAAAATGTTTGAGCTGCATGTCTCATCATCATGCCATCATGGATGTTTTATCAGAATGCATCTGTACACATTTGTTGTTACTGTTACAACACATGTATTACAGTGATAAAATGCACAGCTGCATGTGCGGGTTTCATCATATGCTGTTTGAAGTTTGTGCATCTTTTATTTTGTGCTGGTACACTTCAAAGAGTGAGTGTTTTGTACAAGTGTGCGTGTCCTTGAATATGAGTGAGTCAGTGGCCAGATGGAATGCACAGGACCTACCTGTGGGTGTAGTTGGCTTAAATCCATTTTCTTAAATCTGTTTCCTATTCAATGTCACATAAATAAATGCCAGCAGAGTACATTCACTTCCAAACCATTTAATAACGTCCTTAGATCTCCGTACATCTGTTCACCTGCAGGTTTTTCTGTTCACCTGCAGTTCTGTTTTAGTTAGCATTTTATGTGAACTGGTTTTAATTATTCACTGCTGGAAAGTCAAGTGCATTTTCAGGAGCAAACATTTATCCCACGATCACACGATTTTGATCAAATCTGTGTAGTTTTGTAGACTGTGTGCTCTCAGATGCAGACATATTGGCTCAAAAACACAGAATCAGTTGCACACACACTAAAACACAACTGAGTGCGAGCTCAGACTTGTCCTGGATTTACTCAGTAGTTCTTGTACATCTTTGATATGCTTGATCCTCTTTTATTGTTTTTTTTTTTTTTCTGTGTTTCTTTATAAGTGGTGTGCAACTGATTAGACAGAGTAATGCACCCTGAAGGAGAGAGACAGGCAGCAAGGAGAGAGGATAGGATATGTCTCGTGTTCTAACACATTCCAGTAGTGGAACTCTAATCCTTTGAGGCTTTATGCATTTAAACAGCTCGATTAGCAACAGTCTAACTGGCGCTTTCTCTGCCCAGCTGAAGCAGAAATTAGGTACTTAGATACAGCTGTCATTTTGTTTGTTTTTGCAGTGCCTTTAAAGGAAGATGCCCTTAGAGGTACAAGCTTTGATCACCGACTGAAACAAGCCATTCATAAGTAAACTCATGAACCGTACAAATATGTTGTAAACATGGAGATAATAGCGGAAAACTTTTATTGCCTGTGATAGAACTCTATTGGGTTTTTCCATTTAGCAATTTCAGGAAAAGTTGTTCGGAGAATTGTAAACAAATACATTTTTAGAGCCTGCTTATGAACTCAACCAAAATGTTCTTATGTCTGTGCACGGGCTATATTATGGTTTTTACATCGGGAAAGTGTGAATTTAGTAGTATTTAGATGATAATGTAAAAATTGTGCTTTTCTTGGGGTTTGGATGTAGTCTTTCTGTAGCTCCCTTTAGTTTACGCAACCTGCAGTTCAAGTTGTCTTTTTGATGACACATCCCTCATATAAGTATAAGAGGAAGTTTTTGTATTTAATCACAGTTATATCAGAAAACTTCAGATGAACAACAATCATGAGTTTTTAATTGTGTCAATCCTCTCCTCTTCCCTACCTTCTCTTCTTTCTTGCCTCTATTTCTTTTCCAGTGACATTTTTGATGCAATGTTTCCAGTCACCCATATTGCAGGAGAAACAGTTATCCAGCAAGGTTAGTATAAATAAATATTGTTAAAATAATTTTTGTGCACTGAATGTTAACCTTGTTAAAACATATTAAAGGATTGTGTTTTGATCATGTGACATTTTGACCTGATATATTACTAATATAATGTAAATGACCAATACTGATCGTGTTTTTTCTGCTAAATAAGACAAGTAATGACATGATCTGGGTTTTGGATTAGCACACAACACCAAACAACAGGAATGATTTAAAGTGTTTATTGATAAACAACTTCTGGTGGGGGTCCAGGTCCAAAGGTGGGTCTGATCTGTAGAGACAGGAGTCAGTGATCTGGGTTTTACGGTGAAGGTTCAGCGGGTTTTTAAGGTAGTCACTAACCTTCACAGTCTGTAGAGAGAAGAACTCCTTTGGTGAGTAGGGGATGATGATTTCACTCACTGTGAGTGAGCAGCAGCAGAGAAGCAGGTTGATGTAGAATGTAGTTCTAGGGAGAGTCCAAGGATGAGGTCCAGTAGGGAGAGCAGAGGTCATGCACAGTTGGTCAGAGAGTAGAATCCAAAGCCAAATCTTGATCCGGGGGGCGTAGTCGAGGAAATGGGAAGCAGAGTCGGTACCGTGGTCAGAAGGCATAATCCAAAACAAGTAAGGGGCAGGCAAGGCGAAGAATCCAAGAACAGGCGTGGGGTCGAGACAAGGCAAGAGAACAAGGCTGTGAAGAGATCGCTGGACATCTACTATCTAAAATAATTTGATAATCTGGCACTGGTGGAGTGTGAGCATGAAGCTTATAAAGGCAGGTGAGCAGGTGAAACTGATGAGTGCTGATTGCTATAACAAACAAGGGAGGTGTGGCTTAACTTGGAAGGAGCAGGATTAAACTGAAGATGGGTGATAAGCAAAACTGCACATGGAAACAGAAAACTAAATCAGGAAGGGGCAGAAACGTGACAGGTAAGGACTAATTTCATTTACCCTTTATTTATACAGGTAGTCTCATTGAGCCACGAGAACTCATTTTCAAGAGAGACCTGTTTAGGGAGCAGATGGTGGTTAAGGACCTTGCTCAGAGGCCCAGAGTGGGGCAAATGAGGGTGGGGCAGGTGTGGGTGCTTCACCTACCCCACCCACAGTTTTGATGTTGTCGGTACCGGGGCTTGAACTTGCGATCTTCTGATCACATTAAAGGGTTATACTGAAGATTATTCTCTAAGGGAGAAATTTTGCCTGCTCTTTAATATGGTTGACCTAGTCTTAGAATAAACTTGAACTACTAAACCACTTTAACATGCAGTCAATTAATTTTTGCTGATTATCCACATTAGTTTTATTTCAGAGTTCATTTTTTGCACTGACATCACTGATCATGTTTATTTTATTCTACCACTTCCTTTCCTTCTCATTCCCCCAGCTTGTACCAGTTGTCAGGTTCCTCTCATTTGCCTAACAGGCGTCAAAGCCTTCACTCTAGTTATCCCTGGACTTTGAAGAAAACCAGATCAACTGGACCAGCCTATATTTTTCTAATTCCCTCCCCCTCTCTGAAACTCCTATCAAATGCAGACGCATTTAATCGCATATTTGAAAACAGGCATTCTTGCAAATTTCCACTTTCAGATAGTACCGTGTTAGCACAAAATCACATAGTTTTACAACTGTGGAGTGCACTGAACAAACACGCACAGGCAGACACAATGTGAAAGAAAACTGTCAATGCTACTCACTCATTCACTCACACCGACCCTTAAAACCGTGTCCAGGAGTATATCAGTCCTAATTTGGTGATAAGTCTACCTTTTTTGCAGGGCCCCCAGATCCAGACAGGCTATTGTTATATACACTAGTGTGGTATATACAGCACTGATGTCATAGCTAATGTTTGGACTACTGTACAGCTTCAAGAAACCTGCTACTGACTACTTACATACTATTTAGACGTTGCAAAGAGTTATCACTGTAAAAAGTTAGTGGTATTTAAACAGTGAGGAAGTTTACATAATTTTACATGCAAAATAGAGTAAATTTGATTATTTTCTACATGTAATTACATCAACTTATTGAGCTCTACTGTCAATTTTACAGACAACATTACTCCTGCAGAATTGGAGGTTGAAAATATAGCCCATGTTGTTCTTCAGAGCAAAGCCACAGAACTTTAGCGGTGTGTGTGACAATTAGCTTGTGTTGAAACAAGACCACACTGAGTTACCAACCTACATGAGTATGTGCGTGTGTCTTTGTGTGTGTGTGTGCGTGTGTCTTCGTGTGTGTGTGTGTGTGTGTGTGTATGTGTGCATGTAGGTTTTGGTTAAATATTTGCTTGCACTCTAAAGCTAAAGACGCAAAACAAAAGCGTAGGCACCAAAGTGATAAAAGACAGGAAGAGCACCAGAAAAGACAGACAGTCAGAGGAAACTGAAAGAGCGATACATGAGATGAAAGAGAGAGCGAGAAGAAAAATTAGTAAAAGGCCAGGTTGCAGCAGGTTGGGAGTATGTGTGTGGACTTCTAAGGTCTTTCCTGGGACAGACCTTTAGATAGACAAGGGGTGTTTTGTGTGACAAATAGAGCTGCATGATTAACGAGCCCTCCACTCAGTATTAATTAGGCGTGTGAACTCCTGTGAACTTTACTCACAGGGTACTCAGAGCCTTTCAGCTCAATGGGTGAATGTACAAACAACAAAAATGCACACAAAGGCATCCTAACTCAAAACCTACAAGATGCTTTGACATTTGTCTTTTAGATAACCCACTTGTTCCTCTAAATGCAGTTAAATTCATGTTTCATTGTAGGAAGTGCGGTAGCTGCACGGAGAACTTTTTAGTGCTCATGCGAGGTTGTCAATTCTTTTCAGTGCTTTCCTCTGAACTCTATGTAATGGATAGCATAATTAAAGACACCCACACCATTTTTTAGCCTTATCTTCGGAGTACCGGTAGATGCTTTTAAAGGATATCAGCCAGCCATGAATCTCTTTGAGGTTTTACTTTGAAAGCTCAGCACATGTGTGACAGTGCTGATTTAGTAAGCAGATTATCCACGAGTTCTAAACCTTGTAAATAACACATAGTTTTAAATATTGTGGAAAAAAACACTAAACAAATCACCTGTAATTAAGCACTGTTAAAGATTATTCTGTTATACTGAGATGTTGTGTCTCTGCACATACAGGCATTTCTATGTCAAGAGTTTCACTATCCAACCAAATTTCAAAGCTAAATGTTTGGAGCATTTTGCTTCTTGAGTTCATAATTTAAAGATAGAATTTACAATACAGTGGTTTGCCTTTACTTTTGGTGTTTTATCTTGTAACTTCAAAGTTGAATTTTACTCTACGGAGGTGCAAGTTAATTCAGCCAAAGCTTTCTTCCATATATTTTTATTTATTTATTCCTATCTAGTTCTAATTTCAGTTTAATCATAAATAATTTACTAAAAACTTCAGCTCATAGTGTTGTTTTTTTTTTACATTATTATTAACCTACCCCAATATAAATGGGAAAAGCTAGATTTCCAATGAGTTTAAACGTTTTTTTGCTTTCTTTACTGCACATTTCTTATCTTCTCTCCTATCCAGGTGATGAAGGAGACAACTTCTATGTGATTGACCAAGGTGAAGTGGATGTAAGTGGCTACCACTCAAAAGCACATGCACAAAACGTTTTCTCGTTTCTTAATGCTTTAAACAAATACATTTAAAATAATCAGGTAAAATAGGCCAAACTTTTAGGGTTTCACAAGCTCTTATTAACCCTACAGAATGAATGCTTATTTCTAAATTCAGCTTGCCAGAATATGCTATTATTCACCTGTTTAAAGGAAAGTTTATAAGAAGCTTATAAGAAAAATAGTGACTCGATCAAAAGCCCTTCCTCATCCAGTCATGTTGAGACAATATCATCTCTTACAAATAAGACTGGTTGAAGAGCTGCCCCCATGTTTTGGTCTCTTCAAAATCTGGTTCCAGTCCGATGACAATCTGAACATGGCGCTTTAGAGGTGAGCGCCATATGAAGGCACCCAAACTGAGAAGACCTATTGTCTTAACAAGCCTGACACCAAGTGATAGACTTAAGTGGAGAGATAAAATGGGAGCTGATGGAAAGTTAAACAGGAAGTGACCTTATCAGCTTGCATTTGTGAGCACAGAAGCCGTGGGTGAGAGGAGAGAACTAGATTGGTAAGCTTTGCTAAGATTGCCAATAGCATTGCCCTATTCCAAACTGAAAGATGAAAACAGATAATGAGATGGTGCCTTGATAGGAAAACTGCTGAACTTGGAATTTTGATGCTTTCACTCATACTCGTGGGCGGCTGTGGCTGAGTGGTTAGAGCAGTCGTCCTTCAATGAGAGTGTTGGGGGTTTGATTCCACCAGCAGTCACATGCTGAAGTGTCCCTGGGCAAGACACTGAACCCCTCATTGCCTCCAATGTGTGTTCCATCAGTGTATGAATGTGATCTAAAGCACAGATTATTCTTTATACAGATGTAGTAGAGTGCTGTATGAATGGGTAAATGAAGCCACAGATAGTGTTGTAAAGCGCTTTGAATATCTTGATAAGATGCACAGTCCATTTAATAATAATAATTTATTCAATTTGTACTGCACTTTACATTTTACAATCTTTGAATTATCATTTACCATTTTGTTTCAGATGGTGTCTTGTTGATGTGAATAGATAATGATCAGAACTATAACTAGAGTTGTGTAAAAAAGAAATAGGCCAAGATTTTCCACAAAAAAGATTTAGTTGTTGCTTCTTAGCCTGTCGTTTATTTAAACGAACGATAAGACATTGAGTAACTAGAAACTCCATTACTGATTATCTCACTTAACATGAACTATTTCAGCCCTATAAATTATCTCCTTTAAGATCGACAAAAACCCAGTTAAACAAATCCAAACCTGATTTAATGTGTTTACTGTTTTCTTTTTTTTACTTTCTTAACCACATCTTACAGTCTGTTTTGTTTATTTAATTATTTTGCTTGCAGTTGCAACATATTAGAAGCTTAATTACAGCTCAATTATGCTCTGGTTTTTAGCGCTGTTCAGACTCAACTTTCTATTAGAACAACAGCTGCAGTGGTATGCTCTCACAGCTGCAGCTTTACTTTACCCTAATTATTCCTCCAATGTGTTAAATCAGATGCGATCTGCTCGGAGCTGCCACTAGTGAATGCTTTCCCACAATTTTTTTTTATTCTTCTTACACTGATCCCTACTTGTGGGAAGACTATCCTCAAGCTCAAAAGTTGCCAAACCTCATGCTCTTCTATGTCTCCGTGTCACCCTGCCATCCATTCTACTGTCACTCTACCATTTACAGACAGCAGCTGCCTTCCAGCCACAACCCAGGCACTAAACTACTTCAAGATCAGTGCAGAGGTTATTAAAGTGTGGAGATGTCTCTCATTAAACAGGGGTGTAAATCTGCCAGCATCCCATAAACTGCCTGAAAGCTGCTACTAACGTAAACACCCCTCCATGTCAGCACATACATCTATTCACTCAAAGACAGTTTTTAGATGAGCGAACATCATAGGAAGGTAAATCTTACAGTCCAGAATCTACAGTGAGTTTATGGAGAATATATACTTTTTGTATTATGTATAGTTCAATCATTTTTATTGTATTATAGGAACACAATTTATAGGGTAGTTTACGTGAACCCTTTTATTCTAACAATTAATTATTTTATAATAGTAGGCTTATAGTTTGTATTGTTTGGAGTGGGTAAGACATTTAGAATTTACACACACTCGATCGCCCACATTTAAACAGCCCACAGGCATGCCTGGAGAAACAAACCAAGTAACCACAAGCACAAATATACTGTCTCCTCATCTCCATTCTGTTGCATTTGAATCACTGCTTCTTAACTCCTACCAGCCACACACACAACTTGCTGTTCGTTTTTATGTACCAAAAATTCAGTGACAGCTGCAAAACATCGTACAAGTTGCTTAATACTTAATCTATTTCAGTCTTTCTTTATAGAGTCATCAGTCTGAGTCCTTAATTGAAGTGGTACTACTAAATGACAGTTTAAGGATAAAAAAGACCATTTAAAAAGCTGAGTGAAAGTGTTTGTGAAACCTTATAGGTTTGCAATACAGCAGTGAAAACTAAAAGACAATCTGAAAACTGGAGAAAACTACAGAAAGAACACTACCACCTGCATGATCTGATGTTACACTTTTATAACATATGAATAACTATTCTTCTGATGTAACCAGAGTCAGCACTCTGCATCTCTTTGAAGCCGTTCCAGTATGTAGCGAAGGATGAGTCCCCTGTGATTTGCTCAGAATCTGAATAATGCCCTTCAACAGCTTGGATAATATACAACAGCAAGAAGAGGAATAAACTTTTCTTCCCTCCTTCTGTCCCCCTCCCTCATTGCTTTCTGTGTTATTAAGTTAACAAGATAGTGGATAGTGTGTTGACAGTTAAAACCATAATGGCCCCAAGACAGGCGCAGTGTGCCACACTGAGGTTGTATTATCCATATAAGCTGCAGTGGTTGGCCTAAATGGAGCTGAAGAGAGTGTGTGTATCTATGTGATCAAATGTGTGTTTGTGTGCGTGTTTGAAGAATAGACCCACAAAGTCTTCAACAGCTTACTAACATCTATCACTTCCAAGAGAAGACTCAAAAAACAAGGCAAAAGAAATAAAAGGGATTGATGGAGAGTTGAGTTAAGGTGGGATATTAGGCCTTTTAGAGGATTTCATTTGAAGGCTTAAAGCAGATGAAATACTTAGGGAGCAGCCTTGTGAACAAATCAAACAGCCCAGAAACTGAGAAGGGTTGCTGGAGGGAAAACGAGGGTCCACCCAGCAATCACTGGTATTGTTTTTAAGCTTTTAAGCTCACATAAGACCCTGTCCATTACTCTTTTTTTGATGTTATCTCTACAGGTGTATGTGAATGGTGAATGGGTGACCAATATTGGCGAAGGAGGTAGTTTTGGAGAGCTGGCCTTGATCTACGGGACTCCAAGGGCTGCCACTGTCAAGGCCAAGACTGATCTGAAACTGTGGGGCATCGACCGAGACAGTTACCGGCGCATTCTCATGGTAAGAATGACCTCACATTAGAAATCACAGTATCGGTACACTTTGTGTTAACAGAAAACACTGTGTTATGTACATGCAGCCTTGACTTATACTTCAGCCCGATTGGACACTGTCATGGTTTTATTTCTGTTGTGAGTGAAAACAATATGAAAAAGTATGATTTTCCTAAATCTCCAAAAAAGACAAATCAAAACAAATTCATATTATTATAGGCACCTTTTTGTTTGAAGATTATCATCGTACACTTCATTGATATTCATTTAGATTTACTGCATATAAACACTGAACTGCATTCCCTTAAAAAGTTTATAGGAAGATCACAATGCTGTTCCATATACAGATTTTCTAGTATACAAAATTTTGCATTTAGCAAACTGAAATTAAAATATACATATTAAAAGCTGTTCTAAAACTATTTTTAAATATAATATGTTATGTTGTATTTGTACAAAAAACTGAGTTGACTTAATTCTAAAAATTGAGCATTTTTATCATTAGGCATGTAAGCAAAACTGTTACGTGTCTGTCAGTAAAATATGCAAAGCATTTAAACTGAACTTCTGTTTTCCTTTGCATTCTGTCCTAATAATTTTCTCCTTAAAGCAAAAAATTCCTACTTTGATTTTACGTTTCAACTGTTCATTAATTCCAAATAAACAATGCTAAAATTGTTTGATTCTTAAAAGGTGGAACGTGATTATGAAACAAGTATGATGTATGTCCACTTTAAACACGTACTGTGGTATATTCTATATTCATCCTTTATGCTCTTTTACTTGCAATATCTTCTCCCACTCAGCTACTTAAAACTCCTACAACTCCTAAACACTTGCTTTCATTTTTAAGATAAAATATTCACATTTTCATGCACACACAAATACTTAACTCTGTCCTCCCATTTTACTATCTCCCCTGGTCTCTTCCTGGATGAAGAAAGGGGAAGAGTAAATCTGAATGGGACTGTGTGAGGGCTAGAGGAGGGAATGGGTTTGTTCTAATGGCTGTACATGCACTTCCCGCTCCAGGAGCTTATCTAGTAGGAATGTCTAAATGTTTAAAGTGGAAACACAAGGTGCTCTGGCCTGGCTGTCATACTTACTCACATGCACACACATATTTTGGGTGCTGTTAGGATGACTAATTTTTCAACATGTCTTGGGTGTATCTGTTTGAAACTTTCCTCAAATGTTCATTACACATTTTTTAAATGAGCTAGTCAAACTCCAATTAACCTTTGCAATTCCTGTGTGTATCTAAACTTTGCCCTTACCAGCAGTGAAACTGCTTTTGATTTGATTTGAGTCTTGTTTTGGATCATCCAGTTCAGTGTAATGTTGGCAGCAGTCAGCCCAGGACTCCTGTCACCTTTTAGGTGCATAATTATACTTACAGCTCAGTCTGCCCTGGAAACCATTCTGTGAGAGGATTCTCTCTCTGCAGCTCTCATTCCTTCAATCTTTCCAACAGCAGCAGGAGGTTAGGAGGGGTGAAACTAAATTCAATTACACAAACCTGTAGTTAATTACTGCTGTCAATGATTTGTAAAGCAGTCTTTACAAAGTGTGGTATTCTGGCACCATCATCAGCCAACACAATGATCGTTTTCTCTTTGTGTAAATATATCTGGCGTTTCCCAGTAAAAATATGCTGATTCTCTGTTTTAGCAGGTAGTTTTTCTAAAAGCTTGAAAATGCATTGCCATGATATTTTACCATTTCCACATGCTGCTTTGTCCTCCGCCTCTAAATGATAAATTAAGTGCAGTTATCCCTTGCTCTCTCGCATACACATACTCTCGTATGTGTATTTGTTTGTCTGTCTGCTACCAAAATATCCCATAAACCACTGGATGAATTTTTATGAAACTTACAGAAAGCATTCTTTAGATGTGCATATACTCCTTTTTAACTTTTGAAGTCAACATGGTTCAAGATGGCTGTGATAACCAACTGATTTTCAAAACAGAAATGGTTATAATTCAGTCAGCTCTACAGATATTGACCTAAAGTTTGGTGTGGTGAGAGCTGAGAGTCAATCAGAACACGTACTCTGATAATCTTGCAATATCACATGAGACTGTACACAATGTTTTTAGGCTTTGATTACAACTCCATTTCTCCACATAAGATGATCTTTTTTTTTAACCCTGACAGTAAAGTTGGTGGATGTTATGCATTCCTATAAGAATGTAAGTAGTTAGTTAAGTAAGTAGTAGTAGTTAAGTAGTTTTATGCTTACATTCATTTATTCTTTCAAAATTCAGTTATGGGGATCACATTAACCTCTGTTGCATGCAATGTATGTGTTTAGGTGTTAAACTGGTATTTGGTGGTAAATACTGCTGTTGAAAATTATTTTTACCTGTTTTTCACCACAACTAAGTACTTCCATTACAGTACTTCCATTACAACATACCAGTATTCTTGTTTTAGTGCCATTTACACAAAGCAAAAATACATATCCATATGAAAAACTGCAGTGAAATGCAATCTGCCTATAGTGGTATGATTAGAGCCAACTTTTAGCAAAATTGTGGGCACAACAGTCTCTGACTTCCTGTTGCTGCAGTTTGAGTTCCATGTCATCCACTTATTTTCTTGCATTTACAATTTTGTAAGAAGGCCAAGTAGAAGTGTAGCTTCAAGCTGAAGGTGAATTTGCTTAAATGTATTCTGCACTCAACCAAATCGTTCTTAGTCAACCATTCTACTCATCTTCTTGTTTGTTCTGAAAAATATAGAGATCAATAAAACTTTAATATGTTGTACTATTTGCAATTACCATACCATTTTCAGCATTAAAGATGCATTTATGGCTCAAGTAAAGAGCACTGTAATGCAAAAAGCTTAAAAAGTTTGCTGTTAAAAAAAAATACAATTGCACCTGAATTTGAACCCTCTACACAGCCTTTGTAATTTTAATACCATTGGTGTTGAAATAATACATATTGTACTCAAGAGCATCTATGTAGTAGATACTACTTATTCCCCTGACTGTACCTTAAAACACATACAGTTCAAAAACAGCTACATGTATTACTTGTATTCTTTGTACATGTATTGCATGTACCGGTACATGTGGCATTATTAGAACCATCAAACTGGATCTTGTTTATATTTCAGACATTGAGCATGTTGATTACATCCAGTTAACATATGTCAGTGATATTATCATGCAAAGCCAAAACACTGCCTACCTCTCTTTTTATTCAGGAGAAGAACAAAGTAATACATTTTCTTGTAATAAACTCTTTCCCATTGTGCTGCCATCAGTCCTACAACACCAATCTTGTTGTGTCATCTTGGTATTTAAACAGACACAGTTACAGCCAAAGCTATTATCAAACTGACAGACTGTTGTCAGCAAACACAAGACAAGTTGAAAGGAAACAAGAAGAAATTATACTAAGAAATAAAGAGTGATGAAGGGTGGTTGTGGTTGGAGGTGTGGTAATGTTTCACATTGGACAGAGATAAAGATGTTGAAGATGGGACATAAGATGCAGTTGGTTTAGTCTGGCTTCACTCCACACCTCAGGTCTTTGATGATTCTATGTCAAAGACACCAAACAGACACAAAGGCAGGTTTATCTTTAACCACAAAAGGAGTAAAGACATAAGGTCTAAGACAATATTTTTTATACATGTTTAATGTGCTCAGGCCCTCCCAAGTAGACAGAGAGGATTACTACCTATTTCCAATAATAAAGAGGAAAAAATATGATTTTCACAAACTAAATAAAGAATAATTTCAAATTCAGGATACAGAAATTTTAAATAAGCATCGTTTGGTTTCCATCAACCTCTGTAAACCCCTGCATTACTAACATTACTTAGGCGCACCCAGCCCTTCCTGATGCAGTCACATAAATCAGACCTACTGTATAATGTGTTCGGATGTACCCACGGTAAGTCTGCAAACTTTAGAAAAAGGTCTGTGAAAGCTGGAGAACGTGTGCATGTGGGTCTAAGGATGCACGTGAGAGTATGGGGGGAGTGAATGCTTTGTTATGATCAAGTTTAGTCTTGGTTCAAACAGCAGGGAAACCTAAGTGACAGAACTAAAAACAGACTTCATATGCTGCCTACACTCAGACACACACTCACATCATTTATCCATGAGGGAGGCAGAGCAGCCTAGAATTCCTTTAATCAAGTTGTTTACGATCCTAAGTTTGACATCGACTCACTAGGGAAGATTTTTTTTTTCTCCCCTTTTAAGACAAAATGTGAAATTATATGAAATTAGAGGCAGCAGCAGGGCTCAAGCACTTGCACCGAAGACACCCCAAGCCTCAATATATCATTTCCATATGCAAAGGCAGACACAGGGCGGACAAGATCATCTCTCCTCACTGGTTTTATTCTCTCGTAATGTTCCCGCCTGCCTTGAATGGCTCTGTGCAAAGAAGAATAAGAGCAGTTAGGTAAGGGGTCCTCTGGGTCTAGACTTGTCAGGAAGCACCTGATTTTCATGGCAAAGCCAGAGAGGGGAAAGTCCCCTGCCTGCTGGGTGGGGTGGGCCACACACACAGACACACATGCAATAAACATTACTACATATCTCATACGTACCCTCCAGAAGCATGACCCCATGAACTACTATCTGTTATCCACAGATACCTGTGCACTGAAGCTTTGTTTTATTTGAATTTGGCAGTGAAAAAGTGTTACAATTGAAGTTAGACTTATATATTAATTGTGACAAATAAATTGCTTCTATTAAAAACAGTAATTGCTTATGTGCATATTGGATATATACATATGCACGGGACTTTGTCAATATGAAACTTATTAGCTACAGAACTCATCTTAATCCTAATTCTTTGTTCAAAAGCAAGCACATTTTTTTTGCCAGATGCAGAAACTGAGTAACCATTTAAATATTTTTGGATGAGAATCACTGCAAGCATTTTGCTGACATGTACTTTTGCTAATTGTTTAGTGACAAAAATGAAAGTAGAGAAAAATGTTGCATAGTAAATCAAATTTACTTCTTGCCATCCCAACAGTGAGTACAAGTGCAGTGTTTTGCATAATAACCACCTGTTCCCATGGAAATGCAGTCCTGCTGTATGATTTTTGTCATTGTTGTTTTACAGGGTAGCACACTGAGAAAGAGAAAGATGTATGAAGAGTTCCTCAGCAAGGTCTCCATCCTCGGTAAGGGTGTGCAACGTCCCATAAGAATGCAAGAATTGTATGTTTTATATTTATTTTTGTAATTGTTTCTGCTGTTATGAATATGCTGAAAAATTAGTGTATGATTTGTAAAAGGTTAAAGTTCAGAGTGCAGGCAGTTAAATCGATGTATACTGTAGATTAGCCGACATAAACACAGGCGCACGTTGTCACACGAGACCCATAGTTGAGTAAAGTCTGCGTTTACAGTTTTAATCTACTTGCACTGTTCATACCTAAAGCCAGTCACACTCTGCAATCTCTCTGTGTGGACAGTTAAGGTATAGGGAGCTAAGCTAAGCCCTTATTTCCCACTGGAATTTGGGTAACAGCAGCCTTCACAGGCCACTGGATTTAGACGAATGGCGAATGAGATTCATTCAGACTTTCAAAATTGAGTTGCAATTGGAACTGACATCTCGTCCTTTTCCACTTGATTGTGTGTGTGTGTGGTGTATAGAGTGAGGCCATGCCCTCTGTACAGAGTTATTAGCTGGGTGAGTAAACACATACACTCAGTTCAGGTCTTAGGAGAATGTCTCTCTGAAGTTCACTCTCTTTTCATTCACCCCTTTTCTTTTGCGGTTCTCTTTTTGAAGGCCTTGTTGAGGCCTGTGTTCAAGCATCCGCCTCCCTCGTCGAAGCGCTTTACCACTCTTGATTCCTCGATCGGTCTCTTTTTCTCTTCTTTGCCTCTTTGAATTGTAGGAGGAGCAGGGGGCAGCAGTGTGTTTGTTTGTCTTTGATTTTCAGATAGCCACGAAATTGGGTGCAAGCCCCTTGATGTCATGGTGTGAAGTTTAAAAAAAACACGTTTGTCACCCATACACTTAAACAGGCCTCAACATCTCAGTGGTCAGTTCTCTCAATGTTCACTATGTATGTAAGAGACAAGGTGATCCAAGTGAGTGCAGGCTCCATGAAGTGTGAAATGTAGGTTCTTTAGTCAAGACACTTGTGTATCATGTTACTTGCCTTGCCGTTAGGGATCAGCTCAATGAGACCTGCTGCCTTTAGCTTGTAGCCAGACAGAAGACATCCATCTGGGCCCGACAGACACCGTGGCCCCACCGGAGAAGACACTGGACACCTCCAAACCACCAGATCTACCTTAGTTAATCCTAAGTACATACACGGTGATACGCACACATAAATAGACACAACAGGATCAGTTACTCAGCACATCAGGAGACAATAGTCACAAAGATCTTGATCCTGCTGTAGTTTTACGCCTCTAACTCCAATCTTAGTATAAAAAAAACATTGAATCACCTTTTCATCTAGACTAAGCTGAGGATGAGGAGTGTTTTCACTGCAGATAAGTCACATTCCACATGCAGATGTATAGACTGGTAAGATTAGACTTCAATGATCTGCTGAAGTGTGAAAGACGGATGAGCTCACTTAATAAAACATCTGTGTTGAGATGTGCAGTTATTAGTGGGTTCTGTTTCCTTAAATATCAGTTTTCAGTTGCTTTGAAGTATTTTGGTTGAAACATTTTTTCCCAGTGAGATATGTAACTGGTTTTCTGTGAAATAACCAACAGTTTCCCGAAATATCTTGAGCTGACTGCTTCACTGTCTTAACTGTAGTTGGATAGTTGGAAAAGTCCTGGAAATCACTAAAAACACTAAAAGGTACTATCACAAGTTTTGATAGAATTCCTTTCCAGCCTTTTATATGCAATTTGTAATTTAGTTGCCTTACCCAACCTCACTAGCTGGCCTATTGCAGTTTATTCTGAGTAAATGATACCCAACTGTTTTAGGGATAAGCCATATCTCTGTCACCACAACCAGCAGTCATTAGGACAGCTTTAGAGCTCAATGTTAAGGTGTTTAAACTCTGTGGGCTTCTATGAAATGAGAGAGTTGCTAAAGGATCTGAGATAGCATGATTCTCGATGAATGACTGGATTAGCCTGAGATGGTCTTTATCTCACCAGCTTGCTGCAGAACCGTAAAACAACCTTTGTGATTACAGAATGTAAACAAATGAAAGTTTGAGCATCTACTGTTGTACTGTTTATTGTAAATGACAGACTGTGCTTAGTGATACATATTTTTTGTTTGTTTACAGAGTCTTTGGATAAGTGGGAGCGTCTGACCGTGGCTGATGCTCTGGAGCCTGTTCAGTTTGAGGATGGAGAGAAGATTGTGGTGCAGGGAGAGCCTGGTGATGACTTCTTCATTATTACAGAGGTATCGTCTGTCATGTCACGTCAGTATGTGAGCTAATTTTCCCTAACTGTCACATTTCCTGCAAGCTGAAAGTGTTGACATATGAGACCTCAGACCTTGTATGTGTCATCAGGGAGCACCCAGGTTCATGTGCATGTCATCATGTAGAAACGTTGGTGGGCTCCACTGATATTGGAACTGATCCCAGTTCATTGCCACCAGCTGACAGACTACCTACTAGTGCTCTCCTTCCCACAACCATGATTTCTGTGCAAGGAGTAACCTCCACTCCTCTTACACTGCAGGCTTTGTGAAACTGGGGCCCCTGGCAAATCTTCATGAAGGGCCCCCTGCCTGTCATCCTAACACACTTTTGATTAACTCCATACTTAGAGCTTTTACCAGGGTCAAATCAAGAAGATTCGATCTGGAGGCAGTAGGGGCACAATCAGCCACATTTTTGTTCTTTTCTTTTTTCTTTCTTCTCCTTTCAGGTTTAGTTACAGGTTAAAGTTTCTATTTTACACATTGTCACTTTCTATATAAATTATCTTGTCTGTCCAAGTTCTTCTGTGCCCGCCAGTAGTTCCTGTGAGCAGCGCTTTGTCTACAGTGCCTTAGAGTTGCTAAAACAGAAAAGTTTTCTAAAATATGTTCAATGATGCATCAGTTTTTAGTAGGGATGCACCGATACACTTTTTACAATTCCGATCCGATCCCGATACTTAGAACTGTATATCGGCCGATACCGATCCAGTTATCATGCTCATCATAGATTTTACATGCATGCATGTCCAAAAAGGCAACTTGAGGTAAGTTTTATTAATGTTGGATAAGTTTTAAAGTTAGAATTAAATTCTGCTAACACAAAACATGTTTCTTTTTATTCCTAGCTTTAAAGTGGATATTAAAGTGATTCATTTAAGTGATTGTTTAAAGTTGTTTTATATTTTATAAGGGGCAGATATAAGAATTTTTTTCTTCTTTCTGCACTCTTTTCATTCAATGTTTTCTTTTTGATGTTTTTTTTTTAAATTTTGTTTCATTTAAATGAATGAATAAATGAATTAAATAAAATGTTAAATGGCTTCGAACACCTGCTAAGTTTATGGCATAAACCAACAGACATGTTCCTGTTTTTAGTATTTTACATCACTTTATAATGTAGCTGTTTATGTTTTTAATATATATAATTTTCAAATCATATGTTTTTTTATGATTGTCTACTGTTGTACTGATAAATATGGAGGGTAAACCCTCCTGGAGGGTAAACTATATCTTGGCTGCAAGTATCAAACTAAGAAATCCTTCGTTTTCTACAACTGATAGTGATTGGTCATTAATTATGATGAAGTTTAGCAACTTCTCTGTAAACATTTGAGCTCCGTGGTTTCAGCGATGTCTTCTTGTTCAATCCGAAGCAAGCAGCCTGATTTGGGGCAGCCGCGCTCAGTCTGTCCCTCCTCAGAGACGAGCAGACTGAGCGGGGCAGATTGGACGCGACTGGCTGGTGTCGAGTCGCCTCTTTCGGTTTGACCAAAGAGTACTGCCCCGCTGAAGCCACGGAGCTCGAATGTCCATCATAAAACTAACTTTAACGTGGTTTAATGTGGCGCTATGGCTCTGCAGACATTGCACGATGCTGTCTTGTAGTGTTTAGTGTAAAATACTTCCACACAGCGGACATGTTTAGATGAAAAGTTGGTTAGCTGTTAGCCACAGTGCTGCTAACTCAGTCCTCACGTTGTAGCTGGCTGCAAACTATGAACTGGATTTCCTGAATGTGAGGCGGGTCTTATTACTCTGGGTTCATGAGACACACCGTCGTTCAGGAAATCCATTCCATAGTTTGAAGCCAATATGCATCATGGATCGGAAATATCGGCAGGTGGATCAGAAAATCCGATACGTAAATTATGCTGGTATCGGAGGCCGATACCGATACTGGATCGGATCGGCCCCATCCCTAGTTTTTAGTCCTCTTTTTCTCTCCCCACCTGTGCACAACACTTGTGTACTTTCTGTACTTTTTCATCCATCTTTTTATTTTCATTTTTGTGCCTTTCTTCAGATATAATTTAAGGACCATGCATACTCCATCGTGTGCTCCAAGTATTGTGTGATTGGTCTAAGTTTTTGGTTGTGTTCGTCAATACGGAAATGCACTCAGATATTCAGCTGTATGACTCTAAACACACTAAGTTGGTCAAATGGCTATAAACTCCTGGATGGAGATTGTGCAGACATCGTGTATGGAGGAGTCTTTACTGAGTGCTTTGCTTTGTGTGGTGCTTTCTTCATGATAGTTATTGCCAAATGGCAGGTGCAGGGATGAAATGGAGACTAGGATGAAACCCACGTAGCGATGTATACTGCAGCAGGAGGGGTTACCGAAGAGCTCTGCACCTGTATCGTGGACTATAAAAGATGTGTGTGAAAATGAATGCCCTACAATTATGTGACCACAAGTTGACCGTTCGGCTTCGGATGGAGTATGCTGGACCCTTTATACATTCATTCTTCCAAGAAAATTGACACGTATTTTTCTTTGGATCTAATCCATTCTACAGTATTAAAGCTGCAACTATTGATGTAAAAGTTCTGACTTTCAGCTCAATTGCATTAAAACTCACAGCCAGTTTCATTCATGACTCCCAAGCAGTTCATTGTGGTATGTGTTTTCCTTGCCAGAAGTCAAACTGTAGACAAAACATCCAAAAACCTGAGGATGGCTGCAGAACAGCACAGAGGAGTATTTAGATAGGTTGTCAGTAATAAACTGTAAATTAAGTGTAACATTTACTCCTCAATAGTTGTGACCACATGTAGCATTCAAACAAAATTGCAAACTGAAGTGCATTTATTTACATCAACTTTCATAAGTAGCTTAAGCAAAACAGTCCTTTTTCTTAGGTTATTTGAAAAAAGGTTTGTTTTATTTGTGTATGTTTTAGTGAACATTTCGCATACTTGTAGATACATTTTGCCCATTAAAAAGGAGAATGCTTGATTTTTTTAATCTCAAAGAAATAGCCGTTTCTCTTCTCTGAAGGGCACAACTTTTAACTTTGTAGACAAATAGATGATCCTGATAAAATAATTTACTGAAATGCATAGATTTTACCAAAAAAATAATAATTAAAAAAATAAGTGTATTCTTCTTTTTATTTTTCAAAATGTATCTACAAGTATGCGAAATGTTCACTAAAACATACACAA
>NC_056512.1:31373277-31402776 GCF_014905685.2 Nematolebias whitei | reverse complement strand
TATATATAAAGATTACGATAAAGGCAAGAGTGCAAGGAGTCTTGCAACGTCTGTGCTGTGGTTCCATTTGTTCTCACTCTTTCTCTCACTTGCTGACGTGTGTTCATGTGCTTGAATTGTGGCTAGTACTGCTTTAATGGCCTCCAATAATAGCAACAATAAATGCACCAAAAGCCTGCTGTAATTATTTTTTTAAAGTAGCTTCAGCTGTGTTTCCACAGCAGCTACCTGGGAGCTGGGAGGGGGGGGGGCTTACATTAACCATCGTTAATTTTTACCACGATGCGTGTGAAACAGCTTCACTGTATGGCACATAAACTAGGACTGCTTTCTTCTTTGGAAGTAAAGTGCTATTGTAGGTAAGTTAGGTGTGGTAGCCGTGAGAATCACGTTGTGTAGAGGAGAACTTCAGACCTATAACCTCCAGACTATAGCACACTTGTTCGGTTTGATGAATCACTTTGAACCATGTTGGAAGTTGCTGATGAGATAAAGCAATGTATAAGTGAATTATTTAATCATCCTTAAAGCTAGACATTTTTGCTTTGCAAAATGATTTCCTTCAAATTCTTGCACGCCGTCAGCGTCTCCTCACCCTTTCTTTCAGCCGTCATCTTTTTTCTTCTGTCACTCAGGTGAAGCAGATAAAACACTGCTTAATCCCATACATCACCACCATCATTACAACCACCTCTAGTGCCCTTATTTCATGGTCCCTACAACAAGAGTTGGCCTGCCTATAACTAATGACAGACAAGAAGAATGGTTACCCAGAAGGCCCACTGGAGTAACCATGAGCTTATAGTTTCCAAATATTGTATGTCTCTGAAGACAACTTTGAGGGCCCCCCTTTGAGTTTCTGTTCTGTACCTATGTAACAATGCCATATCAATAAATTTGTGGGATAAAAATCATTAGAGTTTCATGGTATTTATTAGATCTCAAATAAGACTCTTCCAGGAACCTTGCATCAACTTTTTTCTCCTTTAATAACATTCTTCATATTTGTTTTTGATTACTTTTCTCAGCAAGTGAGTCATGTTTTTCCTCTTACCACGATGCAAAATCCTGTCAGTTTATGACAGTTTATTATGAATGATTTCTTTTATATGTTTCATCCTTAAACGTCCATGTTTCAGGGCATGATTCATGAAGGGCAATACTGGTCCAGTTATTTTCCCGTTGGCACTGACAAAGAGCTTGCCACTATAATGTTTGAGTACTACTTTTAGACTTCAAATTTCTTTCATCTCTCATGGGATCTCTTTGAGACAAGGCAGCTCTGTGTCCTACTGTCATTTCCACAGCGTCCTGTCCTGGCTTTGATGTGCCCCCCCCCCCCACCACCACCACCCAATAACCTGATTTGTGCCATGTCCTTTCAGTCTCCGAACTTGCCCAACAAGCAGACACGGTGGGAGTTCCCAGAGTTTTTTTTTTTGGGGGGGTGGAAGTAGAATGGGGAGGAAAAGGAAAAAGGAGGAGGTAGAATTGGGTCAGACCACCACAGAGCTGGGGAGACCCCTGTCTTCATCCTCGCCGGTTCCCATCGCTCCAAACATGACACACACATGTTGAAAAGGTCAGGTCTTGATAGACAACAGAGCACCGGCAATTTTGCTGCTATTTCTTAGCTGCTGGAAGTCCCCTGTTTTATGTGAGTGTGTGTGTGTGTGTGTGTGTGGAGAAAGAGAGAGTGTGTTTTTTCATTCACAGAGAATAAAGAAACAGTGTTTTAAGGGGAAAATGAGCTGGAACAAGGGGAACGGGTAGCTGCTTGTAGAAACTTGTGCCAATTGCTTCATGTCTAACTGTCCAGTTTAAAAAAATCAGAAAGTGTGTAAGAGGGAATGAAGGTGCGCTCCCAAGTTCTCATTTAGTTTATATTTTTATTCCCTAAATGGAATTTCTTGGAGCTGAAGCTTGCTGTCTGTTGCTTTTACTTTATACTATTGTGGTCTAGAGCTTATTTCTAAAGACAGTTTCACAAGGGAACATACAAAACTAACACCTCGTATTTTTCTTTCTCCAACTGTAGCTCACTAAGGATATGTTTCATGAAAAAGTGAGCAGTGAAAAATTACGACCACGCTTGGACAGATCAGGAGATCACACAAGGAGGACGCCGCGGTCCCTTAACAACTCAGTTGTGCTGCTGTAACGTATAATGTGTTGCAGCTGAAAATTTGCTTTGCATACCTTGTACCACCAGTCTAATGTGTGCATGCGGTGTCATTTTTTTGAATCATGGAGGTGGATTTGACAACTGTATTGTGACTCATGTAAGAGCAGTTGGGTAGTTTAGCCCACAAAGGGCTGCACACCTTAAAAGTAAAAGGGTCTAAAGGGTTGCTGAGAGGCCCCTACAGATGATTTCATTCAGGTTGCTATGCATGTTAGACTTATTAAGTCCTGAAAATGGCTGCTAGTAATCGTCCCTATAAAAGAGCAGCTGTGTCCAGGACCAGGCTGTGTCCAGGAGCTATACTTTTCCTCCCGCCACTACTCAACATTAATTTGAACAAGAAGCAAGAGTGTGTGTGTGTGTGTGTGTGTGTGTGTGTGTGTGTGTGAGTCTTCTCAGTGTAAACGTGTATGCTGTGCCACTGCTTGTTTATGTGCAAAGAGGTTGCCCTGGATATGCACTCTGCTCTGGATAATTTCCAAGTCCAATCTATATTGCTACCAGCCTGTGGAATGCACCTTTGTTCCTGGAAAATCTCACCTGAAAGACTTACCCATTTAAAGTCAACGCGTGTGTGTGTGCGCGCATGAGTAACCTAACCATAAATGTTCTTCTGTTTCTAATTTGTACATTAAAAGAGCCCTTGTAAAATATCTAAAAACATCAGGACACAACCCACTAATGGCATCACCTTTGTCATCATGAACACTGATGAGCTGATTAGGGTTCAAATTAGCGACGGCTAATTCTACCCTGAGGAGAACGAAAGAGATCGCTCTGAAGTCTACAACGGGCCTGCTCCTTGAGACGGTGACTCATGTGATAAGGCTGGGTGGTGCTGCGTGGTGGTGGTGGAGGGGCATCAAGTTAAGATGTGTGTTTGTTTCTCTGTCGCAAGGCAATCTGTTCCACGGTCCACTCAATCCTTGGCAATATAAGGTGTCATAGAGCGGGGATACCCAGTGGATAATATGGAAAAGCTTTCAGTCAAAGGGAACAGCAGTTGAGAAAGTAAAACCTTTCGCTGATATGCAGCTATCAGTTCACTGAGTTTCTATTGTTGCCTGTGATATATTTTTATGGTCCTCTACACTGAAGTGTGAGATTCTTTGCTTTTGTTGCCTGTTCAGAGTGCAGCTGTGCCGGGATCAAGCTGAGATTTGAGTTAATAATGTTTTTTCCAACAGTTACTATACTGAGACAGAGGACATTGACTAAAGCCTGGCACACATCGGAACAGCTTTCTTAAAACATGCTCCAAATTTGTTAAAAGGTTAATGGTGTGAAAAACAAAACTCCAGTGATGTACTTTCTCCAAACGCCAAGCCATTTTTTTTAAGTTCATGCATGTCGCTGTATTTTAATACTGAAGTAAGTATAACATTAGCAGTTTGAGAAACGCATTGTGTAGAAATATACTTGTGTAAAAGTTTCTGAGATAGAAATTTTACATTCAGAAACTCATAATTCATAACAGAACAAATTTCCATTAAAGAGCATCCTCCCCCTCTGAATTTTGTAAAATCATTTGTGAACTTTTCTTTTATTCCTCAAATTTTTATGCTTGTTGATTTATAGCAACTTTTTAAATGGACTCTTCACTGCAATGCACTAAAAGCTACCCCAAGTTTTTTTCCTGTCGTTCTAAAACAAGCAAAACAAACAAAAGTCAAGGTCAAAATAACTAAAATAATAACCCCTTTCTAATATGAATATAGATTATTCAAACTGATGTTTTATCCAGTCGGTTCACATCAGTTCTTCAGAAGCCATGCAACTCATGTCTTACATGTTCTGTAAAAAATGTCTCGCCCTTTTCGTTGCATCTGGAACGATGCAGCACAAACGGGAGTCCTCGTCTTACTCACTGTGCCCTCTCTGCAGAGTTTATGGTTAAATTAACTGAACACCAGCACCTATAAAACGTTTTAATGGTGTTAATGTTGTTAGGTACACAGGCCTCAGTTGCCAGTAAACATGTTGTTTGTGATCTGATACAGAAAAAGGAACAGAAGAGACAAAGTCTTTTTGGTTTGCTTTTGAACATATTCAGGGAATTAGTTCTTTGCATACAATATATTAAATATGTATTATATATTAAGTATGTATTAAATCACACCCTCTCATCTTTACATTTCACGAGCATTGCACATTTCTGTCTCAGATTCAAGAACAAAAACTCTGAAGATCAAAATTTTAAGCCCCCTCTTTCCCCTCATGTTGAGAAAACGCACCTTCGAGTATGAGTCATGCAACGTACGGGATGTCCCAGAAAAAAACAGAGGCTGACCTGTGATGTCATCATGACAACAGTGCAGTATCTCATGCTCCAACAGCTTCATGTACTTCAGAATGAAGAATGAAACATTGGGGAGCAGCCATGCCATTTTAGAAAGAAGCTTCAATCGGAGCAGCATGCAATAAATTACTTCAGCAGAGGGAAATTTGTTGTAAAAATGTTTGATTCATTTTACAGCACTGGCACCATCCTAAAACCAGCTCCACTGGCCCGTTAAAATAGTTAAGTTCATTACTCTGCCATCTGCCCTGGTGCTTTCACTTTGCAGTGTTTCCAGCCACAGAGCCCTCAGGCCGGAGCTGACTGGTCCACCTGATGGACAGGATGCTGGACCACCTGGCTGACTGACCTGTGGCTCCCTGCTGCTTCTCACCCCTGACCGATAATCTGTCTGTCTGTCTGTCTGTCTGTCTGTCTGTCTGTCTGTCTGTCTGTCTGTCTGTCTGTCTGTCTGTGCCTCAGCTCCTGTGTCTCCTTCATCAGGGCCTTGGGGCTTTTCTCCTGGACCATCAGCAGATTTCATGACAAGTCAGGACCAGTTGAATATATGAACCTGCAGTTTAAATAGTTGCTTCCTGTGTCCAAAAGAAGGAACTGTTTCACTCTACACCATCAAATTGCAAATGGACAACACATTATGAAGAAGATATCAGGTTATTGCCATCAATTCATGGTTCAAGTTTCTTTATTGTCATTTGCATCACGTGTGGTACATGACGTGGAACAAAATTGTGCACTCAAGGTTCCAGTTACACCCAAAATTAGCAAAAATTTAAAGTATAAAAAAAAAAGAAACAGAATACAAGGATCTAAGATATACGCTAAATGATAATAATACAAAATAATATATAATACAAAATATATATATAATGTATTAAACAGCAGCCTGAACATAAGTCTGTTGTGAGCAGATGGGTATGAATACAACAGCTTAAAGGCAAGAGATCAGCAGCACAGATAAAGTCACATATCACCAATTAAAGTGGCATTATGGTGATTTAGAGATTCACGAGTCTAACAGCCTCAGGGTAGAAGCTGTTCCTCAGTCTAGTGGTTCTACATTTAATGCTCCACAACCTCCTGCCTGAGGGGAGTGGGGCAAAAAGTGTGTGTGCTGAGTGAGTGGGGTCCTTCATGATGCAGGTGGCCCTCTTCCTGCATCTGGAGGTGTAGATGTCTGTGATGGTGGGGAGGCTGACTCCAACAGACTTCTGTGCAGCCTTCACCACTCTCTGCAAAGCTTTTCTTTCTGCAGCTGTGCAGCCTCCATGCCACACGTTGATGCTGGAGCACAGGATGCTCTCCACTGCACACCTGTAGAAGGAGGTGAGGACTGAGCTTCCCAGACCAGCTCGTCTCAGCCACCTGAGGAAATAGAGTCGATCAATCCTAAACCTATTTTCATGCTGACCGTTTTGACCACTTGATTTTGAAAAAAAAAAAAAAAAGGAGGGGGTGTTGCATATTATGAGTTTCAAAGATTTAGCTCATAAATTAATTTGTCTGATTGGAACTGTTAATTTTTTGTTTGTTTGTTTTTGCCACTTTGAATACTGGAGAACTTGATATACAAAGTATTTACAGGTGCCAAGCATTAAAGTATCCTTATTACCATCCTGCTTTTTGGTTGTATGTCTTGAACACAGCTCTTTATAAATAGAACGTTTGAATTTTACACCAAAATGTGTAGCTTGGTTGAGAAAAGTGTACTATGACTTCGCACAATGAGACAAAATTTGCAAAAAAACAATAAAAAAAAAGGTGCAAGAAAATTATGATTATTTCAATGGAGTATTGGTGAAACATGGAAAAAATAAACTGCCATTGTTGAAGTGATATAGCTCAGACGTACCGCCCAGTGTAATTTAAAGTTTAAAAGAAGAAATGGTTTGTAGAAAACTGGACTTTTCAAGTCTGAACAAGCATCTTTATATATTTTAAGGTTTTGACACAGGATACTGTTTAAGTTGCATGATTCTTACAGATGGAGTATTCATCTAACATTTAATTATGTCACACATTTAAAATGTCCCCCCCCCCCCCCAAAAAAAAAAAAAAAAAAGATTTTGCAAACAAAATATTGCACAACTATTTATGGTACACATACCAATTATACATCAGCATGTGGGCATTTGATCTTCTTTCACACAACTAAAGGCTTTACATTCTTAAAATCCCTTAGAGTGCATGAAGTTAATCGAATTCCACAGACTTCAATTTCAATAGCTCAAAATATTATCTTCAAAACTACAAGAAAAAAGTCGAACTTGTCAGATCTGCAACACTGTAGCAACTAAAATATTCAGACGTGTATCCATCCTTCTTCTGCTGCAGAATTTTTAACATCTGACTCAAAGTTTTTACACAGCAACTCTTTGAGGTTTTCTTATTAACTTGGTAGTCAGGGAGTGACAGACAAACAGATGGATGTGTGGTTACCATAGAGACCATGTCCTGATGCATGCTCATAGAGACCATGGTTCTTTTACACTTCTTTTGCGGTTCATACATTAAAACATAGAAGTTTGGGCCAGCAGTCCTTCAAATATCCTTCAGAATTTGATTTTGGTTTATACATTTTCTATTCCCCTAAATGAATTAGTTACTTTTGATGACAAAACTCCCGTCCCAACTGGCTGATTAGAATCCAGTTTAGAGCGAAGAATGGGATGAGACTTGTCCTTTAGCTTTTATGTTCTTTGTGAATTGACTGTGGATCAAATCTGTTTTAAACAAACTCACACGGGGTGAATGGATGTGTGGGAGGGTGGGTAATGTGCTCTAGGAGTCTTAAGTCATCCAGCTTCACCAACCAGCTCCCCTCCCTCACTGAATAAGATGCACGATCACCCAAAAGCGAGGGGAGGCGCAACGCGCGCAGACTGTGGCTCTCTATATTCAGCTGCTCAGAGGCGCGCTGACACCATTCACTCCAGAGTCCTGCACAGCTGAAGGACCTGCGCGCGCTGCTGCAACACCAGCTCTGGATAGCACAACGCGGATGACTCTCCCCCCACTCATAGTTTGGATTACCTTTTTGTATCTTAGTCCGTTTTTAGACGAGAAAAAAAAAAGTTGTGCAGTTATATGCGATTCTTTCCCCTCAAAGGAAAAGGAGCAACATCTCCGCGTGCAGGGGTAGAGCGTGAAGCCCGTTTTTGTTGAGGTGAAGGACAAGTGCAGCGCGCGCCTGGCTCGTTTCTTGGAATTGTCTCACGCGCGCCTCAGGAGCCATGTCGTGCTGCAGCGCGGGGCTGGTTCAGCTGGACCGATGTGAATAACGGCGAGGACCAACTTTCCAGCTTTCTCTGATTCTCTCAGCTCTGAGCAGATACAGCACGGTGAGCTGCTCTCACCGCTTCTTTTTTCCTCCCCGGGGGGGATGGTTGAGGATCCTCTGGAGCCAGGAGCGACTGGGGGGCTCCTACACGGCAGCAGCGCATTTTTCCTGCTTGGGTTTGACTCTGAATTAAAGGGAGATGAGAACCGCACTTTGTTACTTCCTGCTGTGGACGTCTTACCTGCTGGCCACGGCTGAGGTAAAGTTCACTCCTACAGCGTAGTGCCTCAGGGGGGGGGTAACTGGGGTCGGAGAGTTTCTTTGGCCCGGTGAGAGTGCAAAGGTCTCCAAGAGCCAACCAGAGAAAACTAAATTAATATTCCGTTTATTTAAAATGAATCAATGATAATAACGCATTTGGTTTAAAGCAGCTCTTATAAAACAGATCCAAATGTCTTATGTTAAAAATCAATCTTTTTATTATGAGTTCACTATTTCGAAGCTTCTCTCACCGTCAGAGAACAACCATTTGAGTCAGCACTATCCTTGAGTCTTTTTGCTGCTTGTGGCAGAAGGTTCGGTTCGGTTCGGTTGGGCTCAGCCGCTCGGGCTGATAAAAATAGCTGCTGTCTCTGCAGGAGCGCAACAAGTGCAGCCTGGTCCATCCATGTCCCGGAGTCCAGTTTGAATGCTCGATTTAGATAGAATTTTTTTAAAGCACTGGAGGAAACTTGTGATTTTATTTTATATTTGCAAAGGGGGAAAAAAAATAATTTCCAAAGCAGATTGCGCATGAACATGTGTAGATCAAAATCATTATGTAAAACAGAAAGCCATCATAATCCCCTGTTACCTGTCGTTTATTTCCCCGCACCTACATACATTTTTATTTGTAAGCTTATCTCTTCTCTCCATGAACTGGTGGAGGGGGGGGGGGGGGGGGTCTGTTTGAGATTTTGGCACATGGTTGCAAAGTTGTCACCGATTTTCAGGGTTGTTTGATCTAATTACACAAACACTTCCTATTGACCAGACACACATTTCTAAACATTTCCTCTTGTTTGATTTCTTTATCTTCTCCCCCCCCCCCCCCCCCCCCCCCCCGAAGGAAGCCGAGTTTCCCCAGGAGCTGCTGGACCGACTCTCTAACAGTGAAATCCACAGCATCAGCGACCTCCAGCGGCTACTGGAGATAGACTCCGTAGGTAAATTCTGCCTCTTGATACTCTTCCCAGCAGACTGGAGCCCCCAAAATCACTGATCTTGTTCTGATGAACTGCAGCTTCTTTGGAAATACCTCAGACATATTATGACTAATATGAACAAAATACTTTTTTTTTTATTAATTTGAGGTTAAGTAATAGGAGCAGGTGATTTTACAGTTAATACGTGACCTGGAGTTTCAGTGACATCATTTCGGCTGCAGAATTCTTCTGATCTGCTTGTTTGTTGCACCAAACACCTTTCTACGTTCTAAAAGTAAAACAAAGTGGCATCATTGCAGGTGAAGCCAGTTTCTTTAGCTGCAGGAGTTGCTTCCTGTGTGGAAAACTTGTCTTAGATTAAGTTACATTAGTTCACTAAAACAAGCTGTTTGCCTTCATGAGCCTCTATTTACACAGGCCCCTGACATGTACCAGCTTCTGTAAAGATTTGCTGCATTTAAATGTCCTAATTGATGCAGGCTGGTTATAGCTCCTGAGCAACTGCAAAATTTTATCTCACAATGCAGCATCAACACCAATCTTTCACTTAACTGTTGTAACACCTAAAATATGTTTTCTCCATCATCAGTTAAAGCAATCTTTTCTCTACAACAGTGATCACCCCACACCAGTCCCATAATAGACCTCTAGCATGAGAAGAGGTGTTTACAATCAAATTAACAGGTCTGTCTTCAAACAGAGTAACATTTTGCAGGGTAACCGTAGTAGACTGATTATTATTATGAGCACATAAATCTGTCTAGGAGGTGTCAGCTTGGTGGCCTTGGCCAGCCCTTTAAAGACCTTTGACACCAGACATAAAGATATTCAGAGCTATTGTTGGTGATGAATAAGTCAGAGTCCTCCAGCATGCAAGCAGAAGTAGATCTATCTGTTTAGAGCTTCAGTACGTGTGTGCAAGAAAGATCAACCAATGTCTGATTAATTTGTCAATAACGTAGCTGATTGCATTATTTTGAAGTATCTCTTTATGATTGTCTGACTCCTGAAGGTTGAAGTCGGAAAGTTACAGCATGGTTGAGAAGGTCAGAGGTGCTTACAGTGACCATGTTACAGTTAGTCCTGAGCTCAGTGCAGGCTTGCATTTGTTTTCACGCAGACCCCTTCTTCAGCTCTGACTGACAGATGAGATGACCTTGTTGAAGCCTGCAGATGGCTGTCTGGCCCCTGGGGTGATCCTGTCCTTGTTATTCCTCGCCTCTGTCCCTGTCTCCCTCCTGAATTGGCCCCTTGCCTGCCTGCTCTTATCTCCTTCAGTGAAGAAGTTTGACAGAAAAGGGAACCTGACTCTTGGCAAAGGGGGCAGAGGTGGAGGAGGGAGTCAGAGGAATCTTGAGAGGTTGCAAGTTGTTGCTCAATCTGCTTTGAGTCTGATGAGCCAACACAGTTTTTACCTCCTGTCCAGCAGACAGCTTTAACGCCAGATCTTCTCACCTGTCTTTACACATTTTCACTTGTAAGACCGTAGATATATCAACTGAGACAGATAACTGTTTGAGTGTTCCAGGAGGAATGGTAGCAATCCTTGTTTTGAGAAGTCAACATTTGTCCAAAGAGGCAGAAAGAGAAAGAAGGAGAGGAGTAAAGAGAAGGAGTTGAGGCCCTCATCTAATGGAGACAGTAATTTGCCAGTCATGAAAGCCTGATTCATGGCAAGAGACAGTCTCCTGTCCTTTTTTCCCTTGTCTCAGTGCTCTGGGCATGTTATTATCTATTAGTCACCTGGAACCAGGCGAAGAGCAAATCCCTCTCTCCACTCCTCTGCTGTTTTGTCTCCTTTTTTTCTTAGTATGTCTCTCAGCTCTCCTCATTTTCCTCTTTACCATCCTACATAAAAAATCACGTCACTCATTTTTGTGGAGCAGTTGTGACATATCCTTTGACTCTGGTCTAGTCTGTTAACTAATCTCCTTTAGGTCTTTTCTTTTTGTTTGCGGGGTGGCCACAGTATCAGATCCTTCCATGTGCTTGCCTTTCTCTGACACAAGGAGATGAAAATATAGATGTAAAGGATGAGAACAAGGAATTCACATTGGGAGTTTATGATTCAGTGTAAAAAAAAAACACTTGGTAAGATCAGGAAATCAATTGCAATGAGAACGTCTCACAGCTTTACAGGATGTGTACAGACAGTGTAGGTGGATGCGTTGGAGAATGCCATGTTTATGTACTGGCCTGGATGATGGATAGCCCAGCCCTTTGCTTTATTCCCAGCTTCAGCTTCAGGCAACACTTCCATTCATGTGAACCTTTTGGTTCTGGGTCACCGATTACTTGATTGACTGCATGGCAAACTGGAAGGAAATTCCCTCAACCTGTTGCTGAAGGGACTACGTTGGAGCCTGACTGATCAACCTGGGAAAAAGAACAGCAAAAAACAAATAAACAACCAATTCCAGTGGTGGACTGTGTATTGGCAGAGGAAATCCCTTCAGATTACTCTGGTTAAAGCTGGATGTGTGGACTTTGTTTGCTCATGGTTGAGCTTTGTTGAGCTTGTGTACTTTAGACTTTAGCAATGCTATGAAGGATAATGAGATGAATTTGTCCAAATGTGAGCATGTGTTCATGTGAAGTGTAAAGGTATAGGACTGTGCGAGCCAGGAATGCTGTGCTTAATGACAGCTAGACCCACCCAGTTCGCAAACACTCTCAGACACTCTCAGAGCTATGGGACAAACTTTATCACTTTATTGCCACTCTGGCACTTTTTCTGCAATCCTCCTCATATTCTGGGTAAGGACCAAAACAAGCGCACATTATCAGATGACCATGAATGTGAAAAAGCTGAACTGGCTACATTTTTCTGGAGGGAAAGCTTGAAGACGTTAGCATTGCAGCATGGCAAAACATGTACTTTCCCAAACCACTGAGTGATTGAAAAGCAAACATTTTCAGTAAATGAGGGACACAAAGCCACTAATTAGATCAGAAATAATGGTAAGTGACCTGTCCTGTGTGTCTATAAAAGCTGCTTGTTTTTTAAAGTCCATGCTGACTCACCTGCGTCTAGCTGCTTTTAATCTGGCTAAGAAAGTTCAGCCAAGTCAGAGAGGGAGGCTGACACATAAAGCTCACAATTACACACAGGTCTGTGTAAAAATCAAGCTTCCTACCTCTGCAGACTGTTTACTTCAGTTTGTGACTCCTCAGAAGTTGCCGTGCTGACAAGTTCAAGTGAACTGTTGGCCCCTCAGTGAATACAAGATTACACAATAAACCAGTCAGAGGTTAGCATGTCATTGTGGGACTAACTAACACATAGTTTGTTGTGGAATGGATATACAATGCATCAGCGGCAGATCTTTTGATGAGGTCTATCCCACCAGTGTCAAAGCTGCTGTAGCCGCATTTGGTAAATAAGCTTTTTGTGTTTCATATTATTAATCTAATGTCCTTCTGTTTTTGATGAGGTACGGGAAATGATGTTATCGAGGAGCACAAGTATCGCAAGCACCACAACCACCATAACCACCATAAGAACTTCTCTCATCATCACAGTTACTACAATGGACTGAAGAGCTCGCAGCTCCACAGCAGACGCAAGAGGAGCATTGGTAAGATTGAGGTTGCATGCATCGTGATTGCATTCAGCATCACAACTTGGCACACACCGTGTCAAACTGCTCTAATAATAATAATCTGCATGTGAACTATGACTTGCAAGGCTGAAGTTCCCATGAAGATGAAACAGATCACTTTGCACTAATTTCAAACAAAGCTACTAGTTAGTGGTTTTTACACTGCTTTTTAGAGCATAAAAAGAAACCCTAATGGACCCATCAACTCGGTATTTATTTGGAATCAAGAAATCAAGGGAAAGGAGGATGGTGAGTGTGTGTGTGTGAGAGAGAGAGGTTGATGAGGACGTCTGACACGAAGCCTTTTAATTGGCCCGAGGCATGAAGAGCTAAGATGCACGCGTCACGAGAGAGAAACGTATCCCTAAGCGTGGAAATTCCAGACATTCAGGGTTCAAGTTGCAGCTTGTCTGGGCTCTCAGTCAGATTTCTTCATAAAACGCCACGCGGTACGATATCTGATCGAGGTGCGGAGAACACCATGTAGTGTGCAGAGCGTGTGTGCATGTTAGGACTCCCTCTGTGCTCTCCCAGCAGCAAGACTCTTAAAGCAACATGGGATGAAGTGGCTGCTCGTATTTCATGTGTGTGCGCAGCATCATAGAATTATGACAGAGTATGCCACTTTGACAGCTGTCCACTAAAGGCCTCACATTCTGTGCATGATGGACACGTCACATTTATAGCATAATTATTTTACTGTACACTGTCTTTAGTGCCTGTTAGAGCGATGCATTTTAAATAAATGCTTATTGCTTTTCCCCTTTTAATGAGTGCAAGGTCAGACACCAGTATTTACAGTAACTTCCCAACAGTTGAAATAAAGGTTTGTTGGCCAGTTGTGCAACAGTAACTGGAGTGAGGGTGTTAAACAATGGAGGTCTCTCTTCATATCTCCCATGCTTCTAAGAGTTTTAGTTGATATGAGATCAGCTTTTTGGAAAGTTTGTTTGGTTAATAGTCCTAAAAGATGTGAGGTTTGATCGGAGACAAGACAAACACTTCTCATATCAAGTGAGTCATCAAATAATGAGCAGTGAAAGAATGCGAGCAGCTGTGAGTGAGACGATCAGATTACAGCACGACATCAACGCCGGGTTGCAGTTGGAAAAAGCGTTACTAAACGCTGACACGCAGAACAAATGCATTAACTCGACTTGTTCTACTTTTTCCAGTCGAGGAGGCAGTCCCGGCAGCGTGCAAAACTCGAACGGTGATCTATGAGATCCCCAGGAGCCAGGTGGATCCCACGTCTGCCAACTTCCTGATATGGCCACCCTGTGTGGAGGTGAAGCGCTGCACAGGCTGCTGCAACACCAGCAACATGCGCTGTCACCCATCTCGGAAGCACCACCGCACCGTCAAGGTAAGACGTGTACGCCTAACACACAATCACTGCAAACCATTGATTTATTGCAAAGAACAAATACACTATCATCAGGTGAGACATGGTTATCTTAATACCTGTCTTGCTCCCTTTCTGTTACAACTCTACATCTCGATCAACCTATTTGAGTCCGTTTTCTCAAGTATTGCCTATACCTAACCTCTGCTGCTCATGTCTATTCCATACCATGTAAACTGATAACCTCCACCTACCTTTACCATTACCAGTACTCTCTGTTTTGTTTGACAAGAGTTTAAGATGGCTGTGCCAGGACAGAGCAAGGGGGGGGGGGGGGGGGGAGAGATGAGGAGATGGGTAAACAATAAGAGAAGAGATGATTATTGGTGTTTTTAGCCTGGCCATCTGCTGAAGTAATGAGTCCCTGACAACTATAAGAAACACAGAAAAAAAGAGTAAATGTCAAGGTGAATCAATCCTGGATCTTGAGTGTCTCAGTGTCACTGGATGCTGTGCAACTTTTTAGTTTTGTTTTATTCTGGAAGCATTGTGCCCAGAACAGACAATGTGACAATGAGAATGAGAAAGAAACTGGGGCCCTTGGTGTTGCTTCCTTGAAAGCATGTCTCTCTGTTAAGGATCAGAGAATTTGCAGTAACTAGAGGTGGTGAGTTGCTGATGTATTTACACTTGAGCTGTTTGGCTGGTAAGAGCCCTGTTCTGAGGTACGGGAATGATTTGCTCTGCTTTGTGAAAGTAGGAGACAACCAGGACATAAACAGGATAGCCCTCTGAGTGTGTTTGTATTTCTCTGTCCATATCTACACTTAATCATCGTCACAGACTGTGATCTTGTCCAGTCACTGGTACTGGCTGAGTGCTATTTTTGCCTCTCGTGCAGTACTTTAAAGATTTCTGCCTTATAAATTAGCAGAGTGATTAAACAAATGCCAGTTCTTGGCATTCTGGTACAAACTGGGGAGATTTCATTAAGGACATATGAGGTGGCAAGCCCTGATGAAAATGTCATTTTAGGGCATAAGGCTTTGCAAACGGGGTTTTTGGTCAGAGAGCTAACTCATGATGCTGTGAGAGACTCAAACTCTGACTATCCTGTGTGCCAGTCTGTCTGCAGCAGTCTCTCTGTCCACCAGACAGTTGGTGTGCGTTGTCCTCAATAGGAGCTCTGTCTGTGACTGCAATGATGAGGAGGGATGGAAAGACACTGACGACTGCATGCACGACACTAAAAAGGCTCGATTCAATGATTCCTGGAATGTTGTACTTTGTGCAGCTTTGTTTGTGCCCCCTTCTTGACACTGATGGCTGAATGAGCACACAGACTTGAGAGGAATATTTGGGGGTGATTGGGAGGGGTTCAGGGCGGGAGGGGGAGCGTTCTGTTCCATGTGCTTGTAGCCTCGGGCAAAAAGGCTGAAAGGCGTTGTATAAGGAGGAAAGGTCATCCCTTATGGCTTTCAATGGTCTGAAGAAATTCACCACATTGTGTGTAAGATTGTCTTCAGTGAGGGTCTTCAGTCTGAATGGGGGATCAATTACTTCTGTTATTTATTAGAAAGCTAAAAATGCTGTCTTACTATTTTGAGCCTGACTTTGTTTTTCTGCTGCATCATACAATAAGAAATGTACACTGTTGTCTCCAAATTCTGCCGCTGTCCATTTGTACAAATCAAGATTGTTTTGTATCTATTTATAGGCTCTCCTCTCTTTATGTATTTGCTTTTAAGGACCAGTAATACAGAATGAGTCTGTGCAGGCTCTGTTCTGTACAAGTGTCCATTTAAAAATAGAACCGTTAAATTGCTCAAGACTAAGGAGGGAACAGGGTACAGACTTTAACATCCATTTATTAATATTTTTATTTATAATAATAATAATAATTATTATTATTATTATTGTTATTATCTTCTTTCCCCTCTAAATTCATTTTTGGTTTGTTTAGATGGCATTTAGATTGTTATATCTGTAAGCTGGGTGCTTAAAAGGACACAAGAGAAAAAAGGTGTAAAGATAAGCAACCTGCAGCCATTTCATTCTGATTATGTCATAAAAAATAAAGACATGGAAGTAAAGAGAACAGGGAGGGAAACAAAGAAGACAGAGGTCTTATAGAACACTTCTAAATAAACTTGTGGACTACATCATGTCTGCATTTCTTAAACTGTTTATTTTAACATCTTACAAAAATAAAAATAAAAAAATATCCAGGGCAGCATAATCAAAATAAAGGGAAGCATCAAAAACTATCAAGAATCATACATTTATTCTGGAAAAAAGGATCAGAAACTGTTGATATTTGTTCATGTTTTAACTCCATATTGCAGCAAAACATGAGACCAGCCCTCATCATGCGCATTATATGCTTTAAACTATGATAATTGGTTTTGGCAAATCATTACTATTTAGTTTATCGTATTTAATTTTTTTTTTACCATCTTGGGCCCTTTAATTGGCCTTAAAGCAAGTATTTTGCAGAGGTCGTAGAGGGTCATTAAGGCACATCTGTGTAAACCACAGTAAAGGTGTGTGTGTGTGTGAAACTGTGAGGTAATGAGAGTTAGTACTTGATGCTTCACTGCGTAAACTCTCCCAACCACAGAACCAGGCTGAGGCCATTTGTGTGAAGCTGCAGCAGGAGGAAGACAAGCCACAAAGTAATGAAGTGTTGATGGCTACTGGATCAAAGTGGCGGATGACAGAGGCCAGGCGGAAATAGCCACAGCGCTGAGTGTGGGGGTCCACACATCTCTCATCACCAGTACTGGGCTTGGACCCCCCCCCCCCCCACACACACACACACACATACACACATACATGCTGCTATGTCTGCAACAGAGGGTCACGTCAGAGTGTTGGGGGGTAGTGGAAGTTGTACCCCTGTGGTTGTGAGAGACCCTGACATACAGGGTGTTTCATAAATAAAAGTGTGGTGGTGATACAGTGAGAATGATTTATGATCATTTGAAGACCATAGTGGAGAGATGGGGTGGGGGTGGGGGGGTCAGATGGGAGTGAGGGGCCTCGTTGTTTGAAGTTCCTTGCAGCTGTGAATTATTTTCTCTTTGATTCACTCAACTTCGAGTGGACAAAGCAGGGTGAGAGAGTTTGTGTTTTAAACATGTATGTGTGTGGGGGGAGGGGATGTGATGGGGGTTTTGCTGGGTGGGGGGGGAAGCAGGTTGCAGACCATGGGAGTGTGTTGACCAAGCCAGAAGCCTGAGAAGCTTGGCTACTTCAGCAGCGGCTGGAATGTATCCGCAGCAAGGAAAAAGTGGCAGAATATACATTTTTTTAAGAATTTTTGATAAATTTGTATTTTTTTCGTCTCACCCCTCTTCTGTCCTCCCTCCTGCATTGTGCCACTGACATCATCCTCCATCTCCTCTGGTCACGGATCCCGTCAGTGCTGGAGTCTGATTGTCTGTTGTGTAAAATAGTTGTTCACTCCCTCTTTTTTCTGTTCATCTCTCCTGAAACACCGACTCTCTAATTTTAACCCCCTGTCAAGGATCTGCCATTTACTTCATCTTTTTGGTGCTCTTTCATTAAAAACCTGTTCATAATGTTCTTTCACTTCTTCGTGCTCAGTAACGTCTGCTTTGAAGTTCTGGTTTTCTGTCAATATGCTGAGGAAAGTTTTTAAGAGTCTATTACCGGTATATTTATTTGTAAAAGAAGGAGCACATATGATAATTCATTAGAGATAAACTGTTACATGTGTGGGCGTTAAAGAAACATGTGGCACCATGAAGGGCCTTCTGGCAACGAAGCTGTTTTAGACAAAAATTCACACACAGGTTGCCTCTTGTCACCGGTTTCTTCTTGATGTAATTTTTTTTTTAAGATTAATTTTCTAGCAAGTAGAAAGACACAAATGCACAAAGCATCAATTTTCCTCTTGTCTGGGTAATAAACACTGAGTGTCTCTGTAGCTTTATTTCCCTTATGAAAGATGAAATGTGACCTCACCGTGCCTCTTCCCGCCCCTTTCTTCTGAAAACATGCACTTTTATTTATTTTTGCTCCGTTCTGTCACTGCTCCAGCTTGCCATGGCCCGCGGTGCACATCCACATCCCCGCTGTGTTTTACTTGGAAGTCCAGTGCAAGACTTTCCCCTCCTTCACGCTCTCATCAGTGTTTTGAGCTCAGGGAATTCCCAATTAGCCTGACTTTGGATAAATGGCTTCACACAGAAGGGTTGTGGTGACACTGAGGACAGACCAAAGGGGGTGTGCTTCCCAGAGCCTCATGTCTCACCCCCCTCAACCCTCTGGATCGGATATCATTCCACAACCACTCAGGAGACGTTTTCTCAGGGCCCCTGGCTTTCCAGGGAGTTTAGAGCAGTTTGATTTATACAAAGAGAGTGAGGGGCCCCTTGTCGTAGCATTGGGGGTCTATTTCTGATGTATGTTTTAAGTCACTGACTGTGTGACATTGGAAGCAGGTCTTAAGAAGCAGCAAAATACATGTACTGTAAAACAAGTAGTAAATGTATACAAAAAAGGCCTCCCTCTATAAAACTCAGAAAACAGACATAACTGCATTGACATACACAATTAGATGTAAATTATCATGAGTGGGTGTATCTAACGTTTTCCACCCTGCTGTGTGAGAGACAAGTGCACCGCTGGACTTCACATCAAGTGAACCTACTGCTTCATCCCTCTGTCAATAGCTGTTTGGGTTTCCACAGGAGTTTTTGTGTGTGTTAGTCATTAGGATCAGTGTCAGCAGTAAGGGTCAGACATGGCTCGGTCTTTCTTTGCTTCCTGCTGGCAACTTCTGGATCCCCCTCAACCCAGACGTTCCCGTAACCAACAGCAGCAGAGCTGTCCACTGAAACAGCTGCATCTTTCATCTCCTGCTTTCTCTTCCTCCCGTTTCCTTCTTTCCAGGCGGATAATTTGATTAAATATTGGCAGCGATTTTTGGAGAAACTCGTGCCACTCGGTGATGCTTGGTGTGGTTTCAGTGAATCACAATAAATATTGTTTTTCCTTCCATCACGTCAGTGTTAATTTAACCAGTCTATTTAGTAGGTAACCCAGAAACTAGATGTTAATAGGTAACACATGAACGCCACCTAATGCAAGTCATGATCATGGTTTGTCACGCGTCCCCGTCCTTAAATAACTTCCTCTATTCGTGCACACTCACACACACACACACGTCTGTGTTCCCTAATGAGAATGGAGGTTCAACTCTACGTTCTTCCTCACTCTGGCCTTTCACCCGCTCTCCTTCTCTTTCATGGCCCGGTAACAGCAAACATCACCAATAACCCAGACACCATTGTCTTCTGTTTGCTCACCACATACCTCCACTGCTTGCTTATCCTCATTTCACTCCCTTTCTTGTGTCCCTTTCTCCAAGCTTAAAAACTGTTTCAAAGAAGTGGATGTTAAAACTGCTCGCTACTCGCGTCTTCTTACCTGAGTTCCAGCTGCACCAGATCCCCCCTGCAGCCGCTGCAAAGCTCCTCTCTCTTTGTGTGAATTTCAGCTGTACACTTTGTTATATCAAAAAAGGACTGGTATGTTGATTTGTGTGCATGGCTGGCTCTCCAACAAGAGCCAAGATTGGCAGTATGCCATTATGGGATAGAGAAAGAAAGCTTTTCATCACTGTGTGTGTGTGTGTTTGTTTTATTCGGACTGCAAACTGTGTTGCTCATAATACCAACCAGAGTGCGCTGGGAGTTTGTTTGCAAATATCTTTTTTTTTTCTCATGCAGTGACAGGGATAGGTGAATCTGAGGATACTGTTTCTATGTGGCCCCAGGTTCCTTCAGTTTTGCCCTTCAAATCAGGGAGGCAAAGACATGTGGCTACCTCCCATGAGTTGCACAACAATACCATCACCGCTTTTATACAACCTCCATCTGTTTATCTAAGTCTTAATCAGTCATGTATTGTTGATAGAAGCTTAGCGTATTCATAACCCTCAGGAGTTATTACCAGCTCTTGGATGGGAATTCTAAGGCTTACACTGTGTTACCTGGGACGTGAGGAATTCCCATTTTGCTTTTGTGTTTCTAAGATTGTTTCCTGTGGTTTTACTGCCTAATACTGACCAAATACATTTCTTGCATGCATGCAAAGCAGAACTTTCCTTAACTTATGCAGTGTGATAATTTAAACTCAACATGTTAGGGCAAGGTGAACGAGTTTAGGTGTCTGTTTGGATTTGGATGCTTCAGGCCTGAGCAGGGGGATCTCCCAGTTTCTTTTCTTCCTCCACAGTAAACCTTCCCAGGACCTTAGGGTGTACAACATTCACCCTGCCCTCCATCTCTCCTCCTCCATTGCTTAGACAAGGACACACACTCCTTTCAGTTGCTTACAGACCATAGAGCACACAACAAGTGAAACCTAATGAATCAGCCTCAGAGGAGTGCTCTCGTCACACTTCAAACATAACAAGGCAAAGCAACAGGTTTTTTTTTTAATGAATTACATTATGGATGTGCCATCAGTCACAGAGCTGCCTCTTTTGATGGTTGCTGGTGGGCAAATAATGTGTGCATTCATTGACAACACAGAAAATGGTAAATGTGCTCGTGCCTGTAGCTAACCTTTTCCTTTTTCCTCTTCCAGGTAGCCAAGGTGGAGTACGTGAGGAGAAGGCCCAAGCTCAAAGAGGTTTTTGTGCGGTTAGAAGACCACCTGGAGTGTGTGTGCACATCACAACATCATGTGGTAGAACACTTAGATGCAGAAACAGGTACATATGAGCTTGGATTTTCTGCACATGCTGATTAATGTTACAGCATCACCTCCCCCCACCCCCCGAAACACAAACTCGCTTCAAAGTTGAGTTTGACGACTGAATCTCGCCTTCACCTCTTTGTCCCTGTGCATTCTTTCCTGCCTTTATCATCCGTGTTTGATGGTCTTTGAGTCTTGCTTCATGACTTTGCACCGTATGACCCTTTGCCACCAAATACTCCCAAACAGACAAACACCTGTGAAGAGGTCCACTGTTTGGGAACTGTAAAGCTTGTGTGTTTGATGAGAATGTGTGTGTAAATGTGTGTGTGAAGGGCGGGTGTTCAAAGGCAGTTTGGCATGACAGCAGGTAAATCTGCCTGTGCCTTGATCTGCAGCTTTTCTCCACCTGGGTGCAGATAAGCGCTGTAATGCGTGCTGATAAGGCACCTGAAGAATTTATGCTGTTATATCTTTGCACTCTCTGCTTCTGTCCCAGGTCTGGTGGGCCTCTTTATGTGTTGTAAACCCTGCTTATTGCTTTTAACCCTGCTTCCTATCCACCCTTCCCAACTTTGTGCTTTCAGGCTATCGTAGGGCTAAAGGTAAAAAAAGGAAACCTAAAAAGCTAAGACCCACCAAGGACTTATTGGTGACATAGTAAAGTTGCTCTCGTATGTCCACTGGGAGGATGTGATGGGAACAGGTAGGACTCAAGCACCGAAGCCTTTTGTCACCTTTTGGTGCTGCACTGGCCCAATTAGAGTGTAAAGCGGGCCCGCCAATCACCGTCACCAATCACACCGCAGCCAATCAGTGTGAGAAGAGGAGGGTCAAACAAGTATCACGCTCCATGTGCCATTGCTGCCACTGCTGCATGCTGTGCTTTTGACCTTCTGAGCATGCACACTTTATAGATCTGTGTCACAGCTTGCAGTTTGTTCTTTGCACTTCTTGTTTGTTTTTTTAACTAAAGCTATTCAGTTCATATTATTTCACTTCTTTAAATACACCTTTCCATCTTTATTTGCTGTTGCTCTCCCTCATGTTATCAACCTGTCAGCACTCTTTGAAACACAAAACGGTCTTCTTTGTGCCATCTTGAACTTTGTGCACACACACAAAACTCTGGCATAATTGTCTGGTTGGCCCAAAATCTGCAAAATCTGGAGGGACATAAATCACAACGCTGTTGGTTTTTGTGTGTGTTTTGTCAAGAAAATGCATGAGTGAATTTATAACTTGGTCTCCAAGTACAGAAAATCACGTCTTTCATTAAATTTTTTAAGATAAATATATATTTTTGCATTTCTGAAACTAATCTTGTCTTTCTGTCCTGCAGCAGATGTGAGGTGAGACCATTCAGCACAAGGGATTTTAGCATGGACAGGACCTAAAACCGAAGACACCATCAAGAAGGCACGGTCACTGTCTTCCTCTTCAAAGCCATGCAGACTTTAAGAACATAAACATTTCTGTAAAGAAACTGAAAAATAGACAAAAATAAACAAGATGCCAAAGGTGCTTTCAAAACACAGTGATGACGACTGTCTTTATGGCAACTGAATTGTGCTGCTCATTAAAGCGGAAAGAGAAGCTGCCACAGAGCCCAGAGCGAGCAGGAAAAGGCCAGTGGGAGAGGATGACTAATGAAGTGGTGATGAACTTGTCAACAAAGGTTGTTTGAAAGTATATTCATCTGAAGCAGCCACTGAACTGTTGGATCACACTTCAGTGGAATAGTGCTCTGATGCAACATAAGGACGCTGCTTCATTTCAATGACTCTTGCACACAAAGAAAGAAGGAAAGAGCGATATAAAATCCATGCAAGTGGAAAAACAGCTGGAGAGAATTCAAGTTTCAAAACTCTTGACTTCTGGTTGTTTGTGACTTTGCCCACCTGCTATGTACAGTAAATATTGAAAAAAAAAGAACCAAAAAAAAAAAAAAAAGGACGTGCCGCTTCATACAAACTATTTATATGTTTCAACATTTGTCTTTGTCCCATTCAATGTTCAAGAAAGGACAAAAATGTTTGTTTTTTTTAGATTTTGCAGACCTGCAAGTGTTCTGTTTGGTCTAGTTTGTTGCATTTATTATCACAACCTCAGTGTCAATTTTTCATCCTTTTTGTATTGTCAACCATGCTTCATATTATATTGCAGTATATGTGAATAATGTCATGTCTTGCATATGGTTTGGATATTTGTGTGCAGGGAGAAGATATGAGAGTTAGTACAGGAAGATGCTTTATTTTTGTTAAGAAATATATTATGCATACTTATATCCAAGCAAGAATTATGTTTTTTATTCCTTTTCTTTTTTTTTTTTTTTTTTTGTTGTTGTTGTGGTTGAATCTCTGCATTTAATGTATTGGTAGAAAAAGGAAAATTTTGAGCAACTGGTGGATTAGACAAGTTAGAAAATGGCTGACTGTGTTTGTTGACCTGTTTGCATCACAGCTCTGAAAAGAACAGATGATTTTAGGAGACAGAGTGACTCAGACATGAAAACTTCACATTCAGTTGTTGAACACTGTGCCTTATGCTGCAGTTGTGCTGAGAAGTTATGGAGCAAGTGACATTTCACCCAAACATTCACACATCAGAGTGTATCGATGTCCGTCATGTAAGCGTATAAAAATCTGTGGTAACACAAATTTACATAAATAACGGTGAAATATAAGATAAGCTACTTTTGTGTCATCGTGTTATGAATCCAAATCAAAACATGCCCTATTGCACGTAGTTTTTGTAAAAAAAAAAACGTGAAGCAAATATTTCCAAAAATCTGCTTCGCAATTTTAATTTTTAAACCCAAATTTTTGTTGAGTTATGCAAATCTGCCATATTTGAATACTACTAAATATTTTGCGTGTGGTTTTAATAGTGTTCCTCTCTGTTGAGCTGAATTCTCTCAGGTAGAATAGACCGGCAGTGTCTTTACATGCCAGCCAAGATTAGACTTTTAAAAAAATCTGCCCAAAAATAACATTCGAGTGGAGACGGCAGTAACTTGTAAGCATACCTGCAGATTCATTTTTTCTTGTCTCCTTCCCGTTGTTTTCTCCACTGACTCACCCCTTTTGTTTAAAAACTCTGCTTGTTGCCATGGCGTCACTCTGATTGACATTGGTCAATAGTCTCGGTCACATGACCTACTCAACAAGAAGTAAAACCTTAAAGCTTTCCGCAAATTCTTTATTGCAGTGATTTTTTTTTTCCACAGTGCAGCAGAATTTGTTTTGATTGACTTTTTTTTTTGTTCAAAAAAACACAAAACTAACTCCAAAGATACATATGTGACTGTGTTCAAACCCAATTTCCATGAGGCTGTTTTCCTGCATATCTCTATCACTGATAAGGAAGAGGTCCACCCAGTCAGCTTCAGAAGCACATGCGCTGTGCCTTAAAGACTTAAAGAGCAAAGTCCACCTTAAAGAGTGAATGAGTGAGCAAAGCAAATCGAAAACAGCATGAATGGGCTCCTTGTTTGGTCAGGCTTTACTCCCCTGTTGACAGGAGAACAAATCACTCCACCCTGTGGAGGGACTCTCGCTTTATGCAGCCACCTACAATCAAGACAGATGATGATGAGTTCACTGAGGTGATCTGAAAGCATTACTGTACTGGCCTGACCCCACACCCCAACAAAGCAACTACTTCCTTACCAGTTCCTATAACAGGGATGGATGAAGCCGAGGTGGGAACAACTGTCTTCTAAGGAAAAAGAAAAACAAATGTCATGTTTGACTGAAACAAGGCTGCGTCACCTTCAGTTGATTTGTGGACATGACTTCACACAGTAAGAGGTCTGATGCTGTATTTATATATTTACAAGGCAGATATTTCAACACTCCTCAAATTATGGAAATGCAAGATAGTTTCAATAAATCTGGGACCATGCTTAGAGCTATTTGAAGACAATATTACATGCCTTTATGCTATCACTAAGCCTTTCTTATTCTTTCTTAAGCTTCCATTGGATAAAGAAAGCAGCAATCATAATTTATATATTTATGTTTATAACAATAAATGTATTTCTGTTTGTGAAATTGTTCACTGAATGTTATGTCCCATGTGTTTTAAAGGATGTTATTTTAGGATGAATAAAGGTATAATTTTTTTTTTTAAATGGACATTCAAATTGGAAATAAAGAACTGATCAAAATATAGGATTGAAGATCAGAAACAAAGTAAAGCTTAGCTGGACCATCTACACCAGAAAACCCTTCTGCAGAGTTTTTAATGTTTGGTTAACATGTACACAAATAAGCTCTGCTGCCGTAGGCACACTAGAAGCTGGATATTAGGGTGGTGTTTAAAGGAAATATGAGCTTTTGTAGGCTTGCAGGGCAAGCAGAAGCTGGGCTTTACTTCAGTATCCAGCAGCACCAGACAGTAGGTTCATGGGGCTTTATTGCTTTTCCCAAGCAGCTCATCCTAATCCCAGGGCTAAGGGACATGAAAGTTCTTCTCCTTTGCACTTCCCAGTTATATACCCATCTTATTACCTCAGTAGGAAGCCAGATAACGAAAGGAAAAACATGAAAGAAAGAACAGATCAGAGAGACAGCAATCGTCCAGCCAGCAGAATAGGGGATAAAGTGAAAAACGTAAAGATAAAAGGAAGAGCAGAGGTTTGATTTATTTTATTGTTTTTATCTGACATGCACAGCTTTATACATAAAGATGGGGAGAGGACTCAAGTAAGGATTTAGCATGTGCAGGGAAAAGAAAGCAACTTGTCATGGTGAGGAAAAAGGTTGGGGGGGAGGTTTGGTGGGGGCACCCCGAGGAGTGAGAGTGCAATGGGATAGAGCCGGAGGGGGGAAATGAAGAAAAGAAGGAATAGAGCGAACTCAGGATGTGGGTAATCGGCACCACAGCAAGAGAGGCCAGACAGGTCAGCACTTAAGTGGACATGCTTTTATAAACAATACGAGCGAGGCACAAGGGTCGGGCAAGGTGCGAACAGAGCAGCTGAATAGGCTTTATGTTTCGCTTTGTGTCTGTGATGTGCATCTGCAAATGTGTGTGTGACTGTGCACACATCCGAACATGACAGAGAAGGTGAAACATGGTGAACATGGTGTGAAACATGGCCCACTGGAATTTTTACAGAGACTGTGCTGATGCTATTGCAAGTGAAAAGTTTTAAATTAAATGCCAACCTTTAGTCATCCTTAAATTTTGTAGTTACTTCTCAGCTCTTTTGATGAAGTTGTTTATCTAGATGCAGAAGTTACAGTAAAACCTCAACAGAATTAACCGTGACTGGTTCCCTCTCACGATAGCGATCTCGCCTTCATCCTTCCACCTTCCTCCCCTCTGTTTTTTCCCCCCGACTTCACCCTGTTATGTTTCTCCTCTCTGCCCCAACCTGTGGCCTCTGGGTTTTGAGGAAAGGCAGAGGTGGCCTTTGAAGATGGCGGTAGCCGAGTTTGTCTGGGGCCACAGCAATGAATGCACGTCTTTGTTGTTCGCCGTTCTCTCACTTCTTCATATCCTCCCCCCCTGCTTCACTCAGTATCCTCCCTCTGCCCCCCACAAACTCACACCATCGTGCTCATGTCCTCGCTGGGGCCCACTTTGCACAAATGACCCTGCTAATTATGTATTTAAGGTATTTGGCTCCTGTGAACCAGCTTTAGGTTAGCAGTGGAGGCGGCGGGGGCGGTTGGGGGAGAGGGGATGTATAGGACCGTGGTGTGGTCTCATGGCTATCATTATTGCCCAGCATCGAATGTAAACACTGGATTAGAGCAGCAAAGGTTTGTTTGAGAAAAAAAGACCCAGGAAGGAGGTTATGATCCCTGCCTGGCTTCTGGTTCCGATTCTGGTCTCTGGTTTCACTCCTAGATAGCACCTCTGCATAAACCTTTGAAAACTAATTTTATTAAAGTATAATGATGGCTGAGAGACAATACAACATAAAACCAAACAATTACTTAGACAACCACATTTTTTCACAATTTTATAGCAGTTAATCCAAATGTTGTTATTATAATTATTTACAAATTTTACACCATTGTCAGTTTTGCATTATATAGTTGCTCTGTCAGAAATATGTTGATATTCCTGCAGGAAGTGCCACTAACTACATCAGAAGTGGTACAGCTGCAGATGCTTTTTGTGCCTGAAAGCGGCTATAAATCTATGTAATAAATGTGTAATGAAAAATTAAAAGAGATATAAAGCTTTATTTTAAAGAGTGTTTGCCAAAACACAATTTTTGCCTCAAGTGGAGTTCAAGGGTGTTCACAAGTGATGGACAGGGGCCTGTCTGCAGGAAGGAGGGCATTGCTCCTCTCTGTTTTGGCAAAGAAATAAATTAGTTGACAAATGCACATATATAAGAGTAAATTCAAACACATCCCACAAACCTGCAAGAATAAATATGTTTATAAAGCTTTGTTACATATTTTTTGAAATTTGTTTTAAATATAAGAGCCTTTTGTCTTCAGTGGTAACAAAATGACTACTTTCTGTACTCAAACTGAGCCACTGAGGCAATGATGTGTGAATGTGAGTGTCCATCTCAAGTTTATCAGCAGCATCCCTCAGCACTCTTCCTCTGGTGGGATTCAGAGAAACAACTCATTTTAAAAATCTTGCTTTTTGTGTTTTTCATCTACTGCTGTGGGCCCAAAAGGTGGCAGGTAATGGGACCAGGACAATAAATTCTAACAAAAAATGGGAATGTAAAAATTCAGAATGCTGGAGGGAAAAATTAAACAAATTAAATGCTCATCGCTTTTCTTTCATAATGTAATCTTTAAGTGCATTATAATACCTACAATTGTTACCCTCATTCATTTACTCTGGTGTTCATTGCCCTGCTAATGTTTTACAAAACATGAACAGTAACACTTACTTAAAAAGTTATTTAACATTTTTGCTTGAAACAGACATAAATCATAATTCAGCTGTTTTAAACAAGAGTTCTGTGGAACGTTGTGATCATTTAATATCTTAAATGTTAAAGCAAGCTGTTTAAATGGCCTTAGTTTGAGAAAATAGAGATCAGTTTTGACAACACTGGTGAGCTAATGGCCAAAGTGAATATCTGACGTCTTTAAACAATTCCAGTCTTCATAGAAGTTTGTCCATCAATCCATTTGTTCTGCTTATTCATGGTCAGGTCATGGAGGCAGCAGGTCCAGGAGGTAAACCCAAACATCCCTCCCCTAAGTGACACTCTCCAGCCCCTCTTGAGGGGACCCCAGGCCAGAAATAATATATAATCCCTCCAAGCAACTCTGTCTGCCCCAATGGCTCATCCCAATAGAAAGTGCTTGGAAAAACCTGCAAATGAATGTGCCCAGGAGGCATCCTAATCAAATACCAGAACCAGCTCAGATCACTTGTACTGACACAGGAGCAACAGCTCTATCTGAACTTCCCCCAAATGACAGAGCTCCTCTCCCTGTCATTAATCCAAGTCCAGTCATCATACAGAAGAAGCTCTTTCAGCCAAAGATGAGTGTTGAAATGTAGACAAACCAAAAAATGGACTGATTTGCCTTTTGCTCACATAATTCAAACTGATCCATAAATTTGTAGCTATTTTACCTCCACATACTGTCTGACCGAAGTTAACTTGACCTCGTGGTCTTTACAGACTGATGGAGGAAGGAATCAAGAACAGCAGGGAGGGATAACGGGTGTGGCACAGGAACTAGTGAGAATGTAGAGGTCTCTGGAGGGCGATAAGTCAGCTTCTGATGGGAGAGGAAGCTTGCATGTGTTGTAATTACAAAGGGAGAAGCGCCGCTGCTGCTCTGTGGGTGCTTTTGAGATAGGTCGAGTGTGTGAGCGTGCACGTTGTCCGATGGGAGCGCAGCAAGACAAGATAGTTTTTCTTTTGCACATCACATAAATCACACGTCTACAATTAAAAATAGGGAGAAGGGAGTGTTTGGCTTGTGGGAAAAGAGGAAGAAAGCATAGATTGTGTCACTGCTGTTGAGGAATGAGGACTGCGTGTGTGTGTGCACTTATATATGTGAGGATGGGAGTAGCCAACATTCTTGTTCTGGCAGTATTAACTTTACTGTGGCCATTTTTATCAGTTTTTACTTTGATTTGTCACAAAGTTACTTGTCTTTATTATAATGATGTGCAAAATGTTCTTTACATCAGTTTTTTCAAGCTCTGTTAGGATGCAGCCTGAGTTCTGCTGGTGTCCGACTGACTTTAAGGCCTTTTAGCTGAACACGTCCTAGTCCCAGTTTGACGAGACCACCTAGCTTTGCATCCTCACTGCTCACGCCTCACATACACCAGCATGTCCTTATCTTTAAAGAGGCCCTCTTGTCAGTACACTGGGCAGAAACACACACACACACACACACACACACACATTATTGTGTGGAATAAGAAACCCTCCTACGTGTCTGATGAGGGTATGATGTGAGCATCACAGCAGACCTCACACCGTTCACAACAGCTGTGGCAGATGCACCAGGCGGGGAAAAAAAGGCAGAGATGAAAACACAAATATACAACAAAAGGAAAATTCTAATTCATTTCTTTGTCACTATTTGTACATTGAGGAAATAAATAAATCAAAAATATATTTACATTTCCATGGTGGATATTTAGATTTGTTAATGCAGAGGAAGCTTTTAAAAATCTAAATCAACTTTTTCCACTTGTGATAAGAGTCATATTTGACAACTTATAAAATATTCAATCTTTTTCTGTTGTTTTGGCCTCCAGTAAATATGTTTATAGCTGATAAATGAGCCATCCTGTTTCTCAACTGGCATCAGTGTCTGTTTGCTTGTTGGTTCTGTTTTTGTCATAGCTCTGCTCTCTGTCAGCTCCTCTGTCATGCTGCACACTC
>NC_056512.1:31351311-31373267 GCF_014905685.2 Nematolebias whitei | reverse complement strand
CGCTCATTATCCCACAGCTCCACCACCTGGTCCAGTCAGTACTTAAGTTCACTCATTCCTCTCAGTCTGGGCCAGATTCTCTATCCTGTCTCATCAGCAGTAGACTTTCCAGCATTCCATTGATTGACTCATCACGTTCATGACCCTTGCCTTGACCACGACCACGCTTTTGCCTCAGCCCTCGTCTGCTTTTGCTCATCTGATCAGGTACCGACTCATGCTCTTGTTTTTTGACTCTCTTTTTGGATCACGTACTGGATACTTCTGCTGAACAACTGACTTCACGGTATGAACTCTGCCTTTCCCTTCTGACTGTTTTTTTGGATCACGGATTAAAGGTCAAGCTCATTCTGTATCACGGACTTATCCTTACCCCTGAATCTGATTCCCACAGATTCATTTCCCCAATTAGTCTCTTTCCCCCTGCATCTACTAACCTTTATCTTTTAGTTGCAAGCCTGTTGGACTCCGTTCCAGTGGACCTTAACATCAGTTCTACTTCTACTGGCAGCCCGCCACTACAACACTACCCAATCACGAACTACCAATCAGAAGATCGGAACCAGCCCAGAACCGGACCTACTCTAGAGTTTTACTTTATTTCACAATAAATCTTTTAACCCTCTCAGTGGTTGTTGTTGTTGTTTGCGATCCGGCCTCTGGTTCATGACAGTTTTAAAGCTTTGATTTATTTCTAATTGAAGCTGTGACTGTTCAGAGCAGTCAGAATGAACCACACGTGGTACATGTGCAGGTTGTAGTTACAGAAACCTGCAATTAATCTCAAAAACAAGTATGGATTGGCTCAACGGCATTTCCTGCCAGGAAAATTTAGCCACTTTTTTTTAAGTTAGAAAATATTATTATAAATATAAATATTATTAATATTAAAGAGTTTGCAAACCCTTTATATAGAACCCAATAACACCCCAGCATTTTAGCTGATAACCTTTCAAGTTAAGTCTTTGTAAACAACTTAGTTATGTTGGTTGACATCCATTAATTCTACTGAAATGTAATCATTTTTACAAATTATCTATTCATTTTTTTTGTTGTCATTATTAAACTACTGTGTCTTCTTTTACTTTTGGATAGCTGGTTGAGAATTGCCCAGATGTTTGCCGAATTACAGTTTGAGTAACCTAACTCATAATTTCTTTTATTAGAAAGTCTTCCTGAAATGCTGCTCAGTGGGCTTCCTGTAACGTCCACAACAAAAGGCTAGCTGAGTTTCTACGAAGTTATCTTCTAAAACATGCATTCATTATCTTTGTCCGCTTCTTCCTTTTTGGGTCACGGGGGCCACTGGTGCCCATATCCTGCAGTCACTGTGCAAGAGGCGGGGAACACCCTGGACAGGTCGCAAGTCCATCACAGGGACACATAGAGACCATTCACACTCTAACACCTAGGGACAATTTAGAGTTATCAATTAGCCTAACAAACAAACAATAAACGAATACATAAAACATGGCTGTTTTTGATTGATTTAAAGAGCCAGAGTACAAGTCACCTTGATGGAGAGGATCTGGAGGAAAGGTCATGACAATGAGCGCGAGGGGAGCTGAAAACTGACAGCATGTATATAACAAAACTCACAGCACCCCATTTATATCCCTCACATCTCCTCTTTTGTTTGCTTTCAAACCATCTGATTTTTACATTATTAATGTACAGAGTTTATTATCATCTGAATGTTATATTATTTAACTGCTCAGTTTCCAAATCTATTCATATCCACTTTTCAAATGTCCAATTTCCTAAAAGAAAACAGTTTTGTCTGTTGTCTTGCTTTATCTGTTTGGATCATTTCACTTGCTCAGTATGAAGTCACTCCAGATTGGGTAAAATCAAAAGCACACAGACACATGCATACACAGCCCCAATGTTTTATATTCAGTGGTTTTCAGTCTGACCTGCATATCTCTGAGATGACTTTCACAAGCGCTAATAAAAGCCACATAAGTGCTACCAGTAGTGCTGGAAGCTGCCTGGCAAAGTTATTGTGGCAGGATGAGAAACAGGCACAGCAGTGGTCGGGAAACTGAGCAAACTGCATGCCAGTTTAACCAGACACATTTCAGAGTTTAATTCAGGTTCAGTCCCACCCCTGTCCCCCTCTTGCTTTAATTGGCTTTCCATGAGCTAAGCAGCATGAGAACACCTGCTATTTTAAATGACACATTAATTGTCATGCAGTGTTGGACGTATAAATCATTGTGGTCTGCTGTGTGAGGCAGGTATGGGCAAACACTCAAATATAAATGACTGACATCTCTGACCTGCTTGCTAAGAAAGGAGAGCAAAACAAGACATGTGCTCAGCTGCATGGAATTCCTCTTTCATTCCCCCTTTTCTTATTTAGCTCAGCTTAACAGAGTGCATTGTCCTGGAGCGTTGAGTTGACTTTTTGTAATCCCCACTGCAGGATGGCACATTTGAACTGGGATCAGAACAAGAAGGTCTAACTTTTTGTGTTTGCTATAAAACATGTTTTAAATTGGAGTTAAATGTGTGCAAATATTTATTAATTAGCCTTAAAGTAACTATTCAGATATTTTCATGTGGACATCTGTAGAAAAGTCACGTACAATTAATATCTTACCTATTGTGCATAGCTTTTTGCATGACCTCTATTTGGAGAAAAAGAACCATCCTTACCAGACCGACCAGACTGGTAGTCCCAGTGGTCATTGGAGCACTTGGTGCTGTGGCCCCCAAACTGGAAGAGCGACTCTAACAGATCCCAGGAGCAACATGTCCAGAGGACTGAACAGAACCCTCAAATGCCCAGACCTCTGGTAGAGGACCTTCTGGGTTCTCGTCAGAGGTCTATCAAGATAGTCTTACACTCATGCACAAATTAAACCTGATCCTGTATGATTTTCTGTCTCTATATTCTTTCAGCCTCTTTCGGAGAGCCTTTTGAAAACAATCTGAAGCTCCTGTCAAAATGTCAAACAGTGCTGAAACGTGCACACAGCTGAAGATAGAGCAGTGACTGAATAGAAGCTGATATGTAAGCATGTGTGCATAAACACGGCTGTATGCTGTGAGCACATGCTGAGCTGTAGGGGGTTTTAGGATGTGTGAAGAGCTCTATAAAGAGCTCAGTAATCCTGTGTGGTGCTGCAGGGGGCTGTGGTAATAAGTTTAAGGTTAGCCATGTGGCTATAAAGGTGCATTCACACCAGCCCTGTTTAGTCCGCTTTAATTGAACTAGAAAGTCCGGTTCATTGGGGAGGTGTGAATGCGCAATCGAACTCTGATGCAGGCCAAAAAAGTGATCTCTGGTCCGCCTAAGGGTGCATTCACACTAGCCCTGTTTAGTCCGCTTTAATCGAACTCTAGCTCGTTTTCCTAGAAAGTCTGGTTCATTTAGGAAGGTGTGAACGTGCCATCGAACTCTGTCATGGAACAAAAAGGCGAACTCTGGCCCGGGCTAAAACCTAGGTCTCGGTCCGGTAGAAACGAACTCCAGCGCGGTTCGAGTGCAGTGTGAATGTAAACAGACCGGACCCCGCTCCGCAGGGTAAACAAACACGCATTTCTCTTACCTCACATGGAGCCGTCAGCTGCCTTGTGTGAAAAACAACATTCTCCATGGTCTTCTGCCTCATCTTCCACTCATGCTGAGTCCATTGTTGAAAAATGACAAAACAGAAATTCTAAAACCTCAAAAATTTAATGTCACTCAGTTTTTGTTTATATTTTCAGCAGCAGAAGAAGAAGTGTCTTCTTCAGAGGTTTTTGTGTTGTTTCCTTCAGTAGTTCTTGGTGCAGCGCCACCACAGGTGAGGGGGGACACAGGTTGGCTCAACTGACTCAGTGCAGTGTGAATGTGAACCGCAACAGCTGAACATGTAACAAATGTTCTGAATTTTGCTCCACAACCAGAGTCTACTAGACTATCAGGTGTGAAAACACCCAAAGTGTTCGTTTTCAGCTATTGTTTCATAGTCACGGACACATAACACAATGCAGATCCTCAGCTTTCTGTCTTACACAAAATTATTTAATATAAAAAACAGAAACTGTGTGGTTTTTGAAACTCCCTATTTGTTTAATCGATGTAATGTTTGTTTTGCTCAGTTTTAGGTTTTTATTTCCAGAGTGTTCAAACCCAGTAAAATGAGGGTGTCTGTCTCTGTTTGTTAGTACCAAGTTCCATAAAGATATTGTTGACAACCAGACTCTGATGATATTTTCCTCACAGAAACAAGCCCCACTTTTACACTAAACTGTAGCCAGTGTGGAGATTCGTGACTAATGCAGGTAAGGTAGTGGAGAAAATGACTTGAGAATAATTAAGATGCTCCCAAAAACATTGGACTCAGTGTTTGTGCTCAGAACCAATGTTAAATAATTTAGACAAGTGCCATCTCATTGCATTTACTGGTAGTTCAGGGGATTTTGGGCAAAGAGTGCAGCATCTTTATTACGGAGCTACACCCTGGTCACATGCAACGAAACAGAATAATGACATGCTTAATGGAATCAAAGAAATGGCAGCTTTTTGTGATGTACTCACATGTTCTATAATCATTTTGTGCGACTCAATACATTAAACCAAGCAATGAATAAGATCGACAAGAAATTTGGTTTGTTTTATTTACATCACTTGTGTCTTAAAGGACACAATAACCTATCGCCACCTCTACACACATCTATCCAACTCCTTTTATCTGATAAACATATTTTGAACAAAAGTGCTATAACAGCTGTTTTATTTGATTTGTTAAAACTTTTAGATTAAGACTTTACAAATTATCTGACATTAGGGATTAAACTGGTTTAGTTAGATCTAGTTTTCTGTAATACTAATCTGAAATGTCTAAGAAATGTCATAACACTGGCAGTTTTAGCAAAATATCAGTTAACTATTATTTCTGTCCATAATGTCAACTAATAAGAGTGAAATAGGTCGTCGTCTGTTTTTTTTAAATAATAAAATAAAAATCCCGGAGATATAGCAAACGTTCATTTCATAGTAGTAACACAATAATGGGATTGTCCTGAAGGAAATGCTTCGGGGTGTGTTCAGAGTTGTGAGAAACTGCTGACAATGCCTTTTTTTTTTTTGGTTGTTCCTCATGATCTAATTACTCCAAGATTCTTTTATTACCAGGCCTTTAATGAGATCATTCTTTCTGCACCACAAATAAAAGCAGTGGCTCGGTTTCTGTTCCTAACTCGAGCTGCTCAGAGGCCCATTAAAAAAACACTCCTGTTGCTCGCTTGACTCCTGGATCCCTCTAAAAACACTCCACTGAAGTGGTTCAGCCATTAGCAAGTGAATCAGCTGCCATAATTAATTTTCTCTCCCCCTGCCAGCAACTGTGTTTATCGTTCTCAGAAAGTCCTTCAGGGCCTTAAATGACGAGACGTGAGTTCCTCCCTGACGTAATGTTTTGGTTTATTTGATGTCCTGCAGGCAGGAAGTGAAAAAAGAGAATATTGATGATGTGATATAAGAAAAATGAAGTAAAGGAAGCCGACTTCTGTATAGATAACAAAAATACTTCAGGTCAAAATATGACAAACAATAGACTCTATTATGACAGAGAGCTTTTAATTAAACAAAAAATGTTCCGTATTTAGTAGCACTTTTGATTTGGGAAATAAAAAAGTAATAATAGTTTGAAATATACTGTAAATATAGCATGTGACAAGTCCCCATCCTTCCTCTTTCCTCCACCAAAAAAACAGTCTTTGAAAGGTTTGTCCTCACATTTAGCAAGAATCCGAACATGTTTCTCTGCAGCCCGTGTTTGTAAAGTTCAGAATTTTTAATAGAGCTGTAACTAAATAATGTTCCCTCCTAAAGCTTGAGTTTTCCTTTCTCCACCAGCCGTATCAAAGAGCTGGCCTGATTCTGTCTGTGCTGTCAGTGCTTCAAAGGCCGTGTTTCAGAGCGGGGCTCCATGACGTCCAGTGGCAGCGTTTCAAATCACCTCTGGTGCAGTAGATATAAAGATAGCATTCATCCATTGACTGCTTTATGTTCCCACTGTGGCACAGATAACTACCTTACTGTCCCAGGACAACAGGGCCTGTGTAGACCTTTGTTGCACATATGCCAGTGGCACAAGTGTGCATTTCAGTGCTAAGTTCATCTAAGACTCTGAACGCTCCAAGGCTTGTGTGTGTATGGGAGTCCGAGGACAGTGATAGCATGTTTGTACAGCAGAAAACAATACTTCAATAAACGTACGTTTAATATTGTATTATTCTACAATATTTAAGGGTTTGAACATTAGATGTGTGCACTTACACACATCACCTGCCGTTTCTCATGCCACTCATCTCATGCTCTGTTTTGGTCAAACCTTAAAAACGACATGATGCACAATCTGATGCAATATCACGCTCAGTGTATGTGCTGCTAATGACTCTCAGCTGCGACCACATCAAAATTTATCTCAGCATCTCTAAACAGAAGATTTAGTTTTTAAAAAAAGGAGAAGATAAAGCATTAACTCAGTTTTAAGGAGGAAAAAGAGAAGTAATGTAATCAGGGGGTAAATGGAGTGATTCAGTGTTGGAATTCTTGTAAAAAAGGAGCTCAAATTTGTTAGAATATTGAATCCGTTTTGTTGCACACAATAGACATCAGTTGAAAGAGAAGATATTAATGTGCGCATATATATATATATATATATATAGTGAGTGATATAAATATATGTATACAGTTATATATATATATATATATATGGTGTGTTATGTAAAGATTTGACTGCAGTGTTGGATCAGTGAAAAGCTTTTCTCTCATGGCAGGCAGAGTTGTGGAGAAGTTGATGGAGAAGTTGATGGAGAAGCGAGATACAGGCGAGCAAACAGCAGGCATGCCCACACCGTTTTACCTTTTTTTCTCCCCCTCTCCTTCTCCTCATGTTGATCTCCACCCTGTGATAACACACAAAGATGCGAAATCAAATCCCTGAATTACTGGCAACAGCTGCAATATTTTTTTTCCTCCCATCTTTGTCCTCTTTTCACGTGTTGTTCTCACACTGACAATAAATGCTCTCGTCAGGCCTCGTATGCATTTGATTGTGGGTGCCAGGATTTAAACACGGGTGGCATGTTCTCCCTGTGCAGCTGCTGTGGTTGTTGCTACAAGGTGGCACCGCATGGTTTACTGGATAGGGAAGTCATGTGTGGTTAACCTCAGAGTCTCTGCAGGATGGAGCTGCTGCACTGATTATGTCCCGATTGACATTTTGGACAATTAAAAACCTCATTGTGTCATGTTGGATTTGTCTTTAAAGGAAATACATTTAATCACATTTGTTGCTTCAAACATAACCAGCTCGGTTTTTCAAATTATTTCAGATCTGCCTCATGTTTTCCATTAAAAATCTTATGTCATGAGCAAAACCTGTTTGAAATTTAAAAAAAAATCTCAGATTGCTCTGTCTTTTTTTTTTCTCACAATACTTGAGGTTTTTATATCCCGTTTAGTTTTTACTATGACAATTTTCCTGAAATTTCTTATAGGGAGATTCATTCTATAAATAACTCTTGACAACAAAATCCTAATATGGAACAAACTGCACAGACTGGTGGAACTTGGTTGACTTTGTGTGAAGAGACATCAGCAGAAAGTCTGCAGACTTCGTGGAGTTACAGAGCTGCCATTCTGACAGAGAGAGAGACTTTGGTGCAATTACTCTCTTTGCTCTCTTTGTTTAGCAAAAAATAATCCTCTTCAACTGTAACAAGACAAAATCTCGTAACAAAAATACCCATGCTATGCTTGTACAGCATCTAACAGCATTTAAAAGTTGTTTTTCTTTATTCTCCATTCTTCAGCATGTTGAGGGACTACAAGGCTGGGGAAGACAATCCTGTCATTAACTAAAATTGTTCTCGAGTCAGCACCTCTGCCTCCAAGTCAATGACCTATCCAATGTCTTTTATAATGAAATACTCTTGAATTTCACAATCAGGGCATCAACTTCCTTGTTCTTTGTTGTAATCCTGTGGCTGGGAGTCACAGGGAGTCTCCACAGTCGTCAGCAATTTGATTCATAACATGTCGGACTGGAATCCACAAATGAAAATTTCTTGTGGTCATTTCTAATTTTCCTTTTCACTGTGGTGGCACAATGATCACATGTTCACTTCCTCTCTCAGCTTGGAAAAAGCCAGCTGACTCAGCTGAGCTTCAGTGCTTTTCCTTTTATGAATCTCAAATCTAAAATCGGCTCCTGCACAAACACATAAAAACCTCCCAGAAGCTTTTTGTTGCCGTGTTGGGTCTCGGCTGTTTCACTACATATCTCCCATCAATCCCAGTGTCGCCTCATTGACCTCTCACCCCTGACCCCAGTAAAATAGCTTGGTCACTCTGCGACTGACAGCAGCTCCTGTTGCTACAAACAAGGCAACAAAGCTGCTGTGGTTGCACTTGCGTAGAAACACAGCTGTGCAACTACACAAGACTTCAGTGCCGAAGCACGTACAAATATCACCCCACAATACTTGACATACCTGCTCAATCACTTATATACAATCCTGTGGCATAGCAGCATTTAAGATTAATAGTCTAGCATTCCTTAAAGGATTGTGTTGTGCCCACAGCCGGTAATCCCAAGATTTAATACGTGCTTGGAGTCTGCATTTTGAATGAGTTTCAGTGACTACCACATCCAATTTAAGCTCAATACAGTCAATTTTGTGTAGGCTATGGTTCATTAACTGTGGTGGCCATCTTGATTTTGATTCACTTCAAAAGTTTAAAGGTTGTACATGTACAGCCTTTCATTACTTTGAGAGTTTATTTGAAACCTGTCTAGTGGTTCATGAGATATTTTGTCAATAGACGAAAAGGTCTAAGTTTTAGACAAAGGTGTTGCACAATGTTTTGTGCTCAATGTATGTGTTGGAAATGATGCTCAGCTACTGCCACACAATTGGCACAATTTCTGTAAAATTGGTTGAGTTTTAGTTTTTGCGTTTCCTTAGACAAGTTGGCTATGGCAGCCATCTTGAATTGGATTGACTCCAAACCTTAATGAGCTGCAAATGTACGTCTAATGATTACTCTCTGAATGTTAAATCAATATATGTCCCGTAATTCATGAGATATTTGATAGACAAATGAACACACGTGCAAAAACAGTTTTGCTCCCACTTCATCATACATAATGGTACTAAAGGTCCTTCTGCCAAGTTATTTTATAAGGTCGTTTGTTTATTCTTCACTTTTAAGAAGTACATTTTCATGTCTCTAATACTCAGGTGATACTCATTCAGAATTTGTCGCTGTCATTTTCCATTGTGTCGTTTTCCCTCACCTTTTATTAAACAATATTTTAACTAGTAATATTAAATTAAAAACTGGCAAGCCTTTCTGTGGATGGGGTTCTTTGTTTCTTGTTGGCAGTAACTCATTTTTTACTCCCGTGTTTGGCTGCTCTCCAACAAAAATGAACACCCATCACAGCATTCTGGGCAATGTCCAAAAGATGCCCTTGAGGAGGACATTCCTGTCTGGCACAGTTCCCCTTTTCACGCTATTTATTCTCAAATATCTGAGTCTCATACTGATACCAGAACAGCATGCCAGACAGTTCAGCTCGATCAAAAAACTCCCCCCGCAAAAATCAAGAAACCTGGATCTATGTTGGATGATGGCGTTTGGGTCAACACAACTTTTTTCAGTTGTTGCAGTGTTGCAGTTGCTAAATTTAGTTATCAAAAATATATTTTGTTCACATATTTCTGCTGAAAAACATATGTCAAATCCACTGTCCTCATAACACTCAAGACTTTTGATTTTAAGTGTTCAGATGTTAATTTTCTATAGTAAAACTACAAAAAAAGCAATGTCATTGCTATTTTACTTTTTCATACTAATTCTAGCTACTTTGGCTTATGTTGTGGTGTTTTAGTCAGAAATATACCACATATTATATCACATCTCCCATATAATATCTTATATATCATATCATACATCATATTTCATATCATATCTCACAAATCATACATCATATCTCACATATATGTCATATGTATATCCAGCATTCAGCTCTTTCAGGAGATGGTGCTATGACTTGCTTTTTTGTAAATTTGACATTTTTAAAAAAAAAAATTAAAGTGCTGTTTGCTGATTGCTGAAGAGTATAAACTAGACATTTTAAAGTGTTTATAGGAAGAATTATGCTGTCATGTTACACTCCTGGCCAGTTGATAGACTACCTGGAAAGGGCTTCTCGCTATGAGCTCTGAAGTTCCTGATCATGGATGAAGCGGACCAGATCCTCAACATGGACTTTGAGACTGAGGTGGGCAGACAGCAACTCTTTATTTTATTCATTATGTGAGACAGGAAACCCTTGAAACGAACAGATATCATTGTTTCATCCTGGCTGCAACACAACCGGAATGTTGCAGGGGTGTCCAAATGCTTTTTGGACGTACCCTCATTGAGATGCAATATTTTAAAGATATTATAAATGTGAAAATAAACAATATAAATCTATAATCTAACCTGAAATGTACAAAAACATGCAACAAAATCCACTGTCATTATTAATTAAAAAAGAAAAATGGAATCTTGTGTGAAAAATCACCTCCAGCTTTGCTGCTTCCACAGTATTCAGGATTAAAGTATCAACCTTGTGCTGCTGATCAAATGCATTGATTACCTGATCGTCATCTGTCTGATCACCTTTATGTCTGTTGTCTGCTCTGGAGCAAACAGATGTGAGTTAACACAATGCCAACATGTAATCAGGTCTCTCTTGTAAATGAGTCCTTGAGGCTCAGTGAGACTAGCCTGTATAAATAAAGGTTGAATGAATGTAAAAGATATGAGAGAAGCTGCTGATCATCCACAGCCTGTGATCAGGTTGCTATAGTGATGATCAGCCCTGTTTTTAACTCAGACGAACAATTTTTGCTCACTTTGTTTTAGTTTGCTGCTATTTCCAGAATGACACAATTTTGCAACTGTGGGCGAGACAAAAACTTCTGAAAATACTGATGTGACATTTTGTTTAAAATGTAAAAAATGTGAATAACAGGAATATTTTCTGTAAAATATATATTTTTAATTGTTTTGCTTTGTGAAGCCGGATGATTTTTTGTCACTTAGGACTGTTGGTTTGCATTGATTCTGTCAGTTTTGATGTAAAACTGATACCTGCAGGGTTAACACTGTTAGTTTTTAAACATGTAAAAAAAAATAAAGTTTTTAAACTAGCCTTACCTTAACTCTGAACTTTCAGACCAGTCTTTTTTTTTATGGGGAATTTAATATTCTCTAATAAATTTTTATTTATTTTGGCAACAATTCAGTGCATATCTGATGAAAGTCATACCAGTCATGTGAACGAGGCAGTCAGTTTGACATTCGAGCTGCCGTGCTGCTAAGGGAACAGTCAAAATTGCCTTTTATTTGTCCCCCAGTAAGGAAATTTACAGAGTTGCTGCTGCAAGGGGATTAATAAAATTCACAAGAAAACCAAAACAAAATGCCAAAATAGGTAATATTGTGCAAAGTAAGCAGGCAATAAAAAGAACTAACATACAAAAATAAACATAAATGTGCAAAATTATATATGAAAAGAAAAAAAATTATACAGATTAGATATTTAAAGTACAAAAGAAGAAAAATATTGTCAGTGCATTGAAAAAAGTAACGTGTTTGTGGACAAAAATGAGACAGAATAAAATTTTTAAATTAAAGGATAAATGCTGTGTTTACTCTTGCACAGTAATCACACACACCAATTATTCATTTTATTTTCTACCCCTGGAGTTCTCCTTCATGCCATCATAAAGTTTTCATTTTCTTTGCATTTCCTATGATGTTGGGAGTGCAGGACATAGTTACAGCTTGACTCGTGCATGAACTGACTGGAAACGTGCGCTTCTGCAAAGCTCTTAATGTGTCCCAAGATATGACTTTTCCTAATTAGAAGAATCACAAGAAAAGTATTTATTCTCAGCTTAAAGTAGTTTGGTCCCATATACCAAACATCCAAATGTAAATCAACATAAAGCTTATTTGATTTAGAGATTGAAAGTGTGTATTGAAATCCAACAAAGTTCAGTCAGGTCATCTGATGGTTTCTTTTTTTTGTTGTTGAGATGTTTCGTCCTTCATCCAAAGGACTTCAGTCTGAGGAAACACAACAAACTCAGTCCCACAAGCAGCACACTCCCATAGTGGACCAACCAGTTTGCTGGTGATACAATGGTTTCTGGGGCCCACCCTCTCCCCTGTTGACTCCTCTGAGGCAGCCATAGCCAAGGTGGTTCAAAACATCAAAGTTCATGTTCAATAATCCCAAAAATCCAACAAAGTTCAGTCAGGTCATCTGGACGGTTTCTTTTTTTGTTGAAACATTTCATCCTTCATCCAAAGGACTTCATCAGTAACCACTTTGGCTATGGCTGCCTCAGAGGAGTTGATGGGGGAGAGGGTGGGCCCCAGAAACCATATTATCACCAGCAAACTGGTTGGCCCACTATGTGAGTGTGCTGCTTGTGGGACTCAGTTTGTTGTGGTTCCTCCGACTGATGAAGTCTTTTGGATGAAGGACAAAACATCTCAACAACAAAAAAAGAAACCATCCAGATGACTTGACTGAGCTTTGCTGGATTTTTTTTTACCTGGATTATTGAGCATGAAGTTTGACGTGTATTGAAATATTGTTTGCTCGCCTTATAACACAGCTCTGAATAATGTGTCATTTTGTTTTAAATGGTGCATGGATCAAAGTGGATAACTGATTTACTGCCATTACTATGTAGAGACACTTTAAGATGACAACAAACTTTGTCATTGATTTTAAAGACTTCCTTATTCCAAACATAAGTCACACAGCTTGCTTTGCTTCAGACTTCTGAAGCTAAACAAGATATTCCACCTGTTTACAAAGTGATGAATCGGCTCTTTTTAATTTGTTAAGGGAAACATTTCAGAAAAATCCAAATCCACAGTGGCCCCCCTTTCTTGTTTAGGTCTGGAGATGTGCACTGAGAAAGGTCGAGCTGTGTTTTTTTAAGGGTTAGATGTGAAGCTGAAAGGTCAACAAATCCAACCACCTGATGTCTGATCCCTGAGGTTGTCCAGGCGTTAAACAGAGCACCTGTCGAGATCAGAGACATTTAGTTATTGACCCTATTCAGACAAAACTGCCTGTAACATCATTCTACTCTATCTTTTAAAGCGCTCATTGCTTTGCTTTAATCTTCAGTCCGGACCAGTTTTCTTTTTTTTCCTTCAGTTTATACAGCAAGTGGTGAGAGACGATGGCTTTTGGCTTTATTCAGGGCAGCAGTTAAAGTGCAACACTACAGGAGTAAAGCTGTCAACATGTGGACACGGTTGTGGAACACAGCCTTGACTGTCCCCACGGCAACTTTACAGGAATGTTTAACGCCCCCCCCGCCCCTCTTCACCTAAACATATCTGTCCTCTGTACTGTTCCCCCCCCCCCCCCTTTTACCAGGCGGCTGCTTAATATGCAGGCAGCGATTTCACCCCACATTCCAGCAGATAAATCTCCACTCAGCATCTTGAGAGTAATGCCGTTAGGACTTGTTGGAAAAATCTGCCCCTTTCCAGCTCAGCACGTGTGATGTAGTCATATCTGTGTTGCTACTGATGAATAGTTGCACTCTTGATATGAAGCAAGAAGCGTGGCACTTTGTCTTTTAACTGTACTTTCTGTCGTTGAAGTGTATAAGATGAGACAAACCAGCTTGTACCACAACGACGATAACTTTTACCAGTCATACGTTTACTTTGCTGCAACCGGATCAGAGTTTTAGAAGAACTGCATCCCACAAAAGATGGTTTACGTTATTTATTTAAAAAAAAAAAAATTAAACTTTTTCCAGCGTGTTTTAATTACAATTTCATGGTGGCTTCCATGCAGGCTTGCAGTGAGGATGTCTACCTGACAAATAATTCTTTCAGCTTTGCAGGATTACTGAGGAGACTCAAGGGGATGCCTGGGTTGGAAAATATAATACACAGAGAGGTAAACTCAACTATTCTGGCATTTTGCACATGATTATTTTTCAGGGGCTTTCCAAATGATTACACAGTGAGGAATCTAAAGTCCAAAGATTCTGCCTGACACTCTGTGTCTCATAATCAAAGCAGCAATTACATCTCACTGTCTAATATGGAAGCAAACTCTGATAATCACTGATAGCATCAAAGGCAGCTCTGTAGAAACGTTAGCGTCCTCCCTGGGCCTAAAGCCTCTCAACAACTATCAACATGGACATCAGCCAAAATCAAGCTATGCAGCCCCACCATTTTCACTTTACTTTGTTCTGCTTCTACTTTCCCTGTCGTATATTTATTTTCCTGCCTGATACTCTCACTTTAAAGCGGAGTGACATACAGGTTTCCTGTGTTTCAAGCTATGGGGCAGGGATATAAAAACAGAGGAAGAGGTTAGATGTTCACACGGAAAGAGAGAAAAATAGTTTGAAAAATGTAGAGGTTAATAAAAAAAGGGGTATATTTGGATAGCGACTGGCTGTTTGAAGTCCAGGATGCTTAAACCCCGGGGGCGTCAGAGGGAGGGGGTGGAGTGAAAACAAGCTGGAATAAAATGGACAAAGAAACGTTGAAGAGAAAATCTTTCTTGATACTATCTATGAATTTAAAATGACTCGAGAGCACAAAGCAGCAGCTCTGGGTAACATGAATCCAAAATAATCATACAGCTTAGCTAAGAAGTTACTCTTTATCACCTCTCAAAGACTACAAACATGATACCACCTGGATTATCTTCCAAACACGACCACAACAGAGACGTCGGCTGGCAACGACCGCAACAACCGTATCTGCAAGATGCCAGTGGTCTCCAGGACGTAATCAGATGCAAGATATCACACTTGACAGACTGCAGCTCTCCAACGTGAGAAAGTGTCAAATGTTTGCAGGTCATGTAGGAAGGAGAACAGAGAGCGTATTATTGTGAAAAAGGCACTAATTCAGACTAAATTACACACTGTTGTTATCCGTAGAAGCATTTTTACAAGGCAAAGTGGCAACAATATTTATGTTTGTTTGTAGAGAAAGTCGAATTTCTCACAATCCACCGAACAGATTTTGATGAAACTCGAAGAAAGTCATCAGTGGATGCACAGCTACAACTGGTTAACTTATTGAACTAAATTTAAGATGGTCACCATAGTTAATCAACTATAGCTAGCACAAAAACAACTCAGTTAATTTTATAAATGTTGAGCAAAACTTGTGGAAAAATCTGGATCAGATCATTAGAGTGCTACACAATGCCTGATATTTTTTACTAAAAACTATGACACCCACTATTAAAATCACTGATGCCTGTCTGTTAGCAAAATATTTCACAAACCACTAATGAAATGAAAAAAAAAAAAAAAAAGTGATTATTTGTTTAAGGACTCCTAGGCTTTTATTTATTCTAATTGCATGCCATAATCAGCAGGTTCTTAGAATAACTTTCCTCATTTCTGTCAAGATGTTTGTGCAGATAAATGTATGATTAAAAAAACAATACTAGTAGGATTCATAAAAGTAAAGCCAATGAATGCACCTGTTTTGTTTATGAACAGCAGTTTCAGTTAAAGTCATTTATTTATTTTTATTTTATTTTATTTTTTGCTTTATCTAGTGCACTGGTTCTCAAACCAGTAGTCTGCAAGCCAATGCTTGGGGCTCCACCAAAATACATAAATAAATAATTTAATTAATAAATAAATAAAATACAGACCTTTCCAAAAAATTAGAATATCATGGAAAAAGTTGTTTAACTTCCATAATTCCATTCAAAAAGTTAATCTTTAATTGATGGTAGATTCAGGACACATGATTTAAGTGATTTCAAGTATTTGTTTATTTATTTTTACATAATTTGGGCTTCCAGCTCATGAAACCCCCAAAACAGGATAAAAATAAATAAATTAGAATAATGTGGAGAAGTCAGCCCAAATTTTGCGGGGCATGAATGTTTTAAACTGAGTGTGACACTAATCATCTACTAAACTCAAAGCACCTGCACATGTTTCCCCAGGTGTCATAAAATTGCTTCAGTTTGGTTCAATTGTCTCAGTTCGGTTCAATATGGGGAAGACTGCAGACATAACAACAGGCCAGAAGACCATCACTGATACCCTCCATAGGATGGGTAAGCCACAAAAGTTCATAGCTAAGGAGACTGGCTGTTCACAGAGTGCTGTGTCCAAGCACATCAATGGAAAGTCTAGTGGAAGGGCAAAATGTGGCAGGAGAAGATGCAAAAGAGATGACCGTGCAATTCAGCGGATTATCAAAAAGAGAAGATTCCAGAATCTGGCAGAGATCCAGAAAGAGTGGAATGAGGCGGGAGTCACAGCTTCAAAATCCACCACATTCAGACGCATCTGGGAGATGGGCTACAACTGTTGGGTTCCTTGGTCCTCTTTTTCGATGAAAGTAAAGTGTGCCTTTCATTCGGAAATCAAGGTCCAAGGGTTTGGAGGAAGAAGGGTGAGGAACAGAACCCATACTGCTTGAGGTCCAGTGTGGAATTTCCACAGTCAGTCATGATGTGGGGTGCAATGTCCGGTGCAGGTGTTTGTAAGCTCTTTTTTCTTAAATCCAAGGTCAACGCAACAGTCTACCAGAACGTTTAAGAGGACTTCATGATTCCATCTGTTGAGGATCTGTATGGAGATGCAGATTTCATCTTCCAGCAGGACCTGGCCCCTGCCCATGCCGCCAGAAGCACCAAAACCTGGTTTGATGCCCATGCCACAGTGCTTGACTGGCCAGCCAACTCGCCGGACCTAAAGCCCATTGAGAATCTATGGAGTATTCTCAAGAGGAAATTGAGGTGCACCAGACCCAAGAACAAAGAAGAGATGACAGCAAGCATCAAGGAAATCTGGGCTTCCATACCTCCCAGGCAATGCCACAGGCTGATTGCCTCAATGCCACGTCACATCGAGGCAGTGATTAAGACAAAGGGATTCCCAACCAAGTATTGAAGATCGACATATTGTTTTGAAAGTACCATATTTTTGATTGATTTGTTGTGATCCTAATTTCTTTCTTTTTTTCTGCAAAAACTGAGTAGTGTGGGCTGATTTCTTAACAGTATTCTATTTTTTTGTAATCCTGTTTTTGTGAGTTTCATGAGCTGGAACCCCAATTTATGTAAAATAAACAAATAAATACTTGAAATAGTTTAAATTGTGGACCCTGAATCTATCATCTATGAAAGATTAACTTTTTGAATGGAATTATGGAAGTTAAACAACTTTTCCATGATATTCTAATTTTTTTGGAAAGAGTCTATATATATATATATATATATATATATATATATATAGATGGATGGATCTAATAGATGGATAGAATATACTCTTATTATATATATATATATATATATATATATATATATATATAGATAGATAGATAGATAGATAGATAGATTTTTATTATTTTATTATCTTTTTTTTTTTATTATTATTACAGGCACGTAGATGCTTAACAACCCGTTAGAATACACTAAAATGCAGGAAATCACATCTACTTTATTCAAAATTCTCTGTGGGAGACACCTTGAATTCCAGGGTAAACTTTTAAAAAGGGTTAAGTTTGGTCTCCTTACGCTACGACAAGAACTTTTTACTTGGAGAGGATTTTTCAAGAAAACCAGATTTGACACACCATTTATTCACTTGTGGACTCGGGCCAGCACGGTGGCTAGCTCTGTCCTCTGGGTTCAACTGTACCGGTGCTGCGGTTTGCACATTCTCTTTGTGTGTCTGTTTTTTTTTTTTTTTCTTTGGTTGTTCCTCTGAAGAAATTCATGGCAGATTAGCTGAAGATTAAAAACAGAACATTTGGAGAGAAGAGAAACACATGAGCGGACAGAAGAGCACAAAGAAGAGCTTGTGAAAGAGAAAAGCTGAACTGAAACTTCGCTTCAGTGTGCTGATGTCATGAACTTCTGCTGAATACAGGTTTTTTTTATTTTTCATCATAACGAGCGTAACTGCTGTTGTAGATTTTAGTCTCTGCTCGGATCTGTCTCGGGTCACTTAGGGGCATTTATTAAGAAAAACTCTTAATTATGTGTTTTTCTCATTCCCATCAGACAAGCTTAGCCACCCACCTCCGTCCCGGTCCATCCACCTACAGTTTCCTTCAACATTTTTGTCTGCCTCTCATTTGCTTCAAACATTTTGCACCACAAAGTCACATTTTTATTATCACAATTCACAAACTGCAACGAATAAATAAATCATCGATAATAAAATGGTTGTGACAAAGGGAAGATTTAGCTCGAGAAAGAAACAGCAACATCTGCTACATTGATTAATGTCTAAAAGGAAGACATCACAATCCTACGGCTTTTTGGTGATATTATCTTATATTGTCAAAACACAGAAGAGGTTTAACATTACGGTTTTTATTGTCCACAAACAGACAAACCACACACAAATCTTTCCACTGCGCCGCTTCGTCCAACATGCTCTGCTTTTATCACCACACAAAGCGATCCTCCTACTGATTTTTTATGTTTCACCTGACTCTGATTTTACAAACCTTCTCCATTCATCCCCATATTTCATAATTATTGAACGTGTTCAGACTCAGAAACGGTTTATGTGACTAAAACTTGACATCTCAAGTGGAACTCCCACAAATATGATGTCCTGCAGAAGTTGATATTTTCCAACGTCTAACAACAGGATATTTATACGGCAGGTGATCATGTGATCATACATGTGTGTGTGTGTGTGTGTGTGTGTGTCACTTTTGCAAAAATATCTCATGAACCAATAAATGGATTTTGATGAAACCTTAAGAAAACAAGTGCTAGATGTTAAACCTAACTGATTAACTTTTGAAGTCAACCAGCTACTTTACAAACACACACACACAAAAAAGGCTTTAACTCACTTTTATGGATCTTGAGCTAAAACGTGTTGTGTTTGGAGCTGGGGTCCATCTCTAACACATACTCCAAGTGCTTCTGTCCAAAACTTTGGCGTGTAAGGTGGCAGGTCAAATGCATTTATTCAAGAAATGTTAGTTTAATCCTTTCTGTTTTTGTTTCTTGTCCACCTCCACGTTTGACATTCATAACATCGGTTTGTAAGAAATCAAGCTTTGAGTAATGCGACTTGATGTGCAGCTCTGAAGACACAGGAGGGAAACAGACACACGGAGGAATGTCATTACTGCGCAAAACCTGCTCACAAATCCAAAACCGTTCCAAGATGCTTTATTAGTCAACACCAAGCTGTCAGGGTCTGTGTTTCGTGCATTTAGTTTTAATTCTGTGAATCTTTCTGTGTTGCTTGTGTTTTAGTTTCCCCTGTCATCTTTCATTTCACCCTCTGCAGAGTCCTCAGTAGTTTTCCCAGTCAGCCTGCCACGTTCACCTGTCTCCAATCAATAATCACCCATGTAGTGAATACTGTCATTTTGTTCGTCTCTTGTCGGTGCATGCTGCCTTGTCATGTTTATTTCCCTTCAAGTATTTTACTGATTTTTTCCTGTGAGTATTTTGCTGCCATGTCAGCCTTTTGTTTTGCTTTTTGTTAATACGTTAGTTTCATCATTTTATCTTCAAGTTCTGAGTCTTGGTTTTGCATTTGAGTCCCGCTCACCACTTTCACCAAACATGACGCAAACAATCTCACATGTGCATATACGGTACAGATGTGCCTTCACTCGCAGACAAAAGACAGGGTTGAAGGGGACGATTCGATAAATTATTTACTAAGACGTCTGCAGAGGAAACATTAATTGTGTCTGATTCACTGATTGAGTTCAGATGAGACACCTCCAGTGACATGGCATTAGTTCAGCCATCTGCTTGGAGGAATAGTCAAAATGATCAGCTTCATGCTTGAGCATTGCTAATTTAAAAAATATGTTATCACCATCTGTGCATCAGTAAACAAAGACCTAGAATCAAAATGAAAATCTTATTGTGTGAATATTGATAATCTCTCTCTCCATCTATCTATCTATCTATCTATCTAAATAAATAAACTACTTCTGCCTTGGGCTATATTAGTAAATGTTCATTCAGGAGATGGGTGCTATGAATTTTTCTTGTTTTACTTTTTTGTTTGTTTATTCAATTCAAAAATACTTTAATTCCAAAGGAAAATTAAATGTTGTAATTCAACCAAACATTTATCTTTTAAAATGCATTGCAATCTCTCCAGTTTCTTCAAAAAAACATTGTTCTGTTTGAAATTTGTAACTTTAAAACTAAAGTAGCCAAATGCTAGCTAAAAAAGGTAATAATGGCTCAAAAAACTGACACCGGATATTTTTTAATTTAATTAATTTTAAAAAATACTTCATATATTACTAATACTTATACTTCAATATTTCAAAGCTACAGTTAAGGTTAAGACTTGATATTTTTAATTAGCCCTTTTCACATTTTAACGTCTCGCTAAGCTTTTGCTACATTTAGCTTTTAACTAGTGTTTAGCTACTTTTATATTTTAGCTAGTGTTCTGCTTGTTTGTTTGCTTTTTAGATTTAACAACTCCATTTTAGTTTCTTGGCCCTGTGATGGACTTGCGACCCGTTCAGGGTGTACCCCGCCCCTCACACAGTGATTGCTGGACATGGTCACCAGCGACCCCCGTGACCCAAAATGGAATAAGCGGGTAAAGATAATGGATGGATAGATGGATTTTAGTTTCTTCAGCAAATTTCAGTAGTTATTCAGCACTCAATATTCGTACAGCATTTTTGCAGAAAATGCAACTTCTCTACTTTAGGGTAAAATATATTTAAATTAAAAAAAATCACAAACGCAAACTTTAAAAAAGCTTGTTAGAGCTGCTTCATTGTGTTCCCATTTTAGATCAAACCATGACTCTGTTGTTGACGTGCTGTAAGTGTGACAAGCCACTGACAGCACCCAGCACACTTTCTATTGCAAGTAAAATAAACATTAAACCAACAGGTTCCTGCTCAAACAAAAGCAGGAAACCACAGCAGAATCACACATCAGAAACTGGTTTGAACTTCAGATGAAACATGGCGTGTAGCAGAGTTTGATTATGTGTCAGTGCTGCAGTTTCAGCATGAAAAACTGGAATGAGGTTTTTTTTTTATAAAACAACATTGGTAAGATGTTTAGCTGTGTGTGATGGAGCAGCACTGAGCTGTGATGATAGAAAGACAAGAAGAAAGACAAAGACAAGTATGATAACATTCACATCAGAGACAAAATCCAGAAACTAACACATTGCAAGAGAGAGAGAGAGAAAACAATATATTTGGTTTGATATGAACAAATAAAACCAAAAATCTGATGCATCGTTAGATAAGAGTGTGCTCTATCTGTTTTTTTTGTTGTTTTTTTAAAGACTGCAGTATGTTCTAAATCATCATCAGTGTGTTTCAGTGTTCAACCTGCTCCAGTGCCCCGACCTGTTTGTTCTGAGTAAGAATTGTTTACAGCATCCAGATAAAAATCAGAACAACACAACTTTTTGCTCACGCTACGGCCACCTCTCAGCTCATGATTCCCGTTTGGCTCACAGTCCCTGTCGTCACTAAGAAACAGCTGTAGACATTACACAAGTGATCAGAGATGAGTGCATGGCGCTCATCGTGCTGCGCTGAAATAAGGCCGAAGCTGTTTACGGTGAGTAAACAGGAAAAGGCTAAAATGTATTTTTGTCCTTATGTGAGTGTCTTGAAATAGGTTTTGTAAAATAAACCAAGATTTTAATGGGGAAGAGTAAGATTTAGAAAGTTCTAACTAAATACTGTATATCAATTATTTTTCAGCAGAGTTTAATTGTATAAATAATGATTAACTTTGAACATTATTGGTGAACTCTTGATTTAAAGTACATGTTAGTATAAAACCAGAAAACTGTAAGGTTAAAAATAAGTTCCTCAGCTCGTGCTCATAGTGAAGTTTTTATCAGTTTAGCTAATATGTTTTCATCAAGCT
>NC_056512.1:31326559-31350911 GCF_014905685.2 Nematolebias whitei | reverse complement strand
TAGCTAGATAGATAGATGTGTGTGTGTGTGTGTGTGTGTGTGTGTATAAGAATATCTACCTCTGTGTGCTCAGAGTAATTGTTTTTTTAAAATAAAAACATGCCTTTATTTACAGTACCAGATAGTTTTCTACGCTCTCCTTCCAGTTGAACTATTATTCAGGTGACTTGACGGATTGATGTGTTCAATAATCTTGAATATCTTGGATTTTCCTAACGTTTTGCTGTTGTGTGTCTTTTGATTCTTTTTTTTTTTTTTATTGCCTTCTCATCTTGTCTTCACTCGCTTGCCATCCAGGTATGACATCTTTGTTATGCTCATGCAGGCTTTATATCTGTCTGCACGCTGTCTGCATGCTGTGGACGACTTCGGAAGCTTCGCCTTTACTCTCTTATTACATCCACAGTTTTTATGTGTGCTCCTTGTTGCTGGAGAGGCTTAGATGAAAGAGTGTCGGAAAAGCTGTAGGTTTGTGGGATTAGCATGCAGCCAACACAACACAGTCTGCACAAGACAGCCGTATGATGGTGTGGTGCCGTTTGTGTTGGACATGATCCAGATCTAACTTCTTATAATGTTCTTGTTCTGTCTTTCATTTCATGAAAAAGTCAACCATCTTATTTCTCCTTTTCTGATCGTAATCTAAGATAGGTGCTTGTTAGTCTTTTCTCAAGTAAAACCTTCTACGATTTATGTTTCCATTTTCTCTTATAGCTTTTCATATTATCTGCCACCAAAAGGCAAATGTGAATGATAATGTTTGAGTTTTTGTCCATGTGCAATTGTTTATGTTTGTCTATGACAAACTATCTTAGAAACCACCGGATGACTATTAATGAGAATATTAGAAAGTCGTAAATGGTTGTACAGTATATTTACAACTGATTACCGTTAAGACACAATCCAGTTCAAGATGACTGCCGCTGCTACAGTAGACAACACAAAAACAGCTACTCAGTCCATTTTACAGATACTGAATTTAAGATTGACGCATCAGTGAAAGTCGTTCACAAAACATACTCTGAGCGTGAAATCTCCAGATTACACATAACTTTATTTTTTTTAGGCTGGAACGAAACACCTACAACTTTTTCATTTCTCAACACAAGACGATCTAAGTCCAAAACTCTGGCTCAGAGGGCGATATGCATTCTTCCAAGGAATGCAAGACATTCAATGTCTTTCCTGAAGACTCCCACTTCTCATTTATCTGGTTACAGTTTCTTGTTTCTTGGCTCCAACCTTCAACTTGTTACACAGAATCACGTTTGCCCCCTTCCTCCCTGTCTCTGTCTTCATCCCTCTACATTTCTCTCCTGTCCTCCACGTCTTTATGAGTTGTAATATTTGTAAGTTAATGGAGCTGAGCTTTCGGTCTGGCAGAGGAAAGGGCCTGTTATTCTTTCCTCCCCTGTCTGGCATGTGTGGAGAATGGAGGGAGATTTGAAGCGCGCTCCGATGTAATTTCAGCTCCTCCGTCTGAGTCAGCCCGTAGGAGTAAGAAGGTGAGGAGAGTAACGGGCGTGAGAAGGATTTTCTGTTATTTGTTACACACACCACTTCACTGAGGCCTAATATATAGTTAGATCATCTACTTTCGTGGTCAGTGAGGTTTGGACCCAAATGCAGGCAGACTCGGGGAATTTAAAGAAACTAAAACTTGTTTATTAAAGAAATGGAAACAAAATGCTGAGGTGGCAGCAAACAAATTACAAAAATCTCAGGGAGCACCAAAACAAATGGAAAAAGAGGGAGCACGACAAGGAGGACCAGGACGTTTGACAAGTGGTAGACCAGAGACTGTTTATAAAGTGCAGAGGTGATTGGGAAAATGGAAGCACCTTGGTGACTGTGAAGTGGACACAGAGCTGGAACTGACGACGAGGAGAGAAACACTGGAAGCACAGGAAAAACAGACAGAAACTAAATGAAGATAATCACAAGTAGACACAAAACCAACAGATATGACATCTACTTGCAGCAACATATTCATTTCTGCACATTTGAGCATCATTGTGATAAAATGTATCTTTACTAAAGCTCTCTGGACCTTCAAAACTTAAGAACAAAAACAAGCACTTGAAATTCAGGCTTATATGCAGGAAACAGGTGGAGGAGAAAGGAGCTTTTTTTCATATTTTATTAAATGTACTGAAATCACTTGATACAAACACTAAACTTCTCAGAGAGGCAACAAAAGATACCACAAGGATCTGACAGAGTATCTGAAGACCTGAGACTGGACACACCAACATCTTGACCACATGTCAGCAAATCAGACCAAAGTGTGAGCAAAGAGACAAACAAAAACAGCAAAACTCCCTCGAGCACCACTGCAACATTTCACGGCTGTAGCACTAAAAGCCAAAGTTTAAAAAAATAATGTGCTATATTTACTGAAAGTTTTAAAGATGAGGTCTGAACACCAAAAAAATCCACTACCATTAACCACCCCCACCCCAAACTGTCCATGCATTCATTTGTGTTGAAGCTTTAATGCAGCTGTGTTCTTTCTCTGCAACACCTGTGCACATGAGAACGTCTCTGATTTTCCTGGATGAAACGGAAGAAAAAAGTCTGCTGAGAAAGGTGCAGACCCACACACAGGTGTGTAAACTCAGAGGACATGTGCAGCTCGTGGAATCGCTGCGTTTTGGCTTGATGCCATATCCGCTCAGTGCCTGCATGGGCCTCGGTCCCTCTGGTTTGCAGGGTTTGCATGCAAGCAGGAAATTTTTCTGCTGTAGGCTAAGAGAAAAACGCCACGGAGCACACAAATCAGCTGCAGGAACACAAGGGCAGTTGGGTAGTCATCAAAATTTGTTACAGAAGTCTTTTGCAACTTGTGAAAGTATCAGCTGTGATTGTCTGCTTTAAATGTATTCAAGCCTTTACATAATCTTTTATTGCTGTCTGGTTGTTGCCTGATTCCAGATGTTTAGGATCTGGACTTTTACTTTCTTGGTGTGCACATCCTGTTTTGTCTCTGTTCACCCCTGTGCAGCTATTCCCCTTTTCCTCTTTCAGTGTGTGTGTGTGTGTGTGTGTGTGTGGGTGGGGGTGGGGGGGGGGGTCTCTGGATTATTGTTCTGCCCTTATCTCTCTTTTTATTTTCATATGATTCGGGCCCTTTTCTCTTTTTTATGACACCTGGAAGTTGCTGAAGTTGGCACAGTGGCTCAGCTGGTAGAGCTGTTGCCTCTCAGTGAGAAGGTCGCCAGTTCGAATCCCCGGCCCAGGACCTTTCTGTGTTGAATTTGCAGGTTCTCCGTGCATGCGTGGGTTCTCTCTGTGTACTCCGATTTCCTCCTACAGACCAAAAACATGCATGTTAGGCTGATTGGTAACTCTAAATTGTCCCTAGGTGTGAGTGAGAGAGTGAATGGTTGTTTGTCTCATTTGTCTCTGTGTCCCTGTGATGGACTGGAGACCTGTCCAGAGTGTCTCCCGCCTTTCGCAAAATGATAGCTGGATATGGGAACCAGTAACCCCTGCGACCCCTGCGACCTGGAAAGGAAAGCAGGTAAAGACAATGGATGGATGGATGGATGGAAGTTGATGTACATTCTACTTTGATCCTGCGTTTTGACAGTCTCTTTGTTATTATTAATGGTAAATGGATTGCACTCATATAGCACATTTCCATCTCATTAAGATACTCAAAGCTCTTTTCAACACAATCTGTGCCCTCATTTACCCATTCATACAGCACTCTACTACAAAGTAGATCTATACAAAGACTAATAAGTGATTTATCACATACATACATACACCGATGGGACACACATTGGAGGCAATGAGGGGTTCAATGTCTTGCCCAGGGACACTTCAGCATGTGACTGCTGGTGGAATTGAACCCCCAACTCTCCCATCGGAGGACGACTGCTCCAACCACTCAGCCACAGCTGCCCCAATGGTTCGATGGTTAATGGTTGTGATGTGCTGTACAGCTTATAAATATTTCACTGTGAGTCATGTCGTTCTAAATAAGGGAGGTACATAGTGAAGGAAATTTGACTAATGTGCATGTTTAGAAGTTTTTGTCAGTATTTATTTGTCCAGGTTTAATCAAATCTGATTAAAATTTTCTTAGAGCTGTTAAAAGACATCTACTCTAAAAATTTGAGAGTTTATCAGCAGGACTTTGAATGTGTGTTCAGCACATTGCTGGAATTAAGAATATCAACAAAAAGCTTATTCAAGGTGATCAGCAACCTTCTTATCACACCAGCAGAGCTGTCGAGGATCCTCATCATTATAAAACAAAACAAAAGATGAGAAAGCACCGAGCAACTTCTTGACGCCCTGCCCTGACAAGTATAGCTCTGCTCTCTGCAACACCTCACTAATGCGACCGCCATTTACTTCTCTACTTAAAAAAAAGTTAGACAAAGTTACATACACCATGGGGAATTGTAAGGCAACACTAAGCTGGGTTTTTCCCGTTCCACAAGTGCTGCAATGGAACATAAAAACCCCAGACAACACACCCTTGGCATCAGAAATCTTGTTTTAAAAAGAGCAACAGAAAGGTGCATTGTGTGAGATATTCTTCAGGGAGTTTGGTCTAATAATCAGCAGGCTGGGTGGGTTTATTTTCTAAACAAGACATCAAGGAGATGTATTAATCACAGCATATGTAACCCTGTCACACTTCCCCCGAATAGAAAAACTTCATCGTGGTCAGAGAGTTTTACCTCTCTGTGACCGACTCCAGAGTCCACGTTTGCCCCGCTGATGTGTATGAGGCAATGAACATGCATGAACACCTAAATACATGCTTATACATAAGCTTTGTTGTCAGAGAGCAGTAGTGCATGATGCAGAACACAGGTCAGGCTGTTCCGAGAGGGCAGAGGATTCAAGTGTTCCCAAACGGCTGAATTCACCATGAAAGGAGCTTTGTCAGGAATCTCTTTAAGATTTTCTGAAGTAAGTTCTGTGGAAAGGTTATGAACAATCAACATCTTACCTGTTGTAGATAGCTCTTTTAATAGTCTATATTTAGAGATCATCTCTTACAGGGCTGACGAGGTCATCAAAGTGAGACCAAAGCCAAAGTGAATAGTTTCCATCTTAATCAAATCCAATCACAAAAAATATGTAGTAATTAATGCAAAATATATTTTATAAATCTTTGCATGCATGAAGCTTGTATTAAAGTTATTTACATGGAGTTCTAGGGCTATTTGCATTTGCAACAGCAGCTAACTGGAACACTTCAGCTTCACTTTGGAGCACTTCCTGCAGGAATATTATATTTCTGCTGGGATAACCTTGAACATTCATATCACCATTAATTTTGGAATAATATCCTATAGAGCTGGACAATAATTCAATATTGATATATCTCACAATACTTTTATTCAATAACGGTGATATTCTATTTTATATTGTTTATAAATATAGATTTTATATTGTTTATACTCATATCGGAATTATATTTTTATCGACCGAAATTAAGAAATATATCGTGATAAAGTTTTGGCCATATCCTCCAGCCCTAATATCCTAATATTTCTGCAACAGGTTGCAACAGAAGTGATACAGCTATCTGCTGCTGTTTGCAATTTACTATAGAATTGTATTAAAATATTCTTGGGGTGCACAACTGATAACAATGTAAGGGTTTATTAAAAAGTGTTCACATGAATTGTTATTAGGGATGGGGCCGATCCGATCCAGTATCAGTATCGGCCTCCGATACTGGCATAATTTACGTATCGGATTTTTTCAATCCAACCTGCAGAGATTTCCGATCCATGATGCATGTTGGCTTCAAACTATGGAATGGATTTCCTGAACGGAGGCGTGTTTCATGAGCCCAGAGTAATAAGACCTGCCTCACATTCAGGATATCCATTTCATAGTTTGCAGCCAGATACAACGTGAGGACTGAGTTAGCAGCACTGTGGCTAACAGCTAACCAACTTTTCATCTAAACATGTCCGCTGTGTGGAAGTATTTTACACTAGAAACACCACAAAGCAAGACAGCAACGTGCAATGTCTGCAGAGCCATAGCGCCACATTAAACTGTGGTAAAGTTCGTTTTACGATGGACATTCAAGCTCCGTGGCTTCAGCAGTCTGCTCCTCTCGCTGAACCCGTAGCAGGCAGCCCGACCCCGGCTAGCCGCGTCCAATTTGCCCCGTTCAGTCTGCCTGTCTCCAAGGAGGGACAGACTGAGCGCGGCTGACCGAAATCAGGCTGCTTGCTTCAGATTGAACAAGAAGAAGACATCGCTGACGCCCCGGAGCTCAAATGTTTACAGAGAAGTTGCTAAACTTCATCATAATTAATGATCAACCACTATCAGTTGTAGAAAACGAAGGATTTCTCAGCTTGATACTTGCAGCCAAGATATAGTTTACCCCCCAGGAGATATTTATCAGTACAACAGTAGACAATCATTAAAAAAAACATGATTTGAAAATTACAAGAAAATTATATATATATATATATAAAAAACAAAACAAAAACAGCTAAAGTGATGTAAAATACAAAAAAATCATGTCTGTGTTGGTTTATGCCACGAACTTAGCAGATGTTTCAAGCCATTTATTTTTTTAATTTTATTTAATTCATTTATTCATTCATTTAAGACAAAATAAACAAAACAAATTCATCAAAAAGAAAACACTGAATGAAAAGAGTGCAGAAAGAAGAACAACTTTCTTATATCTCCACCTTATTTAAAAAAATATATAAAATAACTTTAAACAAACAATCACTTAACTTAATCACTTTAATATCCACTTTAAAGCTAGGAATAAAAAAACATGTTTTGTGTTAGCAGAATTTAATTCTAACTTTGAAACTTATCCAACATTAATAAAACTTACCTCAAGTTGCCTTTTTGGACATGCATGTAAATATTTGTACAAACTGAACTTGAGAGGAGATTATTACAGCCTCATATAAAATCAATGATGATGATGATATCGGAACTGGATCGGTATCGGCCGATATCCAGATTAAGGTATCGGGATCGGATCAAAAAAAAAAAAAAAAGTGGATCGGTGCATCCCTAATTGTTATGAAATCTTTAAGATTGGAGTTGTTTTAAAACAGCAATCCACTTTTGCTTTGGTCTTGCAACAATTGTCAATTCATTCAAAATTTATCTCCGTTTCTACAACTTGAGGTTATTCAAAATGAGATCTAGAACAGTTAAGATATCAATTGCTCATAACCTTTAAACAGAACTTCACTTCAAAATACATGAGCTACTCCTTTTGGGTGTCATTAATTTTCTGTGTGTGACATTTATACACTTGTGTCCTAGTGAGACAATGATTCTTCAGTTTAAACACCACAAACTGCTTAATATTAGAATGAACATTGCATCAACTGACAGGTTCTCTTTGTTTTACATGTGGCTCTGCTGCTACAGAGGTATGACATTTTTCAAATTGATCGGAGTGCTCCTGATATTGTTTATTGTTAAGCATTAACATTTTCTCTGCAATGCAGCCAAACATCTTCTTTGCCCGCGGCCTGGCTGGCCACAGGCTCCACTGCTCGACAAGAGGTCTGCAATTATAGCTCACTTCAAAGATGCCAGTCCCTCAAGGACAGCATTCATGCATTTATTTTGGCAAACTCCTATCCACTCCCTCCTTTTTCTTGCCTCCTCACCTTTCCACTTCCCACCCCTCTTTTGCCCTTCTTCCTCCTTTCCCACCAACCCTCAAGCTTGTTTAGATGAGCGATTAAGCAGAGAAACAAGTGCAAATAGAGTTTGGTTTGGCTCTCGTTCATATTGACACACGGAGCACAGAAATATTTCCCTGTTCAGTTTTTCCCTCACCTAAATTTGGCTGTGGTGGACGTCGGCAAAGATGAGGGGAAGTGTGGGTCTGGTGTCCCAAAACAGGGAAGCTTCAGTGCTGGGCAAAACGGACCATCCGCTGTCCCCTCTCACCCCCACCTCCTCCAGCTGATCCTGAAATAAAACCCAAGGAAAGTGTGTGTGTGTGTGTGTGTGGGGGGGGGGGGGGGGGTTGTTAACCTCAGGCCATCTGCTGTACCGAGCTATTAAATGTTCAGTTAATACAGTAAACTGATAGTATGCACATCAACAGCACTGCAGCTCAAAACTCCAGGTTTTACAAGTTGTAAGCCTCCTTTTAACTAACATTTCTGTAAATTTCTAATTTAAACGTTTATTCACCAGACATTATATTTGTGTGAAGGTTCATGTGATAGAATAGAATAGAAACAGCCTTTATTGTCCCACGGATGGGAAATTCAAGTGTAACAGCAGCAACAGATAAAAAGATAAAAAGATTTCACACAAAAGTTCCTAAATGTTAAAAACAATATATAAAGAAATAAGATAAACAATATCAATAATAATGTTTAATATGTGTTGGAACATGATAAGGACAGACTATTTACAATACAGTAGTATAGGCAGAGTATGTGTTTTAGCAGAGGTCAGCATGTATTTAATCCTTATTGAGTTTGTTGGGAGCAGTGATGGTTGTAGAGTCTAACAGCTGCTGGGAGGAAGGACCTGCGGTAACGCTCCTTTGTGCATTTAGGATGCAGTAATCTGTCACTGTACGAGCTCTCCAGTTCAGCAACAGCTTCATGCATGGGGTGGGAGACGTTGTCCAGCAATGATGTTATTTTAGCTAGAGTCCTTCTGTCTCCCACCACCTGCACTGGGTCGAGGGGGCATCCAAGCACCGAGCTGGCCTTCTTGATGAGCTTATCTAGCTGCTGCTTCTCAGCTGATGATAAGCTGCTGCTCCAACACACAACACCATAGAAGATGGCTGATGCCACTACCGAGTCAAAGAAGGTCTTCAGGAGCACCCCCTGCACTCCAAAAGACCTCAGTCTCCTCAGCAGGTAGAGCCTGCTCTGACCCTTCCTGTAAAGTGCATCAGTGTTGTGAGACCAGTCCAGTTTATTGTTCAGGTGAACACCCAGGTACTTGTAAGAGTCCACAATCTCGATGTCCACTCCCTGGATGTTCACCGGGGTCAGTGAGGTGAGTCTGTGCCTGCGGAAATCCACCACCAGCTCCTTAGTTTTAGCAGCGTTGATCAGGAGGTGGTTCTGCTGGCACCAGTCCACAAAGTCTTGAGTCCGTTGTCTGTACTCTGAGTCATCCTCATCTGTGATGAGGCCGACTATGGCAGAGTCATCAGAAAACTTTTGCAGATGGCAGTGTGGGGAGTTGATGGTGAAGTCTGCAGTGTAGAGGGTGAAGAGGAACGGTGCCAGCACAGTTCCCTGTGGGACCCCCGTACTGCAGACCAGACTGTCAGAGACACAGCCCTGCGTCCTCACATACTGTGGGCGTCCAGTGAGGTAATCCAGTATCCACTGGGACATGTGGTGATTCACTCCTGATAACTCCAGCTTGTCCTGCAGAAGTGATAAAGCTGTGTATGTAAAGAATATTAAGTTAAATTTCAGAAATTTATCCCTGCATGAAAGCTTTAAAGTGGCCTGGGAACAGATGGCATATCTCTTCATAAATTTCACTTTTATTAAGAGGTCAATCATTGTGTGTGTAAAAGTGATCACATTTCAGAGAACTGTAGTCTGTATACAGAGATGTGGTCTTGTTTTTGTCTGATGCAGTTATAGATCTGTGCATGATGGGGAGTGTAAAAGCATGTGCCTATCTGTTTGAGTTTGTGCACTGTTGGGGGCACTTAGTGGTGAGTGCAACAGTGCCTGTAAACACTTGTTGTTAAAGTGAACCAGACACTTTGGTCCCTCTAGACTAGAGCCCTACCATCACACCCCCTGGAATCTGAAACTCAGTTTTGGAAGTTGGGCAGCCAGAGTGATTAGGAGGACCCACCACGCTGACGGTGTTACAGTTTGGCTCAAGTGTCCCATTCGTCACACCACAGACTGGCCCCAGCCCACTCTGCTCTGGATTGACACCCTGTTTGCAGCACCCTCTCTTGGGCAGAGTCAGGTGGCCCAGGGACCCGACTATAGGAGCCTATATTGCTCTCATGGGTGCAACTTATCCATCCATCTGGAGAGGCTCCTCTAACTCGTTAAAATCACAGAGCTGTGGTTCTAAATCATCAAGCTGTCACACTCTTCTCACATGCACCTGTCAGGACTTGTATCCCTGAAGAACAATAACTGCCACTTGATGAATGTTGTGCAAAGACTGAAGAGTGAACGTTTGTAAGTGGCAGACAAAGAAGAATCAAAACAGAAATGCCAACAAATGTCCACCACACTCATGCACACTCCATCTTGGCCCGACTGCAGTGGTTATGGATTCAAACCACAGCGAGAGGCTCCACATAAAGGCAGCTCTGTTAAAGTACACTGCACTGCAAATACCATCCAACTCAGCCACAACGTCTCACAGGAGACAGAAGACATGATGGAGAGGGACGGGGCCTGAATGTGATCACAGCTGTTGACTTAAAAAGTGTAACTTTCTAATACTTACCTGGAAATAAAGCTATAAACGGCCACGTTATGACTTCTGTACTTAACAATCCATTTTATTCTCAGCAGAGTGTGTGATCCTGAAGCTCTGTTGTATATCTCTACGTTTGTCCATGTCATTCCTGGCAGCTTGCAGAGAGGCATGCATGTGTTTTTGGCACGTCGTGTGATGCAGGTTATTGCAGTTTTGCCATCGTCCTCACATTTTGGATGACATGTAAGAAACAGGATGAAAGAGTAGCGCTATAATGTTTTCAGATCTCTAATCTATGATGTTTGAATACCCTTTTTTTACTGTAGTATTTTGAGTATCATTTATTAGTTGTGACTTTTCTTAGAGTCATTTTGGGAAAATTTTGAATCTCAATTTAATGGTAAAATTGGAAACAAAAGTGTTAAAACTCAAGTTTACAAACCAAATCTTTGTTGTTTAACCTCATATTGCATATTGATGTAAATTAATTTTGAATAAACAAGTTAAGTATCCCCAAATTAAATAAAATGACAAACAAAAAAATAAGTTTGCTTTACAAAAATATTACTTTAGCTACATTGAAATAGCTGTTTTTTCCCAGATGACTGAATAATCACAATCAAAACAAATTTCTGAAGAGCTCTTTTCCAATTTTTTGCACATTTGGCCTATAGTTTATCTGCGTCTCTTTCCTTGAAGTTTTTTTGTTTGATCAAACTTAACTTTATTTATCATAGCCACATGTCTATTCAGCACTCTGGCACAGCTCTGTGTAACTTATTTACTCAAAACCAGTTCATGGAATAGTCTGATCATTATTTGTTATGAAAAGACAGTTTAAATATGTCTGCTCAAATACTGAAAGCTTTGTGGGCATACAAATAGACAGAATAAAGATGGACACAGCTCATTTACTGAAAATGAAGGAGAAATTCCCAACATAAAGCTTTCATTCCCTAAAGCCAGAGAAAAAGTTAGTTTCACTACAGCTAATTAGGCATTTGTTTGGGAAAATACCCCTCAAAGCGCAGAGTAGTATCACAGTCTTAAGGTATTTTACTGTTTTCATTGTGTGTGTAGCTACTGTAACACACGAGACCGTTCCAAGCCTGTCCCACAGCTTCTGTACTCAACACCAAGATGCAGAAAAAGACAGAGAAGAATTGGTTTAAGAAAACATGTCTACAATTCTAATAATAATATTACATTTGACTCTTTTTATCCCCTCTGGGTCAAGAAGGGAACAAAAGACTGTTTCTCAGTCAGATGACCTTTAACCCCCTCACACCCGTTCGTCACAGTCATGCCTTGAGGCAACGTTATTAATGGTTCTCTGCTGGTATGCAGAGAACGAGCAGAGAAAGAATCCTGCCAACACAGTATGAAAAAAAAAATTACCTTTAGCCCTAGTATGTGTCAGGCCATGCAAACACCTAGGTGGTCCAGAAAAAAAGTTTGGGAAGAGACAGAAACAGAAAGACACCAGAGTACATGGGAGGACAGGAGTTATGTGGGAGGGGAAATGTTTGGTTGTCTGTGTCAACAATAAGGAAATAATTGGCCTCTGTAACCCGTGGGCTTAGTTGTGATGGGCCCTGAGGGGTCAGCTTGGACTGGGCGGGGCATTGCACTGGCATTACACACAATTAAGGCAACAAGGAGGTCAAATGGGGAGGCAGGGGAGGTCCCAGCCCTGTCACTCATGAAAAGGAGGTCTTTGTGCCCCGGGTTAACCTTAGCTTCAAACCAGGACTCTGTCTACAGATGAAAGCTTCTCGTGCCTATCTCGCCGATATGAAACCAGGCAGACAGTGTAAATTACAGAGTGGGAGTACCTTGTGGTGGGTTAATCGTAGACTGAGAGCCTTAAATGGTAAATGGAGAACTGGACGGAAAAAAAAAAACTTCTTGTACCTTGTCTCATCTGTTCTTTTTGTCCTACTCAGCTTCAACTATTCACAAACGTTTCCCCTTTTAAACCTTTGAAATTCACTTAACCATGCTCAACAAGTTCCTAAGTCTGCAATCAGGTTCTGGACAGTATCTTTAGCCAGACTTCAGGGTGGTAAGCCCGCCAGCCCCCTATCCCTGACTTGACCCCATCCTTGACCTTCTTTAATGTGATAAACATCCCCAATCAATGGAGGAAACAGAGTGGAAGTTGCTGGGGATGTGAACATGACCTCACTGGTCAGCTTCAAACAGCCACTGATTCTCTGTTTACACTTAATTCTCACCTTTTTCTTCTGATTGGTTAGAGTCAGCCAAAGAAGGAGGGAGGTCAGCTAGTTCAAACTTCAGAAAGCTGCAAAATTGAGCCCACTTGTTACGTTGTTCACTAAGAAGTGACACAAGCATCTGTCAGTTTGCTGAGACAGTTTCCCGTATCAATGCAAATCATCTTTCGTAAATATATTTCTCAGAAATTGTTTTTTGGAAACACCCATTTCAATAAATGTTATATACATGGGTAATATAAATATTGTTGATAAATGAGTGCTTGAATCTTGAATTATAAAACCTGCTAGATTTTGTTTTATTTTAGAGACAAGATAAACTAGAGAAATTGCATTTGTGAAAATGCAGTGTGAATGCTTACTACTGAAGAACTTGCTATAAACAGCTGAAATTAGCTAAAACATGCTGAAATGGAAGAACAAGCCTAACTTAGCAGAATAAAGCAGAAGGAACACATTAATTATGTGCTGAATTAATTAATTATTTTTAAATAAGCAGAAATTAGCCCAAAAAAGTTAGGAAATGAGCTAAAAAAAAAAAAGCTGAAATTAGCAACAAAAAAAAGCTGAAAAGTAGATGAAAAGGCAGAAAGAAGCTTAAACCACCAGAAGGAAGTAGAAAGAGCTGAAATGAGCTAAAAATGTGGAATTAGCTGGAAAGCTAAATTTAACACAAAACATCTACATATTAGTTGAACTAACAGAAAAAGCTGAAACTAGCAGAAATAAGTTGAAAGGAGCATAACAATCTGAAATTAGCAGAAAGAAGTTATTTAGGCTGAAAGTAGAAAATGTACCATGGCAAACTTGAATTTATGTGAAAACAGCTGAAATTAGCTAAAAAAAAAAAAGATAAAAAGGTAGCTGAAAAGGTAGAACAAGCATAAATTAGTAGATGTAAGTAGAAAGTACAGTATTGTCAATTTGGCTGAAAGGAGCAGAAATAAGCAAAAAAAAAAAAACAGCTGAAAAGTAGCTGCAAAGCAGAAAGAAGCTGAAATTACAAGAAGGAAGTGGATAGAGCACATTTTTGCTGTATTAAGCTGAAAAAAAGTTTAAATGAGTGCAAAAAAAAAGTGGAATTAGCTGAAAATGCTGAAATTAGCATAAAACAGCTAAACAGTAGCTGAAATAGCAGAAAATGCTGAAACGCAGGAATAAGCCGAAAGGCGCATAAGCTGAAACTAGAGAAATTGCATTTCCTGTGAAAATGCATGTGTGCATGCCTTTTGCTCAATAATGATCTTAAAACAGCTGAATAGAAGCCAAAGAAGCATAAAAAAGCTTAAATTAGTAGAAGGAAGCAGAAAGAGCAACAAGTTTGCCCAATTAGGCTGAAAGAAGAAAAATGAGCGCAAAAAAATTGAAAAAAGCTGAAATTTCACAAAAACAACAGAATAGTAGCTAAAACAAGCAGAAAGAAGCTAAAGTTACTAGAAGGAAGTGGGTAGAGCACGATTTTGCTGAATTAGGCTGAAAAAAGTAGAATTGATTAAAAAAATGTGGAATTAGCTGAAAAAGCTGAAATTAGCATAAAACAGCTAAATAGTAGCTGAAATTGCCAAAAAGCTGAAATTAGCACAAATAAGCACAATAAAGTTGAAATTATCTGAAAAAGGCTGAAATAGGACAAAAACAGCTGAATAGTAGCTAAAACAAGCAGAAAGAAGCTTAAATTACCAGAAGAAAGTGGGTAGAGCATGATTTTGCCGAATTAGGCTGAAAAAAGTTGGATTGGTTTTTAAAAAATGTGGAATTAGCTGAAAAAGCTAAAATTAGCATAAAAGAGCAAAATAGTAGCTGAAATGGCAGAAATATCTGAATCTTCCAAAAATTAGCTGAAAGAAGCATAACAAGCTGAAATTAGCAGAAAGAAGTTAGAAGAAGCACAAAAATTTTGTAGTTAGCAGAAAGAATCTGAAAGTTAGCATAAAACGGCTAAAAAAAACAGCTGAAATTAGCTGAAAATAGCTGAAAAAATGTTTAAATTTGCACAAGGAAGCTGAAAGCTGAACCAGGGCAAAATGTGAAAGGAACAGTAATGAGTTCAATTCATTTTTGATGAGGGAAAAATGGCAGAAAAGGCTAAATATTTCAAAAAGCTAAAGTTGCACCAATACCAAAAGTCATAGCACCCTTCTCCTGAAAGAGCTGAACGTTTTGATGCATGATTTGTTGAAATAGCACAAAAATTGTGGAATGAGAAAGATGTCAAAAAACATATGTAAGAAAAATGGATCACAACAGTGTGAATGCTTCATAACCATTCACACAATAAACCATTTGTCTTTTTTTATGATTTATAAAAACAAAGTTCTAGGTTGTTGACAAACACAATCAGTTCATTTGAAAGTTCATGGCGTTTTCAAAAGATTTTATTAGTTGCTTTTTTACTTAAAACATTTTTTTTTTGTAATTTATCAGCTGCAGACATAAACATAAACACAGTTTATACACTGTTTCTGAAACTATCATATATTATGAAGTAAATACATGTAACATTAGCTTCTCTCATCACGAGCTTTGTGCTGTGTCAGAGACAGCAACAAACACCATGCAGATGAAATTTTACAACTTTGTGCATATCTTTTAACAGAACACATCCTGTGTGTCACTTTCTCCGAGGAGGGGGCCGAGGGGGACTCCCACATTCCTCGTGAATGACTTCATGTAACAGGAGACGTAAAGAAGGAGAGGGTAAAGCATCTGCTCTCACAGAAGCTTTAAGTGTTACATGTTTGAACTTTCATGTCAGGTTTTTTTTTTCTGGGAGAGGAAGCCCTGTAATAATGTAATGTCATAACAATCGATGAAGCATCGCATGACTGTTGTCCCTCTTTGTTCACAAACAGAAAACAAAACGTGCTCAATTAGATGATTTAAACACCTGGGATTATTTTCTACTTATACATTTTACCAGCTGGATTAAATTTATCATGTCCATTTTAAATAAATACTATATAAAATTATTGTTTAGATCTTGTTACAAACAATTAACTTCACAAGACTGATTGATTACCTATGCACACCGGATCAGATCAGATAAAATGTCCTATGAAATAACTAAAACAAACAAACAAAAAAAAATTTGAATCTATATAAACATGAATACTTTATCAAATACATTTAATTATCCAATAAATAAATAAATAAATGTTTCTACACTAGACTTAAATGTTTCTTTAAGACATATTTTAGGAAAAACTGACTAAATATCAAAAACACAACAACAGATCCAGAAGTATTAAAAACTCAAAATTTTAATGTATTAATTTCATAAAAAGTTTTTTAAGCTAAACTTTAATTTGTATTAAAATGGACAAGAAGTGAGGCATTAAAACCGATGTGGCATTAAAACTTTCCAGGTGACGATATGTTTGTAAATGCATAATTTATCCTTTTAAAAAAGGATCTAACTCTTCAGATCCACCAAAACACAGATACATACATCTATATTGTGTATCAGCGAGCAAACTAGAATCCTAAAACCACAACATATATTTTTAATTTCACAATTTTTGGGGGGAGTACCATTGATTGACATAATGATTATCTTAAAAAATATCAAAGTATTATTTTATTTTTGGTAATAAAAATTGTCTGTATTTCTCATGTGTTGTAAAATAAAAGGTTATTTTCCTGGAATGATTATCACATTCCCATGCACCATTCACTAATAGTTTTAGTAAATAAGGATATCAATTGTTATGAATGGAACTTTAAGTACATAACTGAAACTTTAGAAGAGTTTTCTTTATATTTTGGAGTAATTGTATGGTTTTAGTTGAGGTTTTAATGATTGTGCACTTTGCTAGACAGCAAACATGAAAGGTCTGTAGTTCCTCCATCTCTGTGACAGCCTGCGTTCCTTCTATCAGTCTGACTGCAGGAATTCACAGGTAGTTGTAACATAATCAATGTCAAACTCTCCATTCAGTGAAGCCTCCTCTACAGTTCAGGACGTGATCAAACAAGACAAGACAGGAGAGTGGGACTGCATTAAAACGTGGGCTAGTAGGGGGTTGTTTAAACTGTGTCCTCTATGTGAATGAAAAGGAGATGGGGGGGATTGTATCGATTTCTCTGATCCTTCCCACCCCAGACCCTGGGGAATAGGCTGGTCTGCTGCTAGGGGCTTATTGGGGCTCAAGTTTTGTCATCGGGCATCAATCTCTCTTGTCTGTCAACCCTGTAACTTCCAACCCCTGACCCTGCCCTACCCTCTGATGGCCTGGGTTACAAGGCCTCCTAGATGGCAAATTGCCTTCAGTGAGGTCCAGCTGAGAGACGGTGGAGACAGTAATCCGGCCTGTGATGCCACTGTGTCTCAGAACCATGGAGCTCATGTTGCTCTGGCCTGGCCTGAAATTTAGGCAGATAATTTTCTGTTCTATCTTCTTTCTTTGATCTTCCCTGATGTTTTCCTTTTGCTGTTCTTTTACCTCCGTCCTGATAATAACACACTATCTCCTATCTTGTGGATGTATCAGTCCCTTCACCTTTCTTCTCTCCTAAAGGTACAGAGTGTTTTAATCCATCTCTCTTTTCGGCAGCTGAACAGTCTGTCAGTGAGTTACTTCTGGAGTGAAGAACAGTGTTGTCATCGAACAAAGAGTGTCGTCTGTTCTTCACATTCGTTAACTCTTGTCTAAGAGCTCAGTGTCTGGGAGCCATGGCTGTGATGTGACTCTGCGTGGGAGGAAGACAAACTAGAGGCAACATGACAAACCACTTGTGGCATGGTTGTCTTGCTGAACCTACTTGAACTATTAATCCTGCTGAAGCTGTGCTTGGCACAATTCAACCTCAAAGCCTCCGTTACCTGGCAGCAGAGGTCAACAATTCACACAGCATCCATTTTCCACGAGCTGCTGCATTCATCTTTTTTCTTTCATCCAGCACTTTTTGCAAGGAGACAGTAATTTTTTCTTGTTCTAGGGTATGAGGGCAAACAGAAGGCAGGCAGGGGTTACAGAGGTGAGACGGTGTGGGGTATTGAGGCAGCCCAGCTGCAGTCCTCCTCAAGCTTCTCTCCTTTATCTTTGTCAATCTCTTCTTTCCTTCTCACCATCTTTCTCCATGACTCTATGTCTCTTGTCCATCAGCATCCTGCAGGTTCCTGATTGAAGAGAATATCTTTTTAATGCCCCTGTCTACCCACAACCCTCCGCTTCTTTCACTCCATCTTCCTCTGTCCTCTCTTTCATTTTTCCTTCTGTCCCGTGTGAAGGCGCCTGGCTCACTTCCATCAGCTTGTCTTTGGAATCTGTGAACTGAGCCCCGGTATGCACTTGGCATGCTCAAACCAAATGCTTCTCCTGTACTTCTCCTTTGCCTTCATCCTCCCTTCGGATTTGCCTCGAACATTGCTTTCTCACCAAACAGGTGGCAAACTGTGGAACTCATGAGCCCTAACTGAAGGGGGAAAAAAGAAATAAAGCATATTAAAATTTTACTTTCATCTACACTTCCTTTGTTGTTTTGTAAAATTTTGACTCACATCCAAAGCTTCTTGATGTCTATTCTCTTTGGAACAATACACCAGGCTAACCAAGCTCGTGTCCCATCAAGGCAAGTATCAGTGGGATGCCGCTAACAGAAGCACCACTATAGCTCTCTGCTAAAAACTCAAATCAAAGTCAAGGTGAACCTGTATGGTGGCACTTTTCTTTAGCAGCTCTATGAAGCAGGAGGTCTTACCCTCATGCAAGGAACAACCACCAACACTGGATCATCAGGGACGCTTTGATGCTTCATTTAGTTGATGGCTCATTGTCACTGGTTCTTATTCATGAGCACCAGGGTGGAACTGAAAAGATCTTCACTGGTGTGTTGATGAAAACATCTTATTTTGAGGAAGTTTTGGGTGAGCTCACTACCACAGATCATCTGGACCACACAGCTTATCATTCAACCTGTATTTATTAAGGTTAGTCTCACTGAGTCACAAGGACTCATTTACAAGAGACCAATTTTAAACAAAGAACGCAGATGAGGTGCAGACAACAATAGACAATCAAAGCATATAAAATGAAAAGTAAATAAAATAAATTATATAAAAGCAAAACAAAAACAACTACATACATTATAAAACCATGTAAAATACTATTAGCAGGAACGTGTCTGTGTTGGTTTTTGCATTGAACTTAACAGTTGTTTAAAATCCCTTAGAAAGATCAAAGTCGACAACTTCAGATCTTTTTGCAAGGTGTTCCAGGTTACAGGAGCATAATCTTTATGGTAATTTAGCCATGGGGACGCGTTTGATGTGCACGTTTGTAAAAATTGACAACAAAGATAAAAATTTTACTTAGAGGTAGAATTTGTAATGTATGCTTCATTCCTACTGAAAAATATTTGAAGTAGGCTGAATCCAGATTGATACAGATTTACATAAAGAGTACTAGAAAAGACCAAGCCATAAGATACAATGCTTCAGATACTTTTTCAACCTGATATGTGTTTCTCAGTTTAAAAAACATCTTGGTGAGAATAAAGGTATTATTATTTAAGATAAAGTGGAAATAACATCAAAATTAACAAGTCAGAATACAAAGGTAGACAATCCTGACCACAGCTCACAAATCTCTTACTGTAGTAGACTGTAAAGACTATTTAGACATGCAATGAGAATCTAAATATTGAAGAAAAGGACCAGCATCCCCATTGATTGGCTCCAGTACAAGTTTTAAGTCCCACCATATTTATTTAAATGAACTGGGCATTGCTCACGATTATTAAACTAAAAATCACTTCAAGTATTTGTTTGGGTGCTGACTCTTGTTGATTCACATAGTTTGTCTCTTGCTGCTGTATTTTCACGTATAATTTTTTCTCAATATATTTAGCTATGACTAGTTGTTTCATCTTTAAAAGAAAGGTCATGTAATGGTTGAGTGTGTGGGGAATAGGTGGGCATAAAAGACCAATACCTCAAGTGAACAGACTGCTTCCAAAAATGCTGAGATACTGCAGGCGTCAATTTTGAACAACAAAAAGAGACCGTGACAGTTTTGTCCATATTTTTCATGTTGATACATAACCCATCAGCTTGTTATTTCTGTTAGAGAATGTACTTGAACATTTCTTTTCATTGATGCATAACTAAAGTTTAATAACAAGATCATCAAGACAAATCTTGTCAGATGCAGAAAATTGTGTAAAACGGCTTAACGTATTTTCCAGCCTATAAGTCGCACCTTTTTGCCTCATTTGCATACCTTGGGACTTACACCCCAAAGTGCCTTATTTATGGATTTTTCCAAATTATTAGACATTTTTGGACAGAAACAACTTATACTCCTGTGCGGCTTATAGGCCGGAAAATACGGTAATTATTTTAGTTTCTAGAACACAAAACAATAGTAAGCAAACAGTGTTTTCCCAAAATCTTTGTCAAGTGCAGGGATATGCACATTTTTTAAAAAGATTTTCACTTTGGACTGTTTTCCTCAAAGTCTTAATTCTTCTCACCAAAAACTGATGTTTACATGTGTTTGAGAGGCACAAATGAATCAGAAAAAGTTTAGTTTGCTACATGTTAATGTGGACAGAGCCTGAGAAAGGTAACACAACTTGGTGACGATGAACTTAACAGTGGAGCAGAGAAGCCATCGTGCGGTAATAGTTACGACAAGCTGGCACCGTCACATTGAGAACAGTCAAGCATGCTCTTCTCTCTGTCTGAATTAATCCTCAAACACCAGCCAGCATGTCCCCTGGGTGCCTCTGCACCTCTGTGGCTGTGGGTGAAGGAAGGTTTGCTGGGGACAGAGTCCTTCTTCATCACCTCTCTGCTAGAACAGGACTGGCGCCTGGAATGAACGTGCCCAGCCAAGTCCATCCAGAACTGAGCCAAAGGCCTGGGCAGAGCAGCTAGGGGGCTCTGGAACCACTGGTTCGTGTAAAGCTGACAGGGCACAACTCGCCATGAGTTAAAGCTACATACAAATAGAGATCTATGAAAAGATGTCTGCGTCTGCACACGTAAGATCTTGTGCTTGTACAGGTATGTAAAGCACATCATGCACATCATGCCTTTCCTAAATTAGTTTTTCCAGAGAAAATTGCTGTTTGGAAATGATAACATAATAATAGAGGTTGTGAGGTTTGCTCTCATGTTAGTCTTTCTGAAAATAGAATGGAGCTCGAAAGATGGAGAGGAGAGGAGATGAGGTTGGAGGTTTAACCTGGTGTCTTTGATGCGCTGTTGTTCCGCTGCCCACCCTCTCCTTTCCCTGCAACCCTGTGGTTTGGCTCTGGCTCCACGTCCCTCTTCACAGTCCTCTGGCCCAACTCCTTCACCGCAGGTGAACTTCTTTAGCATGTGTCAATATTAGCTTAGGTTTATTTCAAGAAGTTCGTATGGATAAAATCCCTGTGGAGATTACAGAGCTGACACAAAATAATGAGGAAGAATCTGTGGAACCATGGAAGAACCTTTAATGAATATTTATTATTTGCATAATAAAAACAGAAGGGGTTTAAACTTGAGGATAATGTGGGCAGCTAAATCTGGGTATAGTCACATGGTGTACTGTGAAACCTCAACCCTGCAGAGCCTGCGATTAAACAGGAGTCACGGTTTGCTTTCAAATGATGGGAGTTACTGAAACAGACCCTAACAGAATAAAGTTCTTCCATTCAGGGATGATCCTTGATAAAAGGCTTACATCAGGCTCAGCAGTAACAGCTAAATTAAATTAGGTATTTCTCGTTTTGACAGAATTAACTTGGACAACTCTGTAGGTGAACAGGTCATTCATGCACGCTTGAAAGACCCCCAATTTTTTACTCATTTCTATCTCGCTGTTTCGTGGAAAATGAGATGTGAAAATAAGAATGTGCAGTGTTAAGGATTAGGTGTATTTCCATGACTTCTGAATTATTCCCAGGTGGGACATACACTGGGTGGGCCACAACTTTGAGCAAGAGTTTCTGAGTGCTTTGTAGCTGTCGGCGATTAGTCACACAGTCTTGAGCAAGGTGGATGCATTTACAACCATGTCTTCATCGGGGACATGAGTTTTTTTTTTACTTGAGTAGACAAAGAAACTTGGTGCTTTGTCAGCCAAAGGGTTTTAGATTATATATGATGTGATTTGTTTCAAATGAGTAATTTCAGAGACAAAAACTTGTGCCATCTTGACTGTTTATATTTAACTGAAATTCTAAAAACACTTGTGGAAATTTCCCACTCAGTTTTGATTAATGGATTCCATACAGTTTGATAATGGCCTTGTAACCCTTTGGCCAACATCTATTTCTTTATTTATATTGTTGCAGATGCCATGTCTTTGAATACTTAATATGTACAATCTACACAATATGTACAAACTACCCAATTTTATGCACATACTGGCTGAAAGTCATTTAACCAAGTGTGTTATATCAACAGCACCAGATTATGTATCCCCTAATTCTTGTAGAAACTCAAAAGAGACATTTAATTCTGTAAGGATATTTTGTTGTATATCTTTAATGTATAGTAATGTTAGTGTATGTGTTTAATTTTTAAGGTAATGGGGATTATTGTGTTTATTCACTTGTGGTGTTATTGCTTGTTCAGCTCCTCTATGTTCCCTGTAATGTTTCTCAGTTCCTCTGTGTTTTTCCAGTCTGCCTGCCACTTCCACTTCACCTGTACCTCAGCCCCGGTTAGTTTCAGCTCCAGACATCTTCCACTTATCTTTAGTCTTTATATTACTGGTAGGTTCTTTCCATCTCCACATCATCAGTGCATTATTGTCTTCAATGCCATAAGTGTGGTCTCTCTTTGAGTCTCTCCTGCTTGTTCCTGGTGACTCTTTTACATAATTTTTTGCTGCCTTGACAGATTTGTTGTTTTTCTTTTGATTAATAAATGTGTTTTCTTTAAGCTCCTCGAGTCTGTCTGCATTTTGGGTTCAGTCCTACAACCACAAATAATTTAGGTAGAAAATACATGCCTGCAGTATTAGCAGAATGTGATTTTGTAATATTACATCATCATCATCTATAAAAAATAGATGCATATCCATCCATCCATCCATCCATCATCTTCCACTTGTTCTAAAGGCAGAGATGGTTTTCCACAGCCACCTTTTCCTTCCTTAGCATTCCAAGGTGATCCCAGGCCAGCTGAGACATAGTATCTCCAGCGTGTCCAAGGTCTTCCTCTTGGTCTCCTCCCAGTTGGACATGCCTGGAGCACCTTCCTAGGGAGGCATCTGGGGAGCATCTTTACCAAATGCCCAAACCGCCTCAACTGGCTCCTCAATGTGGAGGAGTAGCAGCTGTACTCCAAGTTTCTCATGGATAACTGAACTTTACACTCTGTCTCTAATAGTGCTATAACACTTTCTCACCTCTCATCGGTTTTGCACCACACCACACGGGCATGTCCACTGCTGGTACCCACTCAGCCCGGTTTATGGGACCATCTTGTTCATGGTTCCAAATAAACTGCTCTGAGGTGATGATTTTTATGTAAGCAGGCAGCAGTCGATAATTAACCAGAGGAGCTACTTCACTGGAAGCTACTGACCTGGCCAGCAATAACTGCAAACTACAAGTGAACCACCATTTTCTCTTCAATCGTTGTAGAGTGTGGATTAGTTTGTTTTTTCTACTTTTCTAGTTTCCAGTTCAGAATGGAAGCTCCACAGGTAGTACCATGGACCAATGACGAGGTCCAGACCTTTCTGTCTTGGTGGATAAGAGGATTCAGCGTGAGCTGGATGGCGCTACAAGAAACCACCCACTTTGCATGCATTGACGACCCCACCCACAGAGTGGGAAACAAGTCACAGTGGCAATTCACCTACACCCGAGAATCCACTCGAGTCACACTTTTCAATGGTAAAGTGGCTTTAATGAGAATCCAGCTATTCTGCGAAGAACACATTGCTTGCACCTGTGATCTTGCTCTTTCGGTCATTACCCAAAGTTTGTGTACATAGGTGGGGGGTAGGAACATGGACTGACTGGTAAACAGAGAGCTTTGCCTTGCCACAATGGACTGAATCCACCTGTCAGTCTCAAGCTCCATTCTTGCCTCATTGTTAACAAAACCCTGAGATACTTGAACTCCTTCACTGGAGGCGGTACCTCACTCTGAACCTGGAGAGGGCAATCCACCCTTTTCTGACTGAGGACCATGGCCTTAGAGTTGGAGGTGCTTAATAATTCTATATGCATATTTCATATTTTTTTGAATGTGATAATTTATAACCTGAATTTCTGTTGTTTTTTTTTTTAGGCTGGCTTGGATATTATATTTGTCATGCTGTCCAGTACATCAACCTTTATACAGTTTAGTTGTACTTTTATCTGTATTTTGATGTGTTTTAAATAATGTTACTTTCAACTTTTTAGTAACTTGATGATAGGTCTGAAGTTAACAGCCCAAGAATACTTATCTGAAACTTGAGATGGAGAGCTCATGGATAACATGGATTTTTGTATTGAACGCTTTTTGAATTGAGATGGAGAGATTTCTGTGGATGGATGAATGTCTATAGTGTTTCATTAAAGAGCAATTGCTGCACGTATCCCCTTATACTTTCCTCAGCTGCTATTCAAGATTAGTGGAAAGTCCATAAGCAAAATTTGGAAACTACAACCACAAGCAGCAAATGCACAGAACATTTATTCATTGAGTTTCATTGACACACACACACACACACACACACACACACACACATTCTTGTCTACCTCCC
>NC_056512.1:31277352-31296559 GCF_014905685.2 Nematolebias whitei | reverse complement strand
CACACACACACACACACACACACACACACACACACACACACACACACTTACTGTACATGGGGTGGGAGTAAGGAGCAGCAGCAGTGGCAGTAGCAGTAGCAGTAAATTGGTACAGGCATCTGTCAAAAGCCACATGAGTCACCGACTGGAAAACGTACAGCTCTCCAAAGCCAGAGTAGATATCCATCAAAAGTTACTGCAGCCAGCCCAAGCTCCTGCACAAACCATGTTAGATATACAGTTATGTTACTTACACATACACCAACTTGCACACATGACAGCACATGCTAAATACATATATATATATACATTCACATGCACACATGGAGAGAAGGGGGGATTGTGTGGTGTTCTTAGTAAGATGATGGAATAATAATTATTATTATGCTTTCAGGAAAGGCAGTGAGGTTTGGAAAGTGATGTGTAACCACTGTAGAGCACTTGGATATTTTACCAACTTAACCTAATTTAACCAACAATAAAGTCCATGCTCAATAATCCAGGTATATAATCCAACATTTTTCAGTCAGGTCCAACTTAATTTAACCAACTTTACATCTGAGGTAACCTGGAAATATATAAACACTGATTTAAGAATCAATTTTGAACAAATCTCCTGTTTTTTGATACTATGCAAGCTCCAGTCACTAACTGAGCAGACAGGGAAGACATTTACTACACCTGTAAAAACTATAGTGTGGAGAAATGTGCAAACCAAAGACTCCAGTAGTTCATACTTAACAGACAGAGAACAGTTTGATTAAAGGTATTTAGTTAGACAAGGTAGTCACTTTTCTGTGTGTTGGATGTAAAGATCATCAGTGGAAAAGGCTTTGACACTTTTTGAAGTTGTTCTCGAGTTATTGGAGCATTTTATCTCTTCTTTCATTGCTGTTTCTCTGATCTGTACACCTGATCTCATATAAGGTCGCAGAAAATCATGAAACTTTTTCTTACTCATTTTTAGCATTATACTTTTTAATATGACTTGCACATGTCACAATCATGACTTGTATGTGAGCATGGTCTGAAACTGGTTTTGTTCTATTGTCTTTTAAATTGATTTTTTTTATACTTTTCAGTCTAGTATTAACTTCTACTTAATATATTTTTATTTTCACATGACAGAGAGCTTCCTGTAATTTTCTTTTAAGTATATAAAATGGCAATAATTATGATTGATTTTTGATATGGTGGCTATGCGTTTTGCACACTACCACACACAAACAGGAATGTTGGGGATCACATGTTAAGGGGAGAAGAAGGTAATAAATTCAGTTTCACTGAGTTACCTTTAATGTCTTGTGTATTTTTAACATATATATATATATATATATATATAGCCCGCTCCTCACACATGACCTCTTCATGGTCAGCAGGTCAGAGCTTGATAATCCTGTCTCACAGCCACATAGTGTGCCTACGTTGTCCCGCTCATTATGCCAGAGGTTAAAATTGTCCCAATGTTTTGAAGTCTCGTCCTTTTATTTTGCATTTTCTTTCAATCGGATTGGCCATATAAAGAGTAATAAATATGTTTTCAGGATTTTTACAACAAAGATGGAAAACTCACTTTGTTTTATTTGACATGGCTTCCTATATCTCATTTCTTCTGCAGATGCTACAGCCTTTATGTGAGTGTGCATGCAGGGATGAATGTGCAATTTGTCTCAGATGGGTTCAGGAGGCCCACACCTGCAGGAGATCTGCAGAGAGCATCACTGTCATGGGGAGAAGACAGAAGAGATGAAACAGAGAGCAGAGGGACTTACTCCGCCCCCGGACATTGTTCTTTCAAGCTTTTCTAAACATATTGAGGACGAGGGGAACAATGCACCGCAGACAAGTTCACTTTGGAGCACTCACAAAGAGCAGCACAGTCAGCTCTTTTTGAAAACAAGAAAGAGAAAAATCAAAGAGCAGAGAAGCGAAAGACGGGGTGAGAGATATAGACAGCAGGAAGATAAACCCTTTACATGGAGACTTTACCTCTCTAGGAATTTTACACAAGTGTGATCTAGAAAATGCATCAACCTGATGTTTTTTCATCAGTTTTTATTTCTCTCTCTCAAATTAGCCAGTTCTGCTTCCAAGACAAACAGGAAAAAAAGACAAGAAAAGTGAACATAAAGTAAAAAAATCTTGTCTTCTTTTGTCAATCCCCCCACCCCCACCCCACCCCCCACCCCCCAAAAAAAGGAAGCAAAACTGAAATATTCACAAAAAAGTTATTCTTAGTTAAACTAACTTTTCTCATTTGTTTGGTATAAAAATGTATCTCTTTTCATCCTGAAATCAATTACCCACCCCCCCACCTCACCATCACCACCACACACACACACACACACACACACACAATGATTGCACCAAGGTAATACAATTATATATGCAACTTACTGCACATGCACACACCTGTGTGCACACAGACTGTGGACTATTATGATGCTGCCACTTGGCACATTTTCACTATACCATTAAACGTGCATGTGTGTGTGTGTGGGGGGGGGCAAGATACATGAGACTTAAACCTACGTGACCCAGGACTTGACCCTGCAAGACACCAATAAGGATGAGTATTTAAATAAAAACAGTAAACCATCTCAGCTTACTTCAATAATTATAGTCTTTAAAACTAAGTCTTATTTAAATAGTGATGAAAAAAGTAAGATTATTCACTTTTTGACTCCATTTTTTGTTCAGTCCATCAAATATGGACTTTTTTCCTTCACAAAGCAGACATTTCAAATATTCAAATCTTACATCGTGACAGCTTTCACAGACAGAGGATGGAAAACAGTTTAGGACACCTCCAGGCACTTGAGCTATAAACTACAAGAAGGAACATGATATCTTTGTGCATTTTCCTCCTGGGAACAACCCAGTGCTGAGGTATTAAGATACTTCTGCTCTTACAGCAACATGCTCTTGTGTACATAGTTCTTCTCCACTTGAAAGCTTTCCTCTTTCTCAGGTTTTTCCTCAAAGAAACATTTGTTGAAAGGTTTGAATTATAGCTTGAACAAACTTCAATAGAGAGAGATTTTGGACTGGAGCCCAAGGTCTTGCCTAGCTTTGGCGTTTAACCCCCTCTACAGGAGAGCAAGGCAGCTTCTCAAGCTTTTGATTCTGATGTTATCTGCTCAACAAGCACATGATTGTTTTTGCGTTACAAGAGCCGCAGAACTCTACTTGATAAAAATGTTCTCTCTTGGAGAGGAGTTGAGCTGGACACGCTGAATAAATCCTGCACTTCTCTCTTTTTCTTTCTTAGTTGCTCCTTTTTAGGCTTGTTATTTTTGATCCTTTGGGCGGTGACGTTGGGTCAACAAGCCAATCTAATAGCTCCATCAGCTGAAGGGTCGGTAGTTACAGAGTAATGCTTTATGACTCAGGTGCATCCCACCCACAAACACACAGCTGATGAGAGCTCGTTTGTCTGGCCTGGGTGGGCGGCCTAAGAGTTCAGCTTCAGGACGTCCCCCAATAAAAGAAGCTTGAAACTCTGATCCTTATTTCGACTCTGGTTGATGACTTTTATTACATCGTTATCTTCTATGCACCCAGACAGACATTCAACTGTTTTATAGGCAGTTTACAGAAAAACAACAATCTCACTGACACGCCTGAGAATATGAGAATATTACGCTTTCTCAGTACACATGGGAATCTTCAACGTAGTAAAAAAAAAAAAGAAAGTACAAAATTTTGGGGATTTCTCCTTTGTTTTTTATTTATTTATTTATTTGACACGGTGCATCAGCGTGTGCCTCCTCATGCCACACATGCTAGCTAATATCTGTGGAGGTTTAAAGATAGCCCGGCCTGGGGTGAGCAGACGGTTAGGCAGGCAGGCGAGCAGGTACAGGGAGACCACTCACCCACACCGGAGCAAGCAGGAAGTTTTGCTTGCACTGGGACAACAAATATTGATACTGTCTTTTTGGGCGTTCTGGTGTGTTTTCATCATGTTGATGATGAGATCTGAGAAAAGGAGGGTGAGTGATCTCTACGTCTATCTCTACTTTGGAAACCCATGTCTTTAATGGTGCTGTGCCTTCCTCGAGCTCTATATTGTTTAACTTTCCAGTCAGCTTCCTGCAGTCTCATGTCTCTCTGCAACACGAGGAGTGTGGAAACCGAATCAGTCCGTTGCTCTTCCTTGTGGTTGCCTTCTGTTTGCGGAGAAGCCAGCAGAAGGATACCAGTATAGGCTGTCTAGCCTCCACTAACACTGCTCCTCTACAGTCAAACAGTCAGACAGGAGCTCCCACAGTCAGATATAGCTTTTATATGTTTACACTGGGAAAATAAAAATCATTTGGTTGTCACTGAAGACTGCAGGTACACAAAGTGCCTGTAAAGAGATGTGTACAGTTCTGTCTACATGAGAGTCAAGGTGTAGTTACACACAGGGTGGGCAGAAAGAAACTGCACTTTCATTTTCATGGTTATAATTATTTAAAATTATTAAACACATGAAGTGTCTAAATGTGTAATTTTTTCACTTATACAACAAATACATTGTTTTAATCTTTTTGTCTGACATGCAAGCAAGAATCTTACAGACAGAAGCCTAAAAATCCACCTTCTAGTGACTTTTTAGGATGTTTGCCACTAAAACGTGGCCAGTTTTATTTACTACCAGTTAATGCTTATGATTAATAATCAATGGTGGCAAAAGAATAGAGTTAAAGTTTATTCTCTGTGGGTCAGCTTTCCTCACAGATGCTGTAATGATGCTAAGTCCCTTCCCTAAATGCAGACACACGTGCAAATTAGTCCTTTCCCAAGTTTGCAAACTCTGAATCAAGAAAGGACATTGTTTATGACTGGTTATCTTGCGCCATCTGTAGGTTATAGATGTCTTTTGGTCAAGAATATTATTTTTCTTATTCTTTCTTACTGATCTCAAAGGGATCTCTGCTAAATAATTTGAAAGAAAATAATTGTGTCTAAATTGTATAAAACCCCCACCACAAATTTAGGTTCTAATCTATCAACACAGCATCTCTTTTAAGAGACTCCATGAGTTTTTCTTCTTCTTGTCAACATTTTAACTAAAACAGAGAGAAAGCATTCACTCTGGGACTTCCTGATGGTTTCTCCTCCCACTTTCAATAATTTAGAGCAAGTTTTTATTTTCCTTAGAACACGAAGCAAGCCGAATGGAAAATTTTCACTGAACTAAAATGAATACAAGCGGTCTTGCCAATAAAACAACTCTAAGAAACCCAACACATTTATCTTTTGTGTGCTCTGTTCAGCTGTAAAGTTCCATATGCCTACATTTATGTTTTCCCACTGAATAATTTTGGATTTGTTTTTGGTGTTAATGGCAAGAGGAAGGGGATGACAAGAGAGAGAAAGAGTGGAGAAAAGGTCAGACCATGAATAGGCTTCTTAAATACGTGGTTGCATTACTAGTATTAGAACTGGTTCTCTCACCCTAAAATTGGGGTTTTACCTTAGTGGATTTACACATTTTAATAGTCTGTAACAACGTGTCTCATTTTGTTAACGAGGGGGAAAAAAACTTTTCTTTTTCCTTTCCCCTCCCCATAATTTGTTCTTTCCCTCCATCGTGCACCAAAGGAGGAGATTAATAAAATCATCACTCATAAAGACTCACCGAAGAAACAAGACATTTAACTAATGTAGGGAAAAAGAACAATTCATCAAAGAGGAAACTAATTGTATCTTTATTTCATTAACCTAATAGTTACTTTAACTGATCTATTAGAGACATGAAGTTCAGATTTACTATTGAAATATTTCAGGAGCTTTGAAATAAAACGAATGCACTCACTTGTGCTCTACCACCATCAGCATCAGTGATGAAAGCTTCCTCTGACAGGAATGAACCAGCAGGGGTTCATAAGATTTACAGTCAAAACTGATGTTGTGTTATATAAGTTAATCAGCAACCATTAACCTAACACACGAAAAAAGAAAAGAAAAACTACTTTTTAAAGATATAAGTCAAACAAAATGTAAATTTTTATGTACATTTGTTAACTCTGAATAACAAAAGAGAAGAATGTGTGTGGTTATTAAAAGCCAACACTTCAAGTAGCACTGGAAACAACAAATGTTTTTAGTATTTTAAGTAACAATCAAGTTAAAAAATATAGACTTATAACATTATGTTAACCATGCTAAGATGTGAAAAATTTTTAAGGTAACAGAGGTGTACTGTGTACATGTACTAGGAGAAGATCATCCAGGTGTGCTGATGGCTAACAGAGGAACATGGATTGAGATTTTGTTATTGTTGTGAAGTTCTCTGAGGGGAGTAATAACTGACAAAAATGTAAAATAAAGAATAATTGCAGGGTTTTTTTTTGTAGTTTTTTTTTTTTGTTTATACCTTTTTCAAGATTCAATTCAAGGATTCAAGATTCTTTATTGTCATTCGCGTCACATGTGGTGCATGAGGCGGAACGAAATTATGTACACAGGGCCCCAGTTCCATCCAACAAAAGTATAAAACGGAAAAGAAAAACAGTAATAAGATCTAAGATATGAACTAAGAAAAACGCCAACTAAAAATACACTAAGCACTAGTAGTACAAAAACAATACGCCGAACAGCAGCACGAACATGAGTCTGTGTGAGCAGATGAGCACGCATGAACACAGCAACATGAAACAGATCAGCAGCAACATGAAACAGATCAGCAGCAACACAATGTGATTTTTTCAGTGATTATTCTGGTTAGAGATTCATGAGTCTAACAGCCTCAGGGTAGAAGCTGTTCCTCAGTCTAGTGGTTCTACACTTAATGCTCCTCAACCTCCTTCCTGAGAGGAGCAGGGCAAAAGGCGTGCGTGCTGAGTGAGTGGGGTCCTTCATGATGCAGGTGGCCCTCTTCCTGCAACTAGGGGTGTAGATGTCTGTGATAGTGGGGAGACTGACTCCAACAGACTTCTGTGCAGTCTTCACCACTCTCTTTTGTGTTTCATGATTAGATTTGTCTTTTATTAAATGTCTTGTTCCTGCAGCATCTACTCCCCAGTCTCCCCAGTGTTCTGTCCTGCTCTGGCCCCACCCACACACCCCTGTTCCCCGTTGTCTTCCTGTCAGGTGTTTGTGATCATGTGACTAAAGTTGTTTCTTACAATATGTGTCTCAGTCTGTTCCTCAGTTGAGTATTATGCACTAAGTGCCATCTTAGTCCACATTGTATCTTTTTGACTCTTCCTTGTGTCTCTTGAAGTTTCATTAGGTTTTTGGCTGCCATGTCAGCACTTTGTTTTGTAAATCTGTTATTTTTAGTAACAGATTTATTCTAACACCTCATGTTAGCCTGCATTCTTGACCTATACCTCACATAGACTGCAGCAGTTTACAATGTCAGCCGGATCAAATAAGCACAGTGCAGTGAAAACTGAATTGTATCTTGTAGAGTCCTTTTTGGTTTTATTGTTTTCATTTAATAACTCTTCATTTCAGAAATAAATCAAACATTCAAAACCAAATAGAAGCTTTTATCTTAGATGCTGAAGAGGTAGATTTTTATTTATTTATTTATTTGTGGATTTGGGATGCTCTGGCTGTCAGGTTCTGCCATCAGAAATGTTGAACCCAAATGCAGGAGGACGACAGGAGGCTCGTGGAAAAAAATCAAAATATTAATTTATAAAAAAAAAAAAAGCCGAATTCTGACAGGGCAGCGTACTCACAAGGACAGAGGGCAGAGCACACCATGAGGACCATCCCGAGACAAAGACAAGACACCAGGGAACTGAATATACACACACACTGATTGGGACAATGAGAGACACCAGCGGTGATTAACATGAGACACAAGTGAGACAGGAGCTGAACACAAGGAGAGAAAACAATGAGAGCTGGAAACATGAGGAAACAAACAGAGACAGGACCAAAACCCCACACTGGCTTCATTAGACCCAGATACTGTAAACTGATGTACATCCTCAGTGTCAGGATGAGTGCTGAGTCTAAAAAAGACAGTAACAATAAAGTGTAATATTATGCTTTTTACATCTGTTAAATCATTGTCATTTACAGTTCTCTGGAATTTAAGTATGAAATAATGAGGAACTATACAATCTGCCATGTAATGTGTGATGTACACAGAATTTCTGCCAAACACTAGAAACCTGTTACTGAAATAACCCAGTGCTCAGCCACCTCATTAACAGTGGAGACATTTTGTTTTTATTATCCAAAGACTCACAGCACAAGTTTGACAGTTGATTAAAACCCTGAAAGAAGTAAATGTGAAGGAATATTAAAACTATATCCTTGGATGGCTATAACTGTGGCATTAAGTCACATGTTTAGGGTACAGAGGTCTCAACCTGATGGCAAACGAATGCACTGACTGAGCTCTTCAAGTGAGGAAACACAGCCACAGACTGAATTCAAGCCACACAGAGACAAGTGATCTAAAGAACATAATACATTTTCTACAGCCCATCAACAAATTTTGTGTAGCACAACCTAAATAAAGGTTCTTTTTGCAGAATCTTGCCAAATGAAGGTAAATAGCCACAACTTTCAGGAGGAGGTTTGCTCTCTTCACAATGAGTGGTTTTGCTTGAAGACCCAAATGCATGCATTCAGGAGGCAAGGTGAAGAGCTCAGCAAAAGTAATGGGTCACAAAAGGTATAGAAAGAAATAGGAACAACGGCAAAAGCAGAAATGTGAATTATTCTGATAAAGATAGAGCAAAGATGAATATAAATAATGAGAGACAGGAGGTCAGCAGGTGTTTTGGAGGCCAGATAGTGGAAAGACTAGAAACAAAAACTATTGAGGGCATGTAAAGTAGTGGCAATGATTACTAATCATATCTAAATAACCAAAGTACCAAAGACAACCAAACTAAATAACAACAATGAAAATATCTAATTCGAATGGTTTAATATTACAGAAAATGCCTGAAATTGTCCGAGGGGCAGAATAGTTGTGAGAATTTAAACAGGAAGTGGCTAGTTATGTGGAGGGGCATAACGTCCACCAGCAGATTTGAAAGACAGACCTAATAATTGTAGAAGTGACTGGAATAAAGCAAATTAATTTTAGTGTAAATAAGTTTAAACATTAGGTTAGAAGTTTCATTAATTGTAACATAAATACTAACAGTCTCTAAAATCATAGCACTTAGTTTTCTTTTTTTTCAGTGATGTTCTTCATGTTTGCTTGTTGGAATGATCAAGTCTTTGTACTGTGATCCTCTCTTCTTGTTGTGGATCATCTTAGTGTTGTTTCTCAAGTGTTCAACTTTTACCCTCAAGATTTTCATTTGTGATAAATGTCATTAGACTCATTATTTTGTCTAATCTAATAATAGCTGATCCAGATCTTGCATCTCAAGGTGGGATCACTTTTGAATCGTATTTTGCTTTATTGTTGCACAAACCCTCTTGACAGGTACAGAATTCAAAAAGTTTCAAGTATGACACGTCCATGTGCAAACGAGGCTGTTGATATTTATGATGAGGATGATGAGGCCTCCAGTTGTGGTTGGACTTTGGTTAAGGAGGGAAAGAAGAAATTATGTGGGAAGGAAAAAGTGGATGGAAGAAGAGCATTCAGGAGCAAAGGGGGACGTTGTTAATGCTTCCAGAGCCCTGCAGAGTTGTGGGACAGTCATGGCTCCATCAACATTTGTTAATGTGTGGGTGTGGATGTATGCTTTCCCTGTGTGTTCACGACTGGCTTTTCCATTCAGTGAAACACAGGCTGTCAACAGTGCAGCTCTCACCTCACGCCTGCCCAGATTTATTAAAGAGTTGTTGAATTTATACAGAAACATGAAGGGGACCAGCACGGTTTTGGGTATTAATTGCCACATAAAATATAGTTCATGTACTGCACTCAGCTGTACGTTTTTATGAACTGTGTGTAATTAGGACTGTAGTAAACGTCTGACAGCAAAAAAAAAAAAAAAAAAAAAAAAAACATTTTGAAAGAGAAAGAAAGAAAACAAAAAAGGTGAGTTGAGTTTTGGGAACAAAATGTACTTTGAACATGTGTAAAAATAGTTAGAAAACTCTTTATCTGGTTTGCATGAGAGGGAAATGCCATTGAGTTTTATCAGAGAAAAACTGATTGCAGCTGCACACTTGGGGAGATGGGCCCCCTGCTGCTTTTGGTTTGGTTGTTAAGGAGCAGTTTGTCAAACACCATAAAATACTACAGTCTTACCAGGTCTGGGTCTGATGACAAGCGTGGGGATTAGGGAAACGGTCAGGATGTGGTGTGATGGCTCTGTAGGAGAGGGGGTTTCCCTCATGCTGTCATCTGTGAATGAAGCTTAAGAACCAAAGCTGGAGCAGAAGCAGGGATTGTGTAGAGTGGCACCACAGCCCCCCCGTTCAGAGAGGATCTGCTGCAATTCATCAACAACCTCCCTGCCTTTTATGGGATGACATGAAGGGAAAGACAGACAGAAAATGTTTTTTTTTCTTTCCCAAATACTTCCTGAACATGCCACAGGTTAGGTTTGGTAACCAAGTGACAGCGTTTATTGCTTAAACAGAAGATGTTCCTTCATACCCAGCACCTTTTTATGAAGCCTCCTAAATCTTTCTTTCGAGTCTGTAGAAGTATCATTCAATTAATGCTTCACTTGAATGTTTGCATCTGCTCCTGTGCTTCTCCTAAAAGAGTCCTTTGAGATGGTGCCAGTCCATTTGGCTCCTTTTGAGTTATTGACACTAATCTAATCAAGCTGCCTTGCATTGGACACAAATCTAAATCATTACCAAGACAACTTTTCTTAAACAAAAGCAATGCTTACTACTGCAAGAGAGCAAAAAATTCATAGAGGTTTATGTGAACATTATTTGGAAAACCTTTACATTGTAAACCTTTACACTGTAAACCTTTATGTTGCATCATTTTTTCAAGTCCAAGGTTATTTACACCAAAGACCATGTTGCTCTGTGCGTTAGTCTGTGACTAACAATGGACTGAAACACTGGAAGCGATGTCATGACGTCACCATGAACATGCTGACATACAATTCTGCAGTAAACCAGTGGAGTTCAACTCACAAAACTTTGATCAGTATTTATGTAGTGACAGCCACAGAAAAGTGGCTTTGTTGGGTCTTTGAAAGGATGATGTTAGAGAAATTAAAATATTAATACAATATGAAAATCAACAGTAAATTTAGGTTTTGTTCCACTTTTCCTTTTCTCACAGAATTCCAAATGATCCTCTATGGACAAAAAAGTCTCTATGACTGTCCCTCCCACACACACACACACACAGTGGAACTGCACTGACAAAATAGCAAACAGAGGGGCTTCACAGATTTACTGTTTACCTTTTTTTTATTACTCGTGCGCTTTGTGTTTATTTACACAAAACTCAAACCTTTGTGGCTTTTTCAAAAGTTCTTAACCTACAGTGACATCTTAGTTTTTATTGTCTATTTATTTTATCCATTTGGTCAAGATGACTGCTAATTTGCTTTTACTATATTTACCAGTGTTTGAGCATAAACCAACAGGAAAACACCCTCGCTGCTCACCAAGACTACAAATATAGGCTGTGGAAATGAAGGGAAATGAGGTAAAGTGAGGTAAACAGGTGCAAAAAGAAGAGCTGTTGTTCTGAAGGGAGCGTGACACACCTGAGTGGCTTCAGCTGACTCAGGTCCTCATCAAGATATGCTCTCTGTGCATGTCTGCCTTGAAGGACCTGGTCTTGAAGGAACCACTGTTTGCCTGGTATGGGAGGAGCATGTGACTGAGAACACCTGTCACCACTGAGCGAGGTCATGAAAGGTTTGGTCAGCTGAGTCTGGCAGGTGAGCAGGGGAACTCATGTGCACATTCATGCCAAATAAGTTGGTACTGAATTCAGCTGATCAAGAAGTGTACAAGCAGGTATCAGTACAAAATAAAATGAGAAGAACACTGATGAAGCCCTGAAGGTGGATCTGAAAACAACAGTACAAAACATTTACCCAAGTGATTATAGCTAGAACTAAAAGGACCGTTAAATCAACACTTTTATGTTTAAACTGTGATGTTCAGTTTGGGGCAGCACGGTGGTGCAACTGGTAGAGCTGTCACCTCTCAGCAAGAAGGTCATCGGATCAAATCCTGGCTAGGGGGCCATGGGTAGAATTTGCATGTTCTCACTGTGGGTTTTCTCCAGTTTCCTCCCACAGACCAAAAACATGCATGTTGGGCTGATTAGTAACTCTAAATTGTCCCTAGGTGTGAGTGAGAGAGTGAATGGTTGTTTGTCTCATTTGTCATGTGGCCCTGTGATGGACTGGAGACCTGTTCTCACACAGTGATAGCTGGATATGAGCACCAGTGACTCCCGTGACCCAAAATGGAAGAAGCAGGTAAAAAATAATGGATGGATGGATGGATGTTCATTTTAAAGCAGCAAGTTCAGCTTTAGAATTTATTTTACAGTCTGTTAATATTCTGAACTTTATGCTAAAGATAAATGAATACTCTTTCTTGTCTGCATCATCTTTTTCAATAAGTCAGTAGAAAAGACATGCTAAGTAAATAATCCACAAAAGGAAAACCGATCCGAGTTTCTCTAAACTTTGTCAATAAATACGCCGCCCCTCAAATTTAAATCTATGTATAAATGATACACAGCCCTCTGCTGCCCCCTAGTGTTTAGAATTAGACAAGGGAGGGACTAGAAGATGTGTGCGTAAGTTATGCTTAACTGCAATTTACCCAACTTCAAATCAAATCAGCTTTATGTACAAACCATTTTAAACTAACCAGAGTTGAACAAGGTGTTTTTCAATAAAACTAACAAAATTAAAACACAAAAAGTATTGCGATGTAATTGTATAACTGATTAAAAAAGCTTTTAAGTCATTGTATAGTTAACAAAAAGTCAAAGATTCTTTATTTGTCATACACACCACATGTGGTACATGAGGTGGAACGAAACTGTGTACAAAGGGTCCCAGTTACATCCAAAACAAGTATAAAATATAAAATAAAACAGTAATAAGGTCTAAGATATGAGATAAGAAAAACGTTAGACTAAAAATACACTAAGCACTAGTAGTACAAAAACAATACGCTGAACAGCAGCACGAACATGAGTCTGTGTGAGCAGATGAGAACGAATGAACACAGCAACATGAAAACAGATCAGCAACAACATGATGTGATTTTTCACAGTGATTATTCTGGTTAGAGATTTGTGAGTCTAACAGCCTCAGGGTAGAAGCTGTTCCTCAGTCTAGTGGTTCTACACTTAATGCTCCTCAACCTCCTTCCTGAGGGGAGCGGGGCAAAAAGTGTGTGTGCTGGGTGAGTGGGGTCCTTGGCTCTCTTCCTGCATCTGGAGGTGTAGATGTCTGTGATGGTGGGGAGACTGACTCCAACAGACTTCTGTGCAGCCTTCACCACTCCCAGAAGAGCTTTTCTTTCTGCAGCTGTGCAGCCTCCATGCCACACGTTGATGCTGGAGCACAGGATGCTCTCCACTGCACACCTGTAGAAGGAGGTGAGGACTGAGCTTCCCAGACCAGCTCGTCTCAGCTGTCTGAGGAAGTAGAGTCTCTGATGAGCTTTCTTGATCAGGCTGGTGGTGTTGTTGCTCCAGCTGAGGTTGTCATTCATGTGTACACCCAACGATCTTCCCCATTTATGTTAGAAAGGCCACCCTTAAACTCGTCGTGTAAGAAGAGAAAAGAACAAATTTGGGGCAGATAAGAGCAACAGCAGAATTCACTCGCCATCCTTCCAAAGCATCTCTGCTCCTGTTCCAAAGCCTGGTTAGCAACAAACAGAGGGACTCCAGATACTGTGATCCAGGTGGAGGGCAACGTCAGAGGTGAAACCGGCAAAAAAACATTATTAAGTGTAACTCCACTCTGTATACGCTCAGTCACAAATGCTTGTTGCTTCATGAAAACGACCACACAACCTTATTCATTCAAGAAGCATAGGGGATGTCATTGTGTCCAACCTGCTCTTAGATGGCCAGCAGCACCTGCTCCACCATAGTGTTGGGCTGCAGCACCACCCTCACCCCATGACTCAATGACAGGGATGACATCTCCGAGGATGACATCCCTGCTGCCACATGGTCTGCTGAGTGGACGTTAATCTCACAAACGCTCCCACAAACAAGACAATTACATAAACAAACACCCAAAACTACTTCTCTGTAGAAGAAACCATAAGAAAAATTTTGAAAAACGCTCTCAGACTCATTCAAACTCACCACACAGGGCCACCGACTCCTAGCATGCATGCAGTAAGATGGATGGATGGATCGTTACCTGCAGCGCTCCCTTAGTGCAGACTGAACTCAGTAAAAAGGCCTTTTCTTACTCTGCTCCTGTAACCTGGAACACCTTGCAACAAGATCTGAAGCTGTCCACTTTGATTTCTTTAAAGGGTTTTAAACATTTGATAAGGTCACTATAAAATCAAAACAAATATGTTCTTGTTTTTAGTATTTTAACTTATTTTATATGGCACCTTGATTTTATTGTTTTTATAACACTACTTTTATTTTTATCCTGATGCATGCTCAATAATCCAGGTAGAAAAATCTAAAAAAGTTAAATCTGGTCCTCTGGACATTCAAAAAAACAAAACAAAGCAAATCAACAAAAAAATGTAGAAACGTTTCGTCTCTCATCCGAGAGACTTCCTCAGTCTGAGGAGCTGTATTCAGCTCAGTCTCTTAAATAGCACCGTCTCAGAGTGGATCAACCAGTTTTGCTGCTGACAACCAAAACCAGCTGCTCACATGCTCAAGAAGGACCATCAGCCTAACAATGGATCATTAGCACACTGATGGCTGTTTACTGTTCACAGAGGGCTGAGTGATACTAGCAATCACAGCATTGTAAGAGGGGGACAGTTGAACCCGGAGGCCTCCACCCCTGTTTAACCATGGACAATTTATTTTCACAAAGATGGCCTCCTTTACTCCTCTCTCAAACCATTGTTCCTCTCTGTCCAGGATGTGAACATCTTCATCCCTGAAAGAGTGACCGCTGGCCTGGAGATGAGTGTAGACCAGAGTCCTGGCCTGATGATGTTGATCTTCTGTGCTGGGCCATCCTTTTGGCCAGTGGCTGTTTTGTTTCCCCGATGTAAGACTGATCACAGCCCTCCTGACACTGAACAGCATACACAACATTGCTCTGTTTGTGCCGGGGGACTGGATCTTTGGGATGAACCAGTCTTTGCCGTAATGTATTTTGGGGAATACGTGGCGGTACGCCACCAACACTGTTTATAGTGGGAGTGGTCTGCTGCTGACCTCAACTCGGGATGTTGTGGGTCGGTGGGCAGAATACTTTGAAGACCTCCTCAATCCCACCGGCACGTCTTCCACTGAGGAAGCAGAGCCTGGGGACTCTGGGTCGGGCCCTCCAATCTCTGGTGCTGAGGTCACCGAGGTGGTTAAAAAGCTCCTCGGTGGCAGGGACCCAGTGGTGGATGAGATTCGCCCCGAGTTCCTTAAGGCTCTGGATGTTGTAGGGTTGTGTGGGCTTACGCGACTCTGCAATATTGTGTGGGCATCGGGGGAAGTTCCCCTGGATTGGCAGACCGGGGTGGTGGTCCCCCTATTCAAAAAGGGGGATCGTAGAGTGTGTTCCAACTACAGGGGGATCACACTCTTAAGCATCCCTGGTAAGGTCTATTCGGGGGTTCTGGAGAGGTCCGTCGGATAGTTGAACCTCAGATTCAGGAGGAGCAATGCGGTTTTCGTCATGGTTGTGGAACACTGGACCAGCTCTACACTCTCAGCAGGGTCCTGGAGGGTGTGTGGGGGTTTGCCCAACCGCTCTACATGTGCCTTTGTGGACTTGGAGAAGGCGTTCGACCGCGTCCCTCGGGGAACCCTGTGGGGGGTACTCTGGGAGTATGGGGTACCAGGCCCTTTGATACGGGCTGTTAGGTCCCTGTATGACTGGTGTAAGAGCCTGGTCCGCATTGCCGGCAGTAAATCGGGCTAGTTCCCAGTGAGAGTTGGACTCCGCCAAGGTTGCCCTTTGTCACGATTCTGTTCATAACTTTTATGGGCAGAATTACTAGGCGCAGCCAAGGTGTTGAGGGGTTCCGCTTTGGTGGCCTTAGGATTGCGTCTCTGCTTTTTGCAGATGATGTGGTCTTATTGGCTTCATCAGATCGTGATCTACAGCTTTTGCTGGAGCGGTTCGCAGCCGAATGTGACGCGGCCGGGATAAAGATCAGTTCCTCCAAATCCGAGGCCATGGTCTTGAGCCGGAAAAAGGTAGAGTGCCCTCTCTGGCTCAGGGAGGAGGTCCTACCCCAAGTGGAGGAGTTCAAGTATTTTGGGGTCTTATTCACGAATGAGGGAAAAATAGAGCGTGAGATCGATAGGCAGATAGGTGCAGCGTCTGCAGTGAAGCATGCGCTGTACAGGTCTGTCATGGTGAAGAGAGAGCTGAGTCAAAAGGCAAAGCTCTCAATTTACCAATCGATCTACGTTCCTACCCTCATCTATGGTCACGAGCTTTGGGTTGTGACTGAAAGAATGAGATCTCGGATACAAGCGGCCAAAATGAGTTTTCTCCGCAGGGTGTCTGGGCTCTCCCTTAGAGATAGGGTGAGAAGCTCGATCATCCAGGAGGGACTCAGAGTAGAGCCACTGCTTCTCCACGTCGAGAGGAGCCAGTTGAGGTGGCTTGAGCATCTGTTTAGGATGCCTCCTGGACGCCTCCCTGGTGAGGTGTTCCGGACACGTCCCACCGGGAAGAGGCCCAGAGGAAGACCCAGGACACGCTGGAGGGACTATGTTTCTCGGCTGGCCTGGAAGCGCCTTGGGATTCCCCCGGAAGAGCTGGCCCAAGTGGCTGGGGAGAGGGAAGTCTGGACCTCCCTACTTAGGCTGCTACCCCCGCGACCCGACCCCGGATAGGCGGAAGAAAATGGATGGATGGATAGAGCCAGGAAAAAGCTTTTGATTGTGTAGATCACTGTTTTCTTTTTTCAACTTTGCAAGCTATGTAATCAAATGTGTGATGCTTAGGCATTTCTGTGACTGTCATAGTGAAACTTGTCAGTCGAAGCAAACGGAAGTCAGCGGTAGAAAAGAAAGTTGTGCATTGAGGCTGCAGTTTCAGAAAGGAAGAAGTGTAAACTCTGTATATAGGCAGTTGTTATGCATGAGCTGAGTGGAAAAAAACATCAGATAAGGGAAGTTGTTTTTGAAAAGAGAGTTGGTTTTGAAAAGAGAGTGACAGAGAAAAATCATCGGTCAGAGTTTCTGAAGAGGACGGAAGAAACAAAGAACAGGAAGTACAGAACAAAGACAGAAGAAAGAAGACAGAAGAAGGACAGAAGAAAGAAAAACAAGAACTGAAGAAGTGGATTTGAGCCAGAGCCAGAAGGATTGGTGTCAAAAGCATCTGTGTTGGGGGCCTGGGGGGCCTCCGCCAGAAAATTTTGAATACAGTACATGCCATTTCCTGCATTCTCGTTTATTTTATAGGGTTGTTAAACATCTACGTTTACCTACACATATAAACGTGATTCAATAAATATTTTAGAGAGCACAGCACAACAAGAAGTAGCCTGACCAACACCTCTCCTTAACATAGCACTAAGCTAGCAGCAAGTAATACAGATGTGCTGGCTAAGACGCTACAGACGTAGCACTCCGCTTCTCTCACACATCCTCAAACAGGTGTTTCCCCCTTCTTCCCCGGCCCTGTCGACCAAATCCCCCAAAGATATGAGCACCCTGTCAAGCCAAGTGACCAGAGGAAACACTGCACTCAGTGTGCTGAGTTGTTGTAGGTAACCAGGAAAACCCGGAGTGAACTTTTAATGGTTTGGTGTATTCTCCTATTAATCAAGTGGAATGGATTTGTTCATGTAGCAATAATAACAGAGATGGGTGAACTAATTTTCTGTGGTAAATGTGGGGACTTCCAAATGAATATTTTTTTAATGTGAGGGGATACGTCCCCGTAACACACAATAAATATGATGCCTATGACCAGGAGAGATTTTGCCTAGGTTTAGCTGAAGAGGAGCCCTCCGTCCAAGGACAACCCCATATTGTCAAAGATCAAGCCGCCAATTGGGAGAAATATACAGATGTTCTTTCTGATTCATGCTCAATAATCCAGGTAGAAAAATCCAGTGAAGTTAAGTCAGGTCATCTGGACCTTTTTTTTTTTCTTATTGAGATGTTTCGTTCTTCATCCAAAGGACTTAATCAGTCCAAGGAGCCACAACAAACTCAGACAAATCTTATCACCAACAAACTGGTTGGGCCACTATGTGAGTGTGCTGCTTGTGTGACTGAGGTTGTTGTGACTCCTCAGACTGATGAAGTCCTTTGGATGAAGGACAACATGTCTCTAACAAAAAATGAAACCGTCCAGATGACCTGACATAACTTTGTTGGGCATACTGATGTTCATTTCAGCAAGACTACCTAATTCACCTTGGGACAATTTGTTGCCTGTAGGAGCTGAATGACTACAGGTGGGTCACCTTGACGTGATGAAGACCCTGGAGCAACTGCTGCTGAAACTCCTTAGAGCTCAGGTTCACCATGCTGAGGACTCTCTACAGTTTGCACACTTGGAGAAGGTGGGGGTGGATGATGCCATTCTCTACCTTATAGAAGACAAGGCTTGCTCTCAGGGTGCATTCACACCAGCCTTGTTGTCCTGAACTCTAGTCCGTTTGCCTAGAAAGTCCGGTTCATTTGGGGAGGTGTGAACGCGAACTCTGACATGGACCAAAAAGGCGAACTCTGGTCTGCCTAAAAACCTAGGTCCTTTGAGGGTTACCCATAGCCAATCAGTGTTCGCCGCCCACAAACGCCTATTAAATACTGTTAGCCAATCAGTGTTCGCCGCCCATAAAGGCCTATTCGCCAGAAACGCCCACTTTTGGTCTGCAGAGAACCCCTTCTCTTTGCATGTTCTCTCCGTGCATGCGTGGGTTTTCTCCGGGTGCTCCGGTTTCCTCCCACAGACCAAAAACATGCATGTTAGGCTGATTGGTAACTCTAAATTGTCCGTAGGTGTGAGTGAGAGAGTGAATGGTTGTTTGTCTCATTTGTCTCTATGTGGCCCTGTGATGGACTTGCGACCCGTCCAGGGTGTACCCCGCCCCTCGCACAGTGATTGCTGGACATGGGCACCAGCGACCCCCGTGACCCAAAATGGAATAAGCGGGTAAAGATAATGGATGGATGGATGGATGGATGGATGGATGGATGGATGGA
>NC_056512.1:31270155-31277252 GCF_014905685.2 Nematolebias whitei | reverse complement strand
TGGTTGGATGGATGGATGGATGGATGGATGGATGGATGGATGGATGGATGGATGGATGGATGGATGGGTGTCCTCAGGTAACTGTATGTAGCTTCAGGTAAATGTGTGTGTGTCGAGCACAAAAGATCTCGCCACTCTCTTCCGTTCACACAAATCTCGCGATAACAGTACAACCAAAAAATAGTCCTTCATGACAGAATAAATGCATCTTATACAAAATAAAACATATTTCACAGTGTGAACTAAACAAACTAAAAACAAAATATTCTAACTACTGAAAACAAATATGAACCCGTTTAAAACATAAATCAATCATTGTGGTGACACTTACACTACTAGTTCTGATAGAAGTTGTTAATTATAATTTCATCTTTTTAGCAATTTTCACAAAATGGACATTAAAGTGTTGGAATGGGTATGTTATAGAAAAAAATATTGATTGTTGTCATCAGTCACCCAAGGAAGTAAGAAATGAAAAAGTAAGAGTGTTCATAAACTTTGTCTTTGTGGGGTAGTCAAGGGTTAACGTTAACTGTTAACTTTCTATTCTGCCGCCATTTCAGCCTCTTCCCTCTTTCTCGGAAATGCCTCACCCTGCTGCGTTTCTGCTCCTTTGAACATTAGGGATATTTTATCTGCTTCTTTTTGCCCTCCTGCTGGATTTTCTCCACCTACTGACTCTACTATCTTTGGGTTTCTTTCAGGTAAAAGGGAGGTTTATAAGTTTTTGGCTGAGTTTAAAAAACATTATTCTGACTACATTGTGCATCTGTGCATGCGTATGTAACTGATCACATCTGAAATATTTTATCCAAAGTTCACAATTTCTCTTTCAGTTTGCGTTCTTAAACATGGATGAGTTTGTTCGTGGCAAACTAAATGAGTGGGGTCTGAGTGAATGCATAAAAAGTTTTCAAGGTGACGTATTAAAACGTTTTGTTGTTTAACGCAAGTACTATGTTCTTTTGTACTTTGTACTGGGTCATCTGGGGCTGGGTGGCTAGAGCAGTCGTCCCCCAATGAGAGAGTTGGGGGTTCGATTCCACCAGCAGTCACATGTTGAAGTGTCCCTGGGCAAGACACTGAAAGATCAAACCAGATAAATTCATTGCTGCTGGTCTTGTGTGTTTCAATGTTACAAATTAGTAGTAATTAATGTCAAAGATTGTACATTTAGTTGTTAAATGCAGCTCTGTAAGACTGTGTCACTTAAACACGTAAAATTACCATAGTTGAGTGGCTTGCATCTTTGAGGTTGGACTTTCCCAGAAGTTATGCAATACTGTGTCAGCAGAACGCTTTGCACGCAAAATGTGAATCAGGCAAGTTGTCAAATTACAGCAAATCCTCAAAAATGGGAATCTAAATAGTTTAGCATTGACATTTTGTAGTTTACACTCAAAATGTACTAAATATTGTATGCTTATCTTTATAAAACCTGACAAAAATAGTGACACAAACTCAATTGCTTTGTAAAGTACTGTAGGATTGAAGCGTTTTATGAAATCTGTGTGTCACTCATTAAATTAGAAGGCTCCTCAATATACATATGTGTGGCCAGATTGGGAATATTGCAGAGGAATCTGTTTTGGTCAAGCGGACTTGCGTTACGAATGTGATTATCTTACAAGAAGTGAACCAGGCATCATAATGTGTGGGCGCAAGACCAGTCTTGTCTGTAGCAGCAGAGAAAAAGCCAGATACTTTTTGCCAAAACAGCTTATGTGCGTGCTTGTGCAAGTCCTCTGACACACATGGAAGATATAAATAAAAACATAAATAACATCCCATGAGGGGTTCTGCATTCAGCGTTTGTGCTGTTCAGAGGTTCAGTGTTTTTTACAATAAACCCCAACTTTGCTGTCAAATCAGAATCGAGTTCATTACATTATTTAAAATTAAAGTATCATGTAGTAAAAATCTCTTTCAGAATTATTTAAACATTTAGTGTTTTCTGACCAAGTTTGATGGAGATACATTAAACAAGCTAAGAGGAGCAACATACTAATTCATAACATACTAATTCATAATATACTAATTCATAACACTTTAGGTCCAAGTTGGCTACCAATCGTTTTGTCATTTTACTCCAAAATTCACACATTGTCGTTTAACATACATTACCTAGCTTACAAAAAACTTGGTAACTTCTCTTTCTATTTAATGTCAAAGTTTTCACCACACCACTATGAACCCACTTTAACAAATTTTCAAGAGCTTTGTAATTTTACAAACCACTTTTTTTTTTACTTTCTTTCTATTTTCCACATGAAACAAACTGCGCTATGGAGCTATAAAAGACCCTAAACATCACTTAATTTTGACGTAACTAGTATCTGCTCAGATCGTTGTTCAGCCTTTATTAAATTTAATTATGTACAGACAAAGCCAGTCCATAAAGGGAAGTGCAATGCAGCCCCGCTTAAAAAAATAACAATAACCTATTAGCTGGATCTAAAGAAAAGTGGTTTGTCACACAATATGACAGCCATCATCTGGAAGTGTGACCATACGGGAACTTACAGAAAGGGGAGGAATAATAACCAGTTAATCTAATATGTCACCTGAAAAAGTTTGGTTTAAATATTCAGTCCATTTTTTATAAGTTGCACTTTGGCTTTGCTTCCTGATCACAACTATCATGTGTGACCACCTGTATTTCAGTAAAAGTTCTGATGTCAGTGATTAAATATCAGATTTTGCAAAGAAAACAAACTAAAAATTCATTACAAAAAGTTGGATTATAAAAACACATCACATCAACTTACCTTTGTTTCCTCTGTGCTTTTCTACTCATATTGATGACAAAGCTCACCAAAATCATTTGATGGTTATATACTGTACTTCAAAAATTAAATATTACTATTTACTACATCAAAATGTACAGATGAAAAATTCTAAAGTGAAAAATTAAATGAAAGGTCCTTTTTAATAATGTTAAGGTGAGGAAGAAAATCTAAAAAGTCACCAGGAACATCCATCCACCCATCCATTATTTTACTCGCTTCTTCCTTTTGGGGTCGCTGGTGTCCATGTCCAGCAATCACTGTGTGAGAGGAGGTCTACACACTGGACCTGTCACAAGTCCATCACAGAGACACATTGAGACAAATGAGACAAACAATCATTCACTCTCTCACTCACACCTAGGGACAATTTAGAGTTACCAGTCAGCGTAACATGCATGTTTTTGGTGTGTGGGAGGAAACCGGAGTACCCAGAGAAAACCCACCCATGCACAGAGAGAACATGCAAACTCCACCCAGAAAGGTCCCAGGTCAAGATTTGAACTAGCGACCTTCTCACTGAGAGGCAACACCTCTACCATTTCATTTTAATAAGTTACACTACCTTCACACTTTCAGATAACGACTGTAATGACCGCCTTGATTTCAATTAAGCTAATCGTGTCAGGTATAGCCCTGTGATGGACTTGCGACCCGTCCAGGGTGTACCCCGCCCCTCGCACAGTGATTGCTGGACATGGGCACCAGCGACCCCCGTGACCCAAAATGAAATAAGCGGGTAAAGAAAATGGATGGATGGATGGTGTCAGGTATAAAAAGATAAGAAAACAAACAAAAAAATAACTATTTAAACTAACAAAACTATTAAAACCCTATGAGAGATTAAAACACTTTAAACACTAAAACTTTGTTTCCACAAGACAAAACCTTGACCTGTGAGAGAGAAATAAAGAAAAATTGTGGCAACTTTGTGCACCAATAAGCAGCAAAAGAAATTGTGAAGAACAAATCCTTTTGTTTCAATGGTAAATACTGTATATATATATAAAAAAAGTAAACGTTATGTGTTTAGCAATACAGGAAACAAATGTCTGCCCCACTAACATGCATGCTCAGTTTATAGAGTAATCTGAAACCCTTGAAAAAGAGTTTATCAATCCAATAACCTGAGAGAGGGAGGTTTGTGAATGCTGGAAGAAGAGCAACACATCATCAGCATATAGACTGATTTTGTGCTCTTTGTTCTTGCATTTCTCAGAAGCTGATGCTGTATTTTTTTTTTTTTTGTAGTTTTAAAACTATACCTTAATAAATTTAATTTAATTAATGAACATTTGTTTGATTTTTGTTACAGAAGAAGCCATTGATGAGGAAATGTTTAAAAGTCTCGAGAAGCCAGACATTGATCAACTGATTCCAAAAGTGAAATCCAGGATTATATTCAGGAGGAAGTTCAAAGAGTTCAAGGTATATAATATGATTTTTAGTCGTTTATTAGGCATGACACTGACACTTAACATTGACATTTAATTTATACAGATAAATATTTTACAGTAAAACAATTATTAAAGTTATGATGGTGCATACAGATAAAACAAATTGACACTGACAATAAACAAGTCCACTAAACTGGTTTGAATTTGTTGATATTTTGGGATTACATTAAAGTATGGTACTTTTCAGTGGAAAGAACAAAACCAAAGTTTTCAGATACTTTCACACTAATTGTGAACTAAGAAGAATGATTAAATTACTAGTTTAGATGGGCTAAAGAGTATTTTATCTACAGTGTCAACTGGAGCAAGAAGAAGCAACTGGTTTGACTGAGGTAATGAAAATCTTTATATTCACAGTCATTTAATCAGAGAACTTGCTTATTCTTCATACGTGTTCGTTTTGAGGCAGTGCCCCGAGGCAGTCGTTTGAATGGTTATACTGCATTGCCGTTAAGTGAAAAGAGTAAACTATAATGATAAAAGTTGTTGTTTTTTGGACAGGTCATTGTTGTGCCATTTTCAAGATTCTTTTTAAACTAATCTTTGATTGTAAGAGTATAAGTGTATAATTACCATGAGTAAACTTTAAATAATAGTGTATGCAATCACATTTATAAAGGTTATAAATGGCAAAATAATGTGAATCCACTGTTTATTTTTATTCACAGGTACAGCCATCCACCAGTGATGCAGGTGAGAAATACAGTTTTTAATGTTTATTTTAAATGATGTTTTCCTTTGATGAAACCATGAGAGAGAGACCTAAGTGACATAACCTTTGTATTGCTTTGAAAATGTAACAAGGAAAAAGAAAACGGGATCTTCATGGAGAGTCAAGCAAGCAGCAAACACCAGCTAAACGGAATTGCAGGGCTGAATTAAAGGGTATTTATTATTACGAGAACTTTTTTTTTTTTTTGTATTTCAATCCAAGTGGGGACATACAGATCATTATCACAGCGTATCATTACTATAGAAATTCATAAATTTCAACATTGGCGACAAACCACCAAAACATTTTGGTACATGGCTTGCTAGGATCGTAGTAAACAGTATGCATGTTGGATTTGCAAAAAATAACATTTGAACTTCTTTTGTGAAAGGCCAAATGAATGAGCAAATACTTAATACAGTTGCCTATATTCTAAGATGTTTCTTGCTAAAGTGGTTTAATTTTATTTATTTATTCATTTTTTTGCGGACAGATGCAAAAATACGGCATCGTGTGAAAGAGATAATGGATGGTGTACTTGCTCAACTGGACAAACAGAACAATACAGACCTCAATCAATTCCTGAAGTAGGTACAGCTTCAGTCTTCAAACAGCAAAAACTTGTTTTATATATTTTATGGACCAAAAAACAATAAAAATGGGTTTGACTGAAACTAAATATATACTGTACATACTCATAGCGAGCTGGTCACCCCGGTTCAAATCCTGGCCGGGTGCCTTTCTGGGTGGAGTTTGCATGTTCTCTCCGTGCATGCGTGGGTTTTCTCCGGGTACTCCGGTTTCCTCCCACAGACCAAAAAACATGAAATATCTAGAAAATAGGTTGCGTTAGACTAAACTGAAGCCTGTTTCTGCTTTTTTCTAGTCAAGTGTTCACCAATGAAAAATGTTTGCTCAAAATGTCAAAGAATGAATGTAAGTTCTTAACAGGAAAAACATCAAGGATCTGGAGAGAGACAAGAGAGAACTGGTTGGTGTCTTTGGCAAAACTGGAGCTGGAAAGAGTTCTTTGATTAATGCTGTCGTTGGTGAGAAGAAACTTTTGCCTTCTGGAAAAGTCAGTGCATGCACCTCAGTCATAACAAAAGTGGAGTCCAACATGCAAAATGAACACTACGAAGCAGAGATCGAGTTTATTGGAAAAGAGGTCAAATCAACCATAAAAATATTTACTTGCATTTAACACCAATTAAAGCATATGTTGCAGAGGGTATTAAAAAACTAAACCAATGTTTTTCAGGCATGGAAAGCTGAGGTCTGGTCAATGTTGAATTTTTTGGAGAACAATCCTGATGAAGAAAGAAGTCATGATGAAAAAGATGAGGATGAAGATGACAACAATGATGATAGTGATGATAAGAATAATAATGATGATGATGATGATGATGATGAACGTAATGACAATATTGAAAAGTTGTCAGCACTGTATGGAGAAGACTGGAGAGAGAAATCCTTTGAAGAACTCATGGACAGAAAATACTTCAAATACATTCATGAATATTGGGAAACTCCAAAGGTGAAGATTTTAACATTTAAAACAGTAAGTAACTTTCAATTAATTACACAAAGCATATTATAATAAATAGTTGATGTAATAATAATAATAATATCCTGATGCATGCTCAATAATCCAGGTAGAAAAATCTAAAAAAGTTAAATCTGGTCCTCTGGACATTCAAAAAAAAACAAAACAAAGCAAATCAACAAAAAAATGTAGAAACGTTTCGTCTCTCATCCGAGAGACTTCCTCAGTCTGAGGAGCTGTATTCAGCTCAGTCTCTTAAATAGCACCTTCTCAGAGTGGATCAACCAGTTTTGCTGCTGACAACCAAAACCAGCTGATCACATGCTCAAGAAGGACCATCAGCCTAACAATGGGTCATTAGCACACTGATGGCTGTTTACTGTTCACAGAGGGCTGAGTGATACTAGCAATCACAGCATTGTAAGAGGGGGACAGTTGAACCCGGAGGCCTCCACCCCTGTTTAACGATGGACGATTTCTTTTCACAAAGATGGCCTCCTTTACTCCTCTCTCAAACCATCGTTCCTCTCTGTCCAGGATGTGAACATCTTCATCCCTGAAAGAGTGACTGCTGGCCTGGAGATGAGTGTAGACCG
>NC_056512.1:31217670-31255155 GCF_014905685.2 Nematolebias whitei | reverse complement strand
AGCTGTGTTGTTTACATAGCCCAACAAGTATATATATATATATATATATATACCTTCTCTCGTGTTTTTTGTCCCTTTCCTTGTTTTTTGTCCCTTTCCTTATCTAAACGATAAGGGCAGTGCTTCACAGCGAAGCTGCAGTCTCTGCTCCGTCTACCCTTGTTTTCTTTGGACGACCGCACTGAAATGTATTTCGTTGTACTTAATGACAATATTATTATTAATGACAATAAAGTTGATTCTGATTCTAATTGCTGGAACTCCTGATAAAATAAAGACAAATTTAACCTTGTCCAATATGACATGCACAGCTGTGTTGTTTACTTCCTGTCTCACCTCTTCTTCCTGTCCAGAGACCGCTGTGTGGCAGCAGAGAGAGAAGCTCTCTCTTTGGCAGATTTGGCTTTCTCCTGCAGGGGAGGAAAATGTTAAAACGCAAACGCTAATCTTGGTTTTTACAAAAAATTCATCTTACAACAAGAAGAAAAATGTTTCAGGTTACCAGGTCTCGAAGCTTCCTCTCAGCACGTAGCTCCCGGTCCTGCTGCAGAACTGCTAATCGATCTCTCAAAGACATTTCAAAGAAGATGTCGTGGACATCATACAAGGCTGCACGCAACTGTGGGGCATCAGGTGCACACATAAACACAAAGAAAAGAGGCTGTCTGCTGTGCACAGAGATAATTCACAGATTATTACCTGGGCTCGCACTCTCTCCTGCAGGGAGAGGTCTTGTGCTGAGTAGGCCCCTCTCTTCTGTGCAGCTTCAGTCTCAAATGAACGGATGAATTCCTGCGTATCCTGAACACAACACCAATATGTAAGGGTTTTTCCTCAGGCACAAACACCATCAAAAATAATTCACTAACAACAGTGTTCTTATTTAACTGTGCCCTCTTTTGTGTGATCGCACCAGGACGGTTTGGCGCAGTTGTTTGATCTTCTCTGTTTTGAGCAGTCGCCGAATGAGGAATCCACGAATGATGGCGCCAATCTGACAAAACGCTCCCTGAAGCTTCGTGGTCAAAACCTGCAGTTCACAGCAAAGAAAACATGACTGTAAAAACAAAGATGGTGAAAGCTGAACAGTTCAGTATTGTGTAGAAAAGGAGCATCCACTAAAGCTTTAGGATTTCCATAAAGATGCGCTAAGATTCTTCATTTTGTGTCAAACCCCAAGTTAAAAAAAATCTAAATAACATAGTGGCTAGGAGCCATGTACTTGTGTTTGAAAAGATTTGTTTAATTTTGCATTTGGAGATAGACATTAGTTTTACATTTCAAAAGTGAGTCAAACCACTGGGCTGTTTTAAGCAAAAGATCAGCATCTATAATGGTACATCTGTATCCATAACATTGTCTTATTGACCAAAAAAAATGTACCATTGATGCAAATATTCATTTTTCAATCTAATCAATATTCACAGTTCTTTCAACAAGACAACCAGGTTTATCATAGTTTAGTCTGCAACTTGACAGATATTTTAGGTTCAGGTACAAACATTTACTCTCGGTTAAAAGTAAACCTACCAAACTTAGCCTTGCCCGCGGTTTGTTAGCTGTCCAAGAAGAGCCCCACAGACAAACAGCAGGCTGGATAGAGGGAGATATAATACTGGATGGACTTGAACTGGGAAAACCTGTGAAAAGAAACATCAAATACTTTCAACATAGTCAGTTAATGCGCAACAAATATTATATTTAACAAAACTTCTTAATTTTTGTAACTTTACTAAGAGACTTCAGGAAACAAGACACTCTTATTTTCAGTAAATTATGAAAATATGTTGTCATTTTGTTGAAATATACAGAATATATTTGTCTAGTTATCTTGAACGTAGCGTACAGTAAATATTAGGAATTTTAAAAAAGACCAAAAAATAAAACACAGGAGTGGGTGAACTAGTACCTAATGTGTGTCCAGCCGACTGTTCAGACGGGGTGTGGATGGGACTCAGTCTTGGGCAGGAGGGGCTCATAACAGGGCAGCTGCCACTCACAGACCTGTAGGTCCAAACACAGGAGTCCCCACTTACAGGCCGCACACTCTCCTGCTCTTTCAGTTCTCTCTCTCTCTCCTCAAGTTCCTAAACACAAGCATATCAAACAGAAAGATTGCTTTTCAAATTAAATATCTAACATACATATATCATATAGCATATACCATTACTTTCAAATGTGATGTAAACAATTTCCATTTTGCATTAAAAAACATGTTTTTGTTGTTTTATTAACTGAGGAAAAAAGTGAAAAACAAATTAACATGTATAGTTTTACTATCCACTTGGAGGTAAAATAGCCAATGTGTGATTCTTTATGCTGACCAGACGGAGGCGCTGTTGCTCCTTCTCGTGCTCAGCAAGGAGCAGAGACATTTGCATGGTATGTTCCTCTTCTAGACGCCTTTGTATGTCCTCCAGAGCCTGAGTTCGCCACTGGGCCTCCTCCACGCCTGTAGAAAAATATAAACAGGCACAATCATGTTTGTTTTTCCATTTCAAAAGCTGAGATATAAGGAAATGGAGAAAAATTGTAGTAAAAAAAACACAATTTCAGCTAAAAAGTAAAATAAAAAGATTATGCACAGATGATTTAAGACTCACCTGTCTTGCTGGATTGTGCTTCAGCTGTTTTTCTCAGAACAGTTGGAGTTTTCCTGCCATTGTTTGACCCATGAGATTCATCAGGAGTCATCAAGGATCTCAGAAGAGTTGGTGATGGATTTTCAACCTTGTATGACTGGTTTAAAGGAGTTGCAGGGGTGTGCCTATTTGGACCCAGCCACATAACACCTGCCATGAAGCGAGGGACCCTTTCCTGGCTGCGGTCCACAGGCTCGGCTTCAGACTGGTATGTATTCAGCTGGCTGTCCAACGTGTGGCAGCGCCGGCGAAATCCCACAGTCTGGTGATCATGGTGTATCATGCAGCTGGGTACAGAGGCACTAACAGGGCCTCCATTCTCCTGCACTGGACTGGCAATGCAGTGACTAGATCGCTGGTTTCCAGACCTGGAAGCATTGTCCCTCTTCTCAAAACTCCACAGACCGGTTGACATTGAACTCGACTCCTCCCAATCTGCCATGCTAGCACCTTCTCCTGGCTTCCCCGGGCTTTGAGGGACAAGGTCTGCTGGTCCAATGGGAAATGTCATGTGGATGTTTCCTGTAGAAACCGGCCGTTGTTTGCGTCTACAAGGACGAGGACTAACGCAGGACTCTGGACTTGGAAGACGAGCATATCGTTCTTGTTTACTAGATGCGAGTGCGACAGATTTGTGCGGATTGGGGTCATAAAAAGACTGGTGCTGGATTGGAGGTGGGCCAACTGGGCTATGGTGCAGACTGAATCCAAACTCAACTCCTGTGTCCCTCATAGGGCTACAGCTCAGCTGCTCTTTGACAGAAGCAGCCTCAGATGGGGGAGTCTGGCTGACTGAGAGGGCAACTTTCGATCCCTGCTGACTCTGCTTCTGCTTCACAAACTCTCTTGATCTTTTAAGAAGGCTGTCCAAGCTAATGTCTTCATCGTCCTCCTCTTCATCCTCATCCTCCTCACTCCTCTGTTGCTTCTGTATCTTTACATCTACTTTGCAACCATTGAAGATGGGAATCTCAAGGGGTGGCGTGACGGGCTGCTCAACTACTGCCTTTGGTCTAGATCCGGGATCTTTGGTAATTCCAGGCGAGTCATTAACCAGAGTATAACCAATGACTGTCGCAGATTTAGAAACTGGCAACTTCACTTCACTTGATGCTTCATATGCCTGTGAGAAATAAGAACAAATAATGAGCCTGTCATACAGAGTGACTAATTTATGTAAAAATCCTTGAAATTATTTGTCCCAGTCCATTTAGATTAAACCTGTCTAGATTTTGTCACATCTTCATTCGTATTCAGTGGGAGAAAAAGGTCCATCCATCTATTATCTTTACCCGCTTCTTCCTTTTCGGGTCATGGGGGCCACTGGTGCCCATTTCCAGCAGTCACTGTGCATGAGACGGGGTACACCCTGGACAGGTTGTAACTGGTAAGTCCATCAGTGGGACACATAGAGACAAACGAGACAAACAACCACCAGGGGCAATTTAGAGTTACCAATCAGCCTGACATACATGTTTTTGGTCTGTGGGAGGAAACCGGATTACCCCGAGAAAACCCATACATGCACAGAGAAAACACAAACTCCACCCAGAAATCCACCCCCCATCCCCCTGGACGGGATTCGATCCTGCGACCTTCTCGCTGAGAGGCAGCAGCTCTACCAACTACGCCGCCCGTAAAAAATATCACAATACAAAGTCCTACAGACCTACTTTCATTTAAAGATGGTCAATTAACAGAGAAAATTTGGAAAAGAAAAATATTGATTAAAATAAATATTTAACAAAACGTGACAAATCAGGTAAGAAAAAACCCGTAAATATCAACCCCGTGGTCAAAGAGTGACACTTTGTATTCAACTCTGCAGATGTCACAGAGACTGGGACAAAGACTAACTTACATTTTGTGCTACACCTTGGTACTTAGCTTGATCCCTAAGTGAGGCATAAATATGAAAATATTTCATTACAGGAAAAACAGAAAACTGGTTATATTTTTTCAATTAATGAAGCACTATCGACACTGATTTTCATTAGCATTAGTATGAGAGATTGCTACATATTTATAATGCTCACAACATATTACATACATGATAGACCTGACTTCAGTGTTTTAGTTTCTTATTTCCACTGGAACACTCCACAGGCCTGTGTCCAGAACCCTACTCTGTGCCACTGACCTGATCCGACAGGTTCTGCAGCTTGTCTCTCTGCTTGTTCTGTCTGTCCAGATCCAGCAGGATTGCCCTTCGTCTGTAGCGACACATCTCACTGCGCTGCTCTGCACTCAGCTGAAAAACATAAATGCATATAGTTAGGGATTTTTAGAACGTTTTTATGACATTGTTCCTATCAGAAGAAAAGAAAAAGCTTGGTATTGATTTTGTAGCATCCACATGTCAGCAGAGGAGATCCTGACACCGGCTTCTCCATCGTGAGAGTATTTCAAAGAATCTATTTTGTCAGCAGTCAGGAACAAATACGTTTTCCAGGCATTCCTGACTTGGCCTGTCTTTACTGTGCCAACTGCTGATTTAATTAGACTCTTCTCGCAGGAGACCTTTTGACTTGTGTTAGCAAGAAAATCACAGGTAGAGCCAACTCCTTTCAATGGGATGTTATTTTTATTGTTACACATTGTTCATGTGCATTTCCTATAAGAACAAGCTATCAGCTGTTGGAGGTACAGTATATGTTAGGTTATGAGCGCTGATGTTTTACGAAGGTGTCAGGCACTATAGTTCTTACAGAGAATTTTTCAGAACGTTTCTCATAGGTTTTTTTTTTTTTTTTTTGGGTCATTGTAACTGAGAAGTGGAAGATGCGTAAAAAAGGAATGCAAAATTGCAACTTCAGCAGAAAGCGAGAGAGGAAACTAAATGAGCATTTCATCAAGCAAAAATAGAAATATTGATGTTGTTTTTTGATTATTTTATTTGGTTTTCTCTTGTTTTAAAATGTACATAAGCATTTTTCAGTTACTCAGTCTTGAGTTGTACATTTAGCTACCACTTGTATTACGTGAGTAATCAGCACATCTGTATCTCCTTAACGCCTCGCACAACTCCTTGTTTCCACACTTCTTTATGAAGTCCTCTTGCTTTATGAAGTTTTGTTCTTACCTTATATTCTGGATAATTTTGTTAATAAATTTTAAGATTTTAGCCTCATCCACCTGTCTCCTGCCTGCGTTTGGTTCCATTCTAGCACCGTATCATGACATGATCTTAGCAACTTCCTTACCAGAGGTGAAAGAATGGCTTTTCCATGAAAGTAGATGACAGAGTGAGCTGCTTGCAGTGAACACAATGGCTCGCATGTCTTCCTCTTGAGTTTTCCCTCCTCCTGCAGTGAGGCCAAACTCTGTAGACAAAACTCCTCGTAGCTCTCCATCCCCGAACACCCACACATCCGCTCTCTGGACAGGAAACACACACCATGTAGCCTCGTCGCCAAACTGTTCAGATCCAACAGGGAAGATGAAAGAGGACTAGATTACAACTCTGTGAGAATGTGACTACAGCACGAAACTGTAATGGGAAAAACAGAATGAATCATCTGCACCAGGGGTGTCAAACTCAAGTTAGACAAGCAGGCCAAAATTTAAAAAATAGTTTTAGCCAGGTGCTAATAGAGGTCAATATTTATATTTTTAAAAATATATCAAAAATCTTGTTCTTTAACTGTTATTTATTATGTCAAGTTATTTCTATGGAACTATAAATTACCTTTGCTCAATTACATTTATGTTGAATTTAGATATGCATGACCTAAAGGACAAGAAAAAATATAAACATTTAAAAGACAAAAATACACATTTGCATTAATACCTTAATTTCCATCAGCAACATTTTAATTTTATTTTTCTTAGTAATACATTTGATCAAAATCCATTAAATCAGTAAAAAAAAAAAAAGTCTGAACAAGAATTGACTTTGAAATAAGAAAATACAGAAAAGTTTATAAAGCAGACTGTTGCTCAAACACACATTAAGTCGTCAGAATATCTTTTGCCTGACCTCAACAAGAGTTTCAGCGGTTTTATTACGCATTCTCTGTTGCTTTTCCCGTCTCAAAATCAAAGATTACAGAAAAGAATACAGAAAAAAATACTCCTTTTTTATTCTTGGCTTCAAACGTTAGTTAACTGTCATGAGAAATCTATAAATATGCTCAGTTTTTAAAGAAAAGGTGAGAAGCAGCAGAGATTTACAGATGGGAGGGCCAGAGCCAACACATTTAAAATATCAGGAGACCAGATGAAATGTTAAAAAGGACCAGAATTGGCCCGCGGGCCTTCAATTTGACCCATGACCTTAAACAAAAGAGGATCTATGCTCTCTTTATGTTTGATCACACATCACATTCCTTCCTGGTGGCTCATTTGATTTTCCCATGCCTCATGCAGAGGCAGATTGTGTGTCCAATCAATAGTTTCTATTTTCTGACATGTCTGCCAGCAGTTAATCCCCAAGGCAAGCTGGACTCTGGGTGCAATGGTGTGCTGTGGATGGAATTTAACAATGAAATGCTTGTTTGTTTGTTTGTTTTAGATTATGATAATGGGTTAGATTTGAAATGAGCTACATGATGCCGCTGTAGTCTAACATCCAGCTGCCCGGTTTGCTCAGGGACGGCACGGCACGGGTGGGAATGGGTTTAATTCAGTCAACAAAGAGATTTTAAGGTGTGCGAGGTATTTTTAGGAAGCGAGCTGGAGCTTTCAGTCCAAATACACCGTGAAGCATGACAGCGGATAATCGCGTGCGTGTTCATACCTGCAGTTTTAATGAAAAGGACAAATAATAATAATAATCTTCTCCCTGGTTTCCTTTCTCCCAACGACGTGACGTCACCGAGAAGCTCAAAGCGGCGGCTTGGTCGGCGAGCCTCCCGGTCTCCCCGCTCCAAATCTCGGTTTGACCATCATGATGACCCCCCCCCTCATCAGTTTCCAGCTCTTCCGGGCTCCAACAGCGCCTCCTAGCAACGCGCGCACGCGGGAGGGTCACGTTCCGTTACGGCGCACGCGACCTGTTTCACTAACCGACAGAACACCGGCTTTTATACATGCGCTTATTCTGCGCTTTCTACACCTAATTTGCATGAACTGTAGACATTATTTTAAAATGTATCTAAGAATACTCCCTATAGCTCACTCTTAAGTCAGTTCCTGGAGAGAAACAACTTCCTTTCAAGCAGGAAATATCTGGCTAGATAATATTCAGTCCCAGAATATTACAGGAGAATTGAAGGCTTGAGGTGTCTGGGAATGTCATTTACTTTGAGCAAAATGAACTAATTAAACAGAATGTCATTATTTTTGTTTTACAGCAGGCATCAAATCTTAATTACATCTGTAATGTCCACTTTCAGATTCAGAATAAACAAGTCTGAGGTCTGACCCTCAAACTAAAGTGTTAAGATGTGGCTCCTGCAATGCAACAAATGAGGCTGCCATCCAAAAGTGTGTCAATAGGTTTCCATCACTTTTTTATTTTTTATTTTGAAGCTGCTACGGACTGATGGTTTGTTTTAAAATGGGTTTTCTGACCCGTTATTTAATTAATTTCAATTTGGTTTATTTTTATAACACCAAGTCACGGCAGAAGTCTTCTCAGGCACTGAACAGAAACATTCACATACCCCAGTATAAGCCGGTACCAGTTTACAATAATAGGCTCCACTTATCAGAGTCAGAGAGATTTATTTGTCATTCGCATCTCATGTGGTACATGTGGTGGAAATTATGTACAGTGTCCCAGTTACATGCAACAATAAAATGTATATAAAAAAAAAACAGTAATAAGATCTAAGATATGAACTAAGAAAAACCTCAGCTAAATAATACATTCAGCAGTAATAGCACAAAAACATTACGTCGAACAGCAGCATGAACATGAGTCTGTGTGAACAGATGAGCACGCATGAACACAACAACACGAAACAGATCAGCAGCAACATGATGTGATTTTTCAGTGATTATTCTGGTTAGAGATTCATGAGTCTAACAGCCTCAGGGTAGAAGCTGTTCCTCAGTCTAGTGGTTCTACAATTAATGCTCCTTAACCTCCTTCCTGAGGGAAGCGGGGCAAAAAGTGTGTGTGTGCTGGGTGAGTAGGGTCCTTCATGATGCAGGTGGCCCTCTTCCTGCATCTCGAGGTGTAAATGTCTGTGATGGTGGGGAGACTGACTCCAACAGTCTTCTGTGCAGCCTTCACCACTCTCTGCAGAGCTTTTCTTTCTGCAGCTGTTCAGCCTCCATGCCACACGTTGATGCTGGAGCACAGGATGCTCTCCACTGCACACCTGTAGAAGGAGGTGAGGACTGAGCTTCCCAGACCACCTCGCCTCAGCCGCCTGAAGAAGTAGAGTCTCTGATGAGCGTTTTTGATCAGGCTGGTGGTGTTGCCCCAGGTGAGGTTGTCATTCAGGTGCACCCCCAAGTACTTGTAGCTGGAGACCACTTCCACCACAGATCCTCTTATGTTCAGGGGGGTGTAGGTGAGGTTGTTCCTTGTGAAGTCCACGATCATCTCCTTTTGTCTTCTTCACATTGATGTGAAAGTTATTCTCTTTGCACCAGCTCTTCAGGTGTTCCACCTCCTGCCTGTAACTGGACTCATCGTTGTTTGTAATGCATCCCACCACCGCTGTATCATCTGCAAACTTTACAATGTGACAGCCTGGATGGGTAGCTGCACAATCATACGTGAGCAGAGAGAACAGGAGAGGGCTCAGCACACATCCCTGAGGGGAACCAGTGCTGAGGGGTTATGGTGGAGGAGGAGAAGTTGTGGATCCTCACTGACTGAGGTCTGTTTGTTAAGAAGTCTAGTACCCAGTTGCAAATGGAGGGGCTTACTCCTAGTGTGAGTAGTATGTCTATCAGGGTTTGGGGGATCATGGTGTTGAAGGCAGACGTGAAGTCCACAAAGAGCATACGGATGTAAGAGTCCTTCTGCTCCAGGCGGTGAGAGCAATGTGGACCACAGAGGAGATGGCATCCTGTGTTGATTGGTTCTTGCGGTATGCATACTGATGAGGGTCCTCGTTGATGTTGATGATTGTTTTGATGTGGGTCATGACCAGTTTTTCGAAGCATTTAACGGCTATCAGGGTGAGGGCTACTGGCCGATAGTCATTCAGACCAGTCACATAGAGCTTTTTGTCAATGTCACTGTCAGTGTCAGTTTATTTATATAGCACATAAAAACAACAAAAGCTGACCAAAGTGCTTTACAGTTAAGACAGATAAAAATAGTAAAAATAATGCATCTAGTGCCACTCAAAAATGTAAGAAAGACTCTGCATGGATCAAATGCCAAGGAATACAGATGAGTCTTCAGCAAAGATTTAAAATTCTCAACAGTCTGAGCGGTCTTTAAATTCTTGGGTAAACTGTTCCACAATTTCGGAGCAGCAACCGCAAAAGCGCGATCAACTCTGGATTTCAGTTTGGATCTGGGGACATCTAAGAGGAACTGGTTGGTAGACCAGAGTGCTCTTACTGGAGTGTAGATGTTAATAAGATCACATAAATAAGACGGGGCCAGACCTTTTAAGACTTTAAAAACAAGCAATAAAATCTTAAAATCAATTCGGAAGTGGACAGGAAGCCAGTGGAGAGAAGCCAGGACAGGGGTTATGTGTTCATGTTTTTTAGTTGCTGTTAAAAAACAAGCTGCTGCGTTCTGGACAGATTGTAAATGATGCAAAGATGATTTGTATAAACCAACATACATTGAATTGCAGTAGTCCAAACGAGAGGTAATAAAAGCGTGAATCACCTTTTCAAGGTCTCTGAAAGGGAGACAAGACTTCACCTTGGCAATGAGTCTTAGCTGGAAGAAACTGTATTTCACAACTGCATTTATCTGTTTGTGTAATTTAAAAGCACTATCAAAAATAACTCCCAGATTCCTGACAGTGGAGTGGCTGTATGAAGCCAAGGGGCCAAGAACATTAACAGTATTACAATTACCAAAGCTGATGACTTCTGTTTTATTTTCATTTAAATTCCAAAAATGTAGTTTTAACCATACTTTAATGTCATTTAGACAATTCAAGAGTGGATCCAATGGAGTGACCCTGTCTGACTCAATCGGAAGATATAACTGAGTATCATCAGCAAAGCAATGAAAAGGGATGTTGTGTTTTCTAAAAATGGACCCCAAAGGCAACATGAAGAGATTAAAAAGCAGTGGATCTAAAATAGACCGTTGAGGTACCCCACAGAACAGAGGAGCTGGAGATGAAGAACATGCCCCTAGATGAACAGAAATACTCCTGTCATTCAGGTAGGATCTAAACCAGGATAAAACTGTGCCCTTGATACTGACCACCTGCTCAAGTCGTGACAACAAGATGTTGTAGTCCACAGTATCAAAGGCAGCAGAAAGGTCTAAAAGCAATAAAACAGCAGAGCTTCCTGCAACAACGGTTAAAAGAAGGTCATTAAAAACTCTTAAAAGAGCTGTCTCTGTGTTGTGGCTTGATTTAAAACCAGACTGGAATTTTTTCACCAATGCTGTTCACAGTTAAAAACCTCTTAAGTTGATTAAAAACAACTTTCTCTAAAATGTTCGACAGAAAAGGTAGTTTAGGAATAGGTCAGTAATTTAAGAGCAGTGTTGGGTCGAGATTTTTCTTCTTTATGAGTGGCTGCACCACAGCATCTTTAAAGTAGCTGGAACACAGCCTGATGACAGGGACATGTTAGTCAGGACAAGAACTAATGGGCCAAGAGAGTGTTAAAAACCTCCTTAAACAGTTGAGAGGGAACACTGTCCAAAGGTGAATTAGAAGGCTGCATGTGGTCCACGATGTCCTTTATAAAACAGCAAGAGTCACCGGCTCAAACTGTACAAAGGCAGCTGAAAATGGAGGAAGTAAGGAGGGGTCTGTGTAAAGTTGTGTTTAGGAGGGTCTCAAAGCAGAGATTTTATCAATAAAAAACTTTGAAAACTGTTCACACAGTGCAGGACATTCAGCAACATGACCAGCATCACAAGGATTCACAACAGAGTTAAAAAAACATTAAAAAGAACCTGAGGTCTGTGACTGTTGTTTGAAATCACGTTAGATAAAAAAAGCAGTCTTAGCAACTTTAACAGCTCTCTGATAATTTGACAGCTGTCTTTAAAGATGTCTCTCTTTGGGACTGGGATGATGGTGGTGGTCTTCAGGCAGGTGGGACCTGTCTCCAGGGTAAGTGAGGTGTTAAAGATGTCTGCCAGCCCCTCGCAGAGCTGATCGGCACATTCTTTAAACACTTTCCTGGGGATGTTGTCTGGGCCGATTGCTTTGTGTGGATTAATCATCCTGAAAGTACTCCTTACTTCTGCTGAGGTTATGCTGAGAAGCTCTTCATCCGGTGGTGAGGTGAGTCTGGTGCTGGATGGTCTGTTCGGGTCTTTGAAACGTGCATAGAACTTGTTGAGGGCATCAGGCAGAGATGGGTCTTCGGGGCATTGTTTGCTCCTGCCTTTATAATCTGTTATACACTTAATGCCCCTCCACATGCTCCGAGGGTCTTGTGAGGTGAATTGACCCTCGATCCTCTGTGCACATGTGGCCTTAGCCCCCTTAATACCAGCAACCAGCTATTTCCTTGTCCTTCTCAGCTCATGTGAGTTTCCAGACCTGAAGGCAGTGTTCCTGGCTGCCAGCAGAGTGTGCACCTCTGCATTCAGCGAAGGATTTCTGTTCAGGTAACTTTTAACATATTTTAAGGTTGAGACGGTGTCAGTACATGTACTAAAGTACCCCAGAACTGAGGATGCCTTTTGGTCCAGATCTAGCGCTCCATGATTTTCAGCAGCTTTTCTCAAGACCTCCCAGTCTGTTCCTTCAAAACAATCTCGCAGATGGCTAATAAATAGTTTATAGATTAATTCCCCTATAAACACGTTACAAATCATTACTAGCTGCTTGTTATGCATTAAGGGTGACAGAGAAACAAAACTGACCAGTTTCTTGCCAAATAGTGAGCCAAATCTGTTCACCTATATATTTCATCTAGATGTTATGTTAAACAATTCAGACTAGTTACTACCTTGTAAGCACAATAAGCATTTGTAAACCTATTATAGAGGAATTAGTAACATATATAAACTATTTATTAGCCATCTATAAGGGGAGCCTTATTGTAAAGTGGTACCAAAAAGCTAATTAGTAAAAGTTATCTATAAGGAAGCCAGCAGATTGCCTTGAATCTTCACTTCATCACAGTCTTCCATCCTGAGCAAGCACATTGGTAACACTGGAAAGGAAAAACTCCCTTTTAACAGGAAGAAACCTCCAGAAGAACCAGGCTCAAGATGAGCGGCCATCTGCTTCAACCAGATGAGGGTTGACAGGACAGGAAGGAGACACAGACAAACATAGAATGACAGGTCCATGGGTACTTTCTATTGGAAGAATGACAAAATAATAATAATAAAATAAAACAGATGTTAAGGATAGAAATAATACAAACAGAGTAGAGCAAGTAAAGACAGCAGCAGAGTGAGGAAATGGGGTCAATTTGTCCTCCATCAGTCTAAGCCTATAGCAGCATAACTACGGGATAGGTAAACCAAGCCAACCCTAACTATAGGATTTATGAAAAGGAAAGACTTAAGCCTAGTTTAAAAAGTTGTTATTGTGTCAGCCTCGTGGACAGAAACTGGAAGATAAGTTTGAGGAGACAGAGCGTCATGTCTGCTGACTCTGCAGCCCTCACATTACTGAAAGTTTAGTGATTATAGTTCTAACATATGAAGCTTCTTTAAAAGGACCTGGTAGAAATATCAGAATATATTATGTAATGAATGTACCTGATAGAGATACTGTACATGTTCTGGCCACATTCAGACCTTATACTGTGTTCTTATAATCTCATTTTGTCTCATTTTTAAAGTTTTCAGTTTAAAATTCTGTTTAAAAGAAAACTGGGCTTTCCTTGAACAACTCCATGGTAAAACAAAAGGGCTTTCAAGCTTGCAGGATTTTAAATATGAATGAAATTCTTTTAAGCAAACACACACGCAGACAAACAAAGTAAGTAAAATATTCAGCGTGAATAATGAATCACATTTTTCATTGTTTTATTTATTTAATAAGAACATTCAAAATTACTGTATGAAAGAGCACACTGCTGAAAGCATAATGCTGTTCCAGTTTTATAACTCATCCCTTCTCTGTCCAGATGAACCAGCATTTACAGGCTGAGCAATACGCACATTTTCCTTGTTTTCCTGAAGTAAAGCATCAATGTCAGTTTCTGTAAAGGTGCCTTTGGAATCCTGTCACAAAAAGAATACAGTTAGCAGCTTACTCAGATTGTAATGTCTATCTTTATATATTAAAAGCTTACTTGAAAAGTCTTGCGTTTGACTCCAACACAGGCATGAGACACCTCGTAACACAAGAGTATGTTCAAATGATTTGCTTCATTCTTCATCAGAGCGCTACGGAACTGGTCCCGATGAGAATCTGGAATGTGATTTTGTGAATGGTGATGATTAAACTCAAATAAAAACGTTTTTCCTCTAAATTTATCACCTGTTCATTGTCTTACCTAACAAATTCCTGCACATAGACTTCCTTTTGTCCTTGGAGATATGGTCATCTTGGTGAGGAAGAATTTTCTCACACAGCCTCCAGCTGAGGATTTCCTCGACCACTGAGTGTCTGCTCCCAGCCGGGGCTTCTTTCATGGCTTTTTCAATTTCTGAAAATCATGCTGTTATTTGTTTTCTGTAACTTAAAGAAGTTACAAACCACATAAGTAACTCTTGCATCTCAGATGGAAAATTTGTAAGCTTAGAGGCAAGTTTACCTCGTGCTGCTGTTAGGCAGCTCTCACAGTAGGTGTCTGACGCAAAAAATAAAATACAAAGAACTAATTCAGCAGATAAACACAAACGACCACCTCTGTTCCAGCTATGGAAATAAAGATAGTTTTTTCTACTTACAGCGATCCATGTCCTGAGATTGCACAGGAAAAAGGCAACACAAACACAGTAAAAAATATCTTATTTTCATTATCATTAATAGAGCACATGCACCACCAGCCAACAGCAAGGAAACAGAAGTCAACTGTACTCAGGTACAGTCCTCTTCCCTTTCACACAGTGTGCCCACGTGATCTCACAGACAATGAACTCATCTCACAGCCCTTTGTGAAAATGACAAGCATCCAGTTTTTCAGGTTTTGTCTGGCTAAAATTATAGATAGTTTCTGAGTCGTTGTTTGCGTCTGTACAGAGGTCTTAAAGAGGAGTGGGAACCGACACACCAAACAAAACAGGAGGGATTTAAATATAAAAGCTAAAGAACAAAAACTAGACACAAATACAAAGAGGTAGCCTTCATTGCTGTGTTTCAAGCTATCCTATGGGACAGATCTGGTTGGCAGGCCGCAGACTGACAAAGTCCTCTGGATGGGGGTCGAAACGGTTCTTCACTTAAAGAAACAGGTCCATATGACATGATTTAACAATTTTTGTTGTCATCTACCTGGATGATTGAGCTTACAAACCTTTTTTGTTTAAATCTTGCTTTTCAATATTATTTGTAGCCATTATGTGTATTTGATTTACAGCAAATAATGTGTGGGTGCGATATTTGTTATAATATTTTAAGTATCTTCCGAGTTAGCTTTAGTTTTTGTGTGTGTGTGTGTGTGTTTTTAAGGATTCAATGTTTCAAAGTTCTTTATCGTCATTCACATCACATGTGGTACATGAGGTGGAACAAAAATATGCACACAGGGTCCCAGTTACATCCAACTAAAGTATAAAGTGTAAAAGAAAAACAGTAATAAGATCTAAGATATGAAAAAAAAAAGTTAACTAAAAACACACTAAGCACTAGTAGCACAAAAACAATACACCAAACAGCAGCACGAACATGAGTCTGTGTGAGCAGATGAGTACGAATGAACACAGTAACATGAAACAGATCAGCAGCAACATGATGTGATTTTTTTTTCACAGTTATTATTCTAGTTAGAGATTCATGAGTCTTACAGCCTCAGGGTAGAAGCTGTTCCTCAGCCTAGTGGTTCTACACTTAATGGTCCTTAACCTCCTTCCTGAGGGGAGCAGGGCAAAAAGTGTGTATGCTGAGTGAGTGGGGTCCTTCATGATGCAGGTGGCCCCCTTCCTGCATCTAGAGGTGTATATGTCTGTGATGGTGGGGAGACTGACTCCAACAGACTTCTGTGCAGCCTTCACCACTCGCAGCAGAGCTTTTCTTTCTGCAGCTGTGCAATCTCCATGCCACACGTTGATGCTGGAGCACAGGATGCTCTCCACTGCACACCTGTAGAAGGAGGTGAGGACTGAGATTCCCAGACCAGCTTGCCTCAGCCGCCTGAGGAAGTTGAGTCTCTGATGAGCTTTCTTGATCAGGCTGGTGTTGTTTTTGCCCCAGCTGAGGTTGTCAAGGTGCACCTCCAAGTACTTGTAGCTGAAGACCACTTCCACCGCAGACCCTCTTATGTTTGGGGGGGGGGGGGGGGGTGTTTGTTCCGTCTGAAGTCCACAACCACCTCCTTCGTCTTCTTCACATTGATGCAAATGTTGTTCTTCCTGCACCAGCTCTCCAGGTGTTGCACCTCCTGCTTGTAGCTGGACTCATCGTTGTTTGTGATGCATCCCATCACCACTGTATCGTCTGCAAACTTTGCAATATGACAGCCTGGATGGGTAGCTGCACAGTCATACGTGAGCAGGGTGAACAGAAGAGGGCTCAGCACACAGCCCTGAGGAGAACCATTGCTGAGGGTTATGGTGGAGGAGGAGAAGTTGTGGATCCTCACAGACTGAGGTCTGTTTGTTAAGAAGTCTAGGACCCAGTTGCAAATGGAGGGGCTTACTCCTAATGTGAGTAGTTTGTCAATCAGGGTTTGGGGGATCATGGGGAAACATGGGGAATACATGGGGGATTCATGTGGTCACCATTAAGGAAAAAAGTATAAACTTAAAAAAAAAACTGTTTACTTTTTGCAACAATAACATTTAAAGTGTAATTTCAAATATTTTATTTATTCTAACTTGATTATTGAATAGCTGAAACACTTTAGGGGAAATTACTTCGTTCAACAGTTATTTATACAGGTTAGTCAAATTCTATAAAGTACTTAATTAACCTTACTGTATCTTTGAATTAGGAATTAAATTAAACAAACAACAATTAAACTTAAAATTTTCCTTTCTTCAATGTGACGAACAACTTCTTTTCTTCAATGTGACAAACACCTTTGATTGGAGACTTGAAATAATAAAGGTTTAGATAAATGCTTAACAGATAATGTAATTATTTTTATTGGCAAAATTGTTTAAATCTTGCTTTTCAATATTATTTGCAGCCATTATGTGTATTTGAGTTACAGCAAATAATGCATGATATTATTTATGATATTATAAGTATCTTCCGAGTTAGCTTTAGGTTTTGTTTGTATTGACAGTTTTTTTTAAATATATACATATGTTTTAGTCAGTGGCCACACGGTGGCGCTGTTCCATATTTGTGCAATAGTTTTAGAGCGAGCGGCGCCTTCGCTGGTTGCCATATATGGCCATTTTTACCATATAAAGAACAAACGCGTGACGTAGGCCTCTCAACGGAAAATATGACCGTGTGCGGGAAAGGCGAACAGGGTTCTCCTTTCTGAATAGTTAACATGCAGGATTTTTTGTTGGGCAACAAGCTAATTGTACGGCCTGTCCACGTTCGAGAGCGTGAGTAATTATTACTGTATTCTTACTAAATTACAAATGGTTTGAGCAGTCCAAAAAGTCTTTGCTAAAAGTCTTCAAAACTTTGTGCTTTTACTAGTTTGTTCGGCGTTATTTTGCGGAGACATGCGGGATTTTGTTCGACTTGTGGACGTTTAGTAAACATTTTTCTACAACATAAGTGGCGCTGACTCCCAGAGACCGGCTGCAGTGTATTAAGCTAATTAACCGAGCATAGCTCTAGCTGTTAGCTGCTAAATGACCATTTGAACTGCGAACAGACTTCTGTTTTCTCCTGGAGCTGTCACTCTTATCCTTGTTTCCTGTGTCCTTTGTTCCACAAGAGAGGCTAATAAAGGGTTGACCTAAAACTTTAAACAGTCTGAAGGTTTCAGATGTTTACTCTTTCTCAGAGATTTTCATTTATACAATATTTTCAGTTTAAGAGTCGTGGTAAGGTAAAGCATGTGATGATGGTTTTTACTTCACCTTCCTGTCCAGCAGGGGGAGCCATGACCATGATGCTCACACCAGTTTCAGAAGAAGATGTAATGTTTATTATAACTTTGTATACAATTTACTTCCATGCTGAGCAGCTGTTGAGACGTCACACAAAGTGCATCTGCTCCAGATGCCATGTCTCTTTAATGATACAGGTGTCTTTATGGGTTAAAAAGTAGGGCAACTTTTATATCAGACTGTCCTTTTTAGTTTGTCAAACGACTGAATATCACATTTCCCTCCTTTTTTAATATATATGTCTGATCTGAGATGTTAATTAACTAAAACCGTGGATCACTTTACTTATTTGGATACTTTTCTAGGTTTTTGTTTTGGACAGGCCAAAGATTAGCCAGTATTTGAGATCATTAGCAATGGGATTCTTTGGATCTGGAGTTTATGCATTTAAGCAGATTGTTTGGTTTGGCAGCCTGAGTGGTCTCTTGGCAGCTATAATGCTTGCATTTATTTCATGTTTTGAGCAATATTGTGTTAAAAACAAATGCTTTTATTTATTCATTGTTTTAACGTTTATCTGTCTGTAATCGGAGCACTTTTTGTTTGTTCTGTTTAAAAATGACGCTAAATATTTTAAGAAAAAGAAACAAAAATGAGTGTTTAACACATTATAAATAAGCTTTTGGTTCAGTCATGCATTCAGTTCAAAGAAATTATTTTTAAATTGAACATTTTTTTATAAGGTGAGCACCACAATATTTCTCAGAGTGCTGTTTTCTGTTATTAATCTGTATTTAATTAGAAATAAAAGCAATTCTTTTCTTTTTTTTTTTGTCTTCATCATTTTAGAATTTGACACAAGTCCAACAATGTCACATTTGTATCCAACATAAACAGTTATGAAGTAAACAAGTTGACCTGAAGAGGAGGACAGGACAAAACACGAGTGTCACGTTGGCTGAACACTAGAAGCATTGTGGGCATTGGGACAGCTGTGACTGAGTGGTTAGAGCAGTTGTTCTCCAGTGGGAGAGTTGGGGGTTCTATTCCACCAGCAATCACATGTTGAAGTATCCCTGGGCAAGACATTAAACCCCTCTGATGTGCGTCTGTCCCATTGCTGTATGAATGTGATCTAAAAGCACCGATTACTCTCTACACATTCAGATTATGTTTGTAGAGGTGTAGTAGAGTGCTGTATGAACATGTGTGTGGAGGTAAACGAGGCACAGATTGTGTTGTAAAGCGCTTTGAGTACCTTGATTAGATGGAGAGGTGCTATATAAGTACAGTCCATTTACTGTTGTGTATTTACTAAAATCAGTTTGTGGAGTGTAAAATCACTTAAGTTATTTTTTGTTGTTGCTGTTTGAACTTTTAAAGTTGAACATCTTAGTTTAATTTCTCCTCTCTGCAGTCTAAATGTTTGTGTTTGCATGTAAGGATGTTCTGGATATATTAAAGATGAAGTATAATAGGCACTGAGCTGATCTCATGAAAATGTTTGCTCATGCATGTGTGTCTCTGTTAACAAAATATTGCATTAGTGATTGGATGATTTTACAGATATTTACTTGAAATTTGCTGTGGCAATAGCTGAGACAAATTCCCCAACACATTTTTGATTGCTAACATTTTGCACAAGATCATTGTTTTGAATTTTGTCAATAACTATCTGGAATAAATTCTGTTTGTCTGTTAGCAAAATCTCTCATGAACAACTTAATGAATTTAAATGAAACTGCCAGGAAATAATCATCGGATGTACCAACAATTTGAGACAATCAGTCCAAGGTGGCCGCCCCACAGCTAATCAACATGCATGGCTGTAACTCAGTCAGTTTTACAGATAAGGAGCTAAAATTTAGCTGAGAGTCATTCACTCTGAGCGTTTTGTTACAACTCAGTTATTTCTCAACATTAGATGATCTTAAACCTCTGGCATTAAAGGCGGCGGGCGACGTGCATTCCTTCAATGAATTCCTTCTGAGAAGGCTCAGTTTTAATGCATGCAATCTGAGATTATATAATCTGCTGTCCGTGCAGCAGGTCTGTGAACAGTTCCTGATTTAAAGTGAGCGCGCTGTCCGACAATGGAGGGCCTGGAAGTGGGAGGATCAGCTCGGGAGAGATCCTTGTGGCTTTGTTACGCATGGGAAGCCATTTTGGAACCAGGCTTGTTGTGCTGCAGCTGAAGCAGCTACTTGTAAACTTTGCGGTGTTTGTCAGGAAACAAGGTGCAGGATCTGTGTTGAAGAGACTCCGGGATCCGTGCGCAAAGAGCGGATTTTATTCCTTTGTATTCCTCTGGATTTTAAATAATAATAACAGCATGGATTCTAAACACGCGGGCAAGTTTACACCCTAATATGATTATCCTGTAGATGAAGTTATTTCTTGTAAATATCTGGGTTATATTTAGATATAACGTGTCCTTGCTGCGCTCCTTTACCGACAATTTGACAGCGAAAGCAAAAAGGCCTTGCTATTATTTCTGGTTGTTTGTATCAATCCGCGTGCTTACAGACCGTTAAATGTATAGTTTTATTTATTTCAGGGTCATTATTAGTGTGTGTTTGTATTGAGATGTTAGATAAACACGTATTGGAGCAGATGATATGGGTACGTGTCGGTGCGTGAAGCCTGGAAGTCTGCGCAGTTTTCTGAAAACATTCAGCGACAAATTTAGCCCTGGGCAACGTGAGAACGGCAGCAGGGCTCCTACATGTTGTTCTAGAGTTCGGCGTGTTGTTATACTGACAGTAAATATGTTTAAATTTAAACTGCGCGAGTCTGGAGCACTCGTCCAGGCGCAGCTGTTGGCACGTCGCACGCGTTTTGCGTAAAGGACGCAGCAAAACAACACGTCCTGACTGAAAGCTGCCTTTGTATTGCCTGCTACATGTGAGTGTTTAGGTTGTTGTTGTGCAGTTTGTCTCTTTATGAATGAGCTCAGTTACTGCCCTGCAGGAGGTTGTTGTTTAATTCAGCTTTTGCACAAATCGGCATTTGGAGGGGAAAGACTAATCCTGGCTATATTTAAGCACTCCCCCATAGCTTTGGGTGTTTGTTTATCTTTAACCCTCCATTTTGGCTTGGAGACGGAACATTTGATAAGGATTATATTCTGGGATTTTGGTGGTGGATTTATTTATTTATTTATTTTTGCATAAGGCAAATAGTCTGTTTTTAATCTCTTTGCGTAATTTAAAGGTAGTGAAGAGCTGTGTATGTAAAGTGTATTTATCTTTGTTCGACTGTTATGAGATTTTTTTAATGGTTGATACCAAAATACTGTAATAGAAACATCTGTCAAGTCCAGATTTGCAGCTGTTTCTTCTAACTTGACCATAAAGTGAAATCAAAACTGTTAAGAGTAAAGAGGATTTATTGCAGGATTGCTGTATTAGATGTAAGTCATACAGGGAAGTTGTAAGTCTTAACAGCAGTTTGGTGTTTGCACAGCCTGTCTCCTTAAAACCGTTTGCTCAGAGAGGCTCAACCCTCAGGACAGTTGCTTCCCGCCCGATACTTCAGATTTCGCTCCACCCCTGGGCTGTTTCCCAGAGCTTTCATAACACTGAGCTGACTCAAGACACTTCTGAAGGACTCCGTGTCCTGTTGGTTAGTCTGTTGAACAGAAAAGAGGATCATCCTGTCTCTCAGCCACCGAGTTCTGTTTTCCCGCCCGAGAAGAAGAGGCAGGTCATTGATTTCTTCACTGATGTCCGAGTCTTCCATCAGCCAGAGCCAGCATGGAGGAAGAGGTCAGCCAATTTGCCCACAGTGGCATTGTTGTTTCTGAGGAAAAGGAATGCAGACATTCTCATTAGGTTCTGACTGCACCAGGCGCTTTCTGACGGGGTTCTGTAGCTCTAACTAAGGCAGGAAGTTCGTCAGTGATTTACAGGAATATCTAATGGAGTTTGGTCAGTTGTCAGTGTGCTGGTTAACTTGGCAGAAACTGAGCACAACAGTTTTACCTCCAAGAGACAGACTGAACAAAGTAGTGTATGCATTATTTTTGTTGGTGTGTTTAGAAGTTAGTTTTTTTCCTTGTCATGCCAGCTGTGACTAAAGGAGCCCTTTGCCTTACATCCTAACTTTTTCAGTCTAAACAAAGAAGAATGACCATGGATTTTTCTCAGCTGCATGCGTATACACCTCCACAGTGCGCTCCAGAGAACACCGGCTACACTTACTCCCTCAGGTGAGACGTCGGAGCTGCGCTGCAGTACACCAGAGCTGCAGCAACAAGCGTTCACATCATTGCAATAAATCAATGGACTGTACTGTACTTGTATAGCACCTTTCTATCAAACCAAGATACTCAAAGCACTTCACAACACAGTCTGTGCCCTCGTTTACCTCCACACACACATACAGCACTCTACCACATCTCTACAAAACTTATGTGAACAGTTCATTCTAAAGAGACTAATTTATCACATTCATACGCCGATGGGACACACATCAGAGGCAATGAGGGGTTCAGCTACCCCTGTGTAGCACACAATGTGTGTCATTAGTGACGCTGCAACACAGAAATAAACTCAAATGAATGAAAACTTTATGTAGAATTTTAAACAATTTAGATAAGTTTTAAGACTTTATGTAGTTTTTACAAACTTCCTGAGTATCCGTTTTGTCTTCTTTTCTTTTGGAATTTGAGTGAGGTTAATCTCAATGGTAGCACACCACTAATGTACATTTACAATAACTAATAATAAGCCAGTTAGATATGACTAAACATCTTTGAGCTGCAGCATTATGCCTGAGCTTTTTCCATTCATTACTATTTTGGCCTGTTTTCTGTTTTGTGTTTATACAAAGATCTTTATGAAGCATTGTACGCTGTTGTTGGGATATAGTTTGTTTTGATGCCCCCCCCCCCCCCCCGGCTGTTTTACTGTTGTGATTTTACATAATATCTTACAATTAATCTTTTTTTATAACTGTAAGTTTGTGGTTTCCACTTGTTAGCTTTGTAGTTCAGTTGGTTGTGTGTTTACGTGCTCTGAGAAACTGGGAATCCTCAAAAAGATTATAAATGAATAATTTTCTCCTTTAGAATTTTTATTATTATTATTATTATTATTGTCCTATTCAAGAAGGCCATCTCAGTCTTCTGTTCTTTAAACTCCTGCCCTTCTGATGATACTTCTTTTCCTCACAGTTTTTCTTCATCACATCTTTGGCTCTAGGCGTGGTCAGCACTTCGTCAGAAAGGTCTGTGCATGTGGAGGAATGTGTTGCCTTCAAAGTTGTCACCGTAGTTGCCAGCAGCCATTAGAACCAGAGAAAGGCATTTGGGTGTGCGAGTCTGGAGCAGAAGTATTAACCCTTGTGTTGCTCGTGGAGGAGTGAATGTGTGACTTAGAGGCAGAGGCCCCTCGTGTCTTAAAGGAAAGTATGAAAGTCTCGTAAAAATATAATCAAGTTTCAACAAAGCTCGTGCTAAGTTTACTGCAGTGCCTTCTAGGAAAGTACAATCATCAAGGATTCAGTGATGTGTGCACATCTCCACCCAAGTGGAAAAAAACTGGACTACAGTTTTGTAAGCAAGTTTTAAACAGTCAAATCCCTATTTTTTAAATTATTTTACCTTTTTGTATTTGAGAAATACATTGATGCAGTGAAAACTGAACTTTTAGTTGTTTTTCTCTTGAGATTTAGTCATTGCTGAATCAAAATGTCAAAATACAGGTTAGTGTCTTCATAATTAAGCCGCTTTTACAGCACGTTGATTGCATTTTAGTGAAGTGAAATGCAGTTTTTCATTTTGGAAGTATTATGAGTAAGCTTGTTTTTATTCAAGCTTTTTATACAGGTTGAATTTTTATACAGGTTAATCTTATTGAGTCACCAGGACTCTTACAAGAGAGACCTGTTTTTAGACAGATCACATACAAGGCACAGACAACAATAATCCAACAAAAAGCAATTTAAATCAAATAAAAGACATAAACACAGTCAAATCAAGATGCCATATAAAACGAGGTAAAATACTAAAACAGAGTCCAAGGAATAAGAATGCACAAACCTACTGGATCCTGTCAGATTAAGTAAGTAAGTGGAACAAGCTAATCGTTCCTCTGACCACAATCAGCCGAGAAGCTATTAATGAACCTCAGTTACGAGCATGGCCCTGATCCCAGGATGACGCTAATAGTTTATGCTTCTTGACTAGCTAGTTGAGAGATCCACCATTTTTTATTTGCATCTGCCTGCCAAACCTGCAGGGATAAGCATTATCAGTTCCTCAGAAACAAACCTGGTAAAATGTAAGCTGCATTTCCTTGTCTTAAGGTAAAGCATCTGTCTAAACAGGAAAGACTGATTAACAGTACCATGTGATACTTGTTCAAAGGTGCAGCTGAATGACTTTAGATTTTGTGTGTAGAGTGGGTGTGCTTGGTGTAGAGTGAGCACAAGAGAGCCTTGCAGAAATGAATAGGGTCAGATGACAGAAACGGTTAGTCCATCTGTTGTCAAAACTCAAGAGAGCAGTGACAAGGTTTGTTGCACTGAGTCACTCAATCAGGAGTCCCTCCATTATTCTCTGTTTCCGTTCATACAGACTTGCAGCATGGACCACCAACCTTGTAATATTTCCAGTTAAGATCTTTACACAGCAAGGAGAACAGCTTTATGAATAAATACAAAATAGATTTATTTTTTTTGTGAATCTGCACAGGAAATATGTGATGATAGAAAGGGAGACTTTAGATTGTCGGTCTCACTGTTTGGTGTATAAAAAAGTGAGATTTTAAATAGGGAAATTTTGGGAAATGCATGAGAAACCAGTTTTATGCCAATTTTTTTTAGTTTTAACAACAATTGTCTGAACTTCATTTATATTTCAAAGCACATGGCCAGTTAAAACAAGTTTGTATTGTTTCTAGGATATTGTTCAAGGGTATGTTTTTCAATAAAATAATATTAGAAAATTGAAGGTGCATTGTGACTTTAAAACGCCTGACAGTGTCACTTATAAAATAAAATCGGTATCGGCCAAAATCGGAATCGGCAGGTCAGACTTTTTAGAAATCGGTGATCAGAGATCGACCAGAAAACTGCAATCGGTGTACCCCTAATTTTAAAATATAATAAACATGAATATAATATAAATATAGCAATATTTGCAACAAATGTAAAGTTGAATGTGTAAAGTGAAACACACAGGGATTTAGTTTGGGTTCTCAGGTCTTAAATAATTAATATATTATTCTCAAGCCTTTAATTTTAGTTGTTCTCTTTGACTGTTAAGCTGGTTAAATTTTTTAACAAAGATTTGTATAGTTTTTGGTTTCCTCCAAATAATCACTACAATCTGGATGCTTACTGTGGACCTATTGTTATCATTCCATCACCTCTAAGAAACAGATTGTCTAATGAACTTGACTCTGGACACTGTGGTATAGTGAGAATGAAAACAATTGCAAGGAGGTGTTTCTGGTGGCCTGGTCTGGATGTGGCAATTGAGGAGAAAGCCAACTTATGTTCAGCGTTCTCCACTGCTGGCCCCATTACATCCATGGGATTGGCCAGAGGAACCATGGCAAAGAATTAGAAATGTGCGATATGCATAAAATTCATATCACGATATGTATTGCTACAACAACTTTCGACGGAACTCAGCGTTTTGCACATGCGTCCGAATACGTCCACACTACGGCAAGCCACCCGTAGCTAGCTTGTAGCTTTGCTACTTAGCTCTCGAAGAAATTACTTTTAATGCCACTTGTGCACAGTTTTTAACGCAAAAAAATAACTATTAACTCTGACTGCTCTGATTTTACACTTGAACACCACTTACGCACAGTTTTAAACTAAAAATAAGTAACGATTAAATTGAAAACTGATTTTACATCAGACACAGCATTACTGCAGTTAGCCGGTAGAAGACAGATCTATATCGTAGGCTAAATTTCTATAGTTTCTACCGTATACCGTTTATATCGTGCATTCCTACAAAGAATTCATGTAGACTTTACTGGACCATTAAAGAACTATATGTGGCGGTTGACGCTCATAACAAATGGCCTGAGGTTACTGTTATGAAAAGCGCCTCTTCCGAGAGAACTATTGAGGAGTTAAGGTCTATCTTCAGCCGTTTGGGTTACCACCGCAACTTATCGGTGAGAGTGACTCACAGTTTGTGTCTGTAAAGTTTAAGACACTCATGGAGGGAAAAGCGATTTAGCACATTAAATTGGCACTATATCATCCAGCTATCAATGGGCTAACTGAAAGATTTGTACAGACCTTGAAACACACTCAAGTTATCTCAGAGTAGTCAGTCTTTTAACATTGTCTCAGCATTTTCCTCTTGTCCTATCGAAACACACTGCACACCATAATAAAGGTGTCTCCAGCAATGGTGCTGTTCAAGAGACAGCTTTGTACTGGCTTGGACCTTCTAAAACCATATAAGACGAGACGTTGTGCTTCGCCAACAGAGAACTCAGGCTGAGAAACGATGGAAAGTGAAGCTGAGGATCTTGGCAGCAGGTGACAAGGTCCTCACTTGAAATTATGGTAAAGGACACAAATGGACACCAGTGACTGTGTTGGTAAAGACTGGCCCAATGTCTTGCATGGTTGAAACCCATACTAAGCTCATTTAGAGAAGACATATTGATTAGCTGCTTCATGCTCCTTGTTCCTGGTTATTGTGGTGAACCCACTCAGCCATCGCCCTTCAATATAACCTGCTATCTCGGATAGAATAATTCCCAGGGTTCAGTCTGGGAGATGAGGGAGTCCACCCGCTCTCCTTAGTTTGTTTGTTCTTGTGGAGTTAGAAGCACTCCTTTGGAAAAACATTTTAAAGTTGAAGTGTTTGTGGTTTGTGATCGTCTCATTGTGGGAGGTTTACAAGGGATATGTTATGTATTGGTTTTGCATTCTGTACTGTTTAGTCTTTTGTGGGCCTCCAGAGCTGCTGTAGTTTTGTGTGTTACTTCCCCCTCCCCTTTTGCCCATGTGGGATTTCAAATAAAGACTGGTTCCCAGTTAGATAACTTCTCCTGTCTTTAGTACAAGTGGAAACCGGTTACCAAAGTGCCAGTACGTAACAATCAGATCTGTTTCTTTTTAAATGTGTGATTTAAGGATGGATTTACTACAGTTTTTTTGATTTTCTCTTGACAACATTATAAATGTTTGGCTTCTGAATTTATCACAAAACAATAATTTTAATGTGTAGTCATGCATTGAAGTGAAATAAATACTTTAATTTTCGGCTCTTTTCTTTTGTTATTCAGAAACGCATGTCTTCCATGCCAGAGGCATTGCACTTCACCATACACCGTAATGTGTAACATGATCTTTTTTTTTTTTTACCACACCCTTATCTTAAATCACTTCATACCCCACAGCAAAACTGGTCTAGAACCTCAAACCATAGCACTCTATTAAATAATTTCTGGTTAATAATCCAACACTTTGTTTGATGTGTATAGGGTCTGAGAATGTAGTTGCACCACCTCCAGAAAAACAGGTTGACTACACCCATTTCTCTCTGAAATCAGGTGTGTATATGCGGTGTGTGTGTATATGTGTGTGTGTACTGGGTATTTCACCACACTGACAGAGCCTTCATATTTTATGATAGTGGAAGTGGGTCAGTGGGGCTGGGGCTTCTGATTGTCAATCTTGCTTTTTCTCATGTTATTTGAACCATGATACAAGTACTGATCGAGTCCTAATCTGATATTGTATTTAACTGTCAGACAGTTACAGATAAAAAAGATCCACACTAGTTGAAATGATTTATTGTATGTGGTTCTAAACTGTATTGTCCTGCATAGGCCTGTCGCGATGAACAATAAAGCAATTAATCGCATAATAAATGAAAATTATCGACCTCATTTTCATTTATCGGCTTTATCGTTTCTTCTCTTCTTTTCTTCTGTCTTCGCTAAAAGTAGCTAAGCTGAGAAGCTAAGCTATGAGCTAAGCTAACAGGCCGATCTGGGGGGGGGGGGGGGGGGGGGGGGGGGGGGGGACTCAGTCTTGTCGAAGCTCCAAAATTCACAGTTGAAATTTGTGCCTTTGGGTAAAAAGTTGTTTTTCTCTGCAAAAAGAGGCTGAGAACTTTTTTTTTTTTTTTTTTTTTAAAGCTTTATGTGAAAAATGCTACGCTAAAGAACTCAGACCACACTGAGCGTCTGCCATTTTGAGAACCCAAAGAAAGGAAGGAGAGACTGCCCTTGTCACGTCAAGGGGCCTTCTTCCCATTTTTCTTAAAAAGACACGCTGCTCACTCCCGCACTACCCATCCTTCAGTTCAAACAGTCTTATACTGTCATCCGGTGGTCAATAAAAGGTACTACACGCAAAAGAAATCAACATTTCTTCATAAATTTGAAAATAATTACTAATGTCAAATTTCAAACAATATTATCGTTTATCACAATAATTTCTGAGACAATCGCCCAGCAAAATTTGTTATTGTGACAGGCCTAGTCCTACAAGAGTAAGTGTATAAAATACAGTTTGAAGTGTTAAAGTTGTGTATTTGTGAGCTACAGTTGAGTCTGTTGTGTGTCTGTTGGACAGCTGTTGCACACCCTCCTGTCAGTTGTTTTCACACGTGCTTCAAGCATGCTTCAGTATGTGCACTGCTGGCCAGTTGGCAGGCACATGACAGCAGCTGGATTTTGGAGATGGCACCCTTTGCTTCAGTTCTTACATTTAACTTCTGACAAATTCACGTCTTTGTTACATTTGAAGCTGACCTAAAAAGAAACATTTTACCCGTCTCCTGTCATGCATCAAAGATGACATGTGGTGTGTTTCAGGTTCATCTGGCTTGTTTTCTTTTGTCACATCTTTTTAACTCATTTGTCCATGTTTGGATCCTGGTCAGTTTTTTCTGAGCTAGAGAGCAGTTGTTAGTGGTCTCCATAATAACCACAGCAACATGCTGTAGTGCTTTATTGTGGTGACTGTACTACGCTACTTATAGAGCGCAGCGGAAAGGAAGTGCTGTCAGTGGGAGGGAAAACAAGGCTATCCGGAAACGGTCCTAATCTTTCTCTCCCAGAGATGGTTGGAAATAAATTTTAAGACTCTATGCTTGGTCTATAAGTCACTGTTCAATATATCCTGATGCATGCTCAGTAATCCAGGTAGCAAAAAAAAAAAAAGTTAAGACTGGTCCAGAGGACCAGACTTAACTTTGTTAGACTGTTCAATATAACTTCTTAGTATAGGCCTTAGTATTTTAGAGAAAGAAAAAACAAGACTTTGTCCACTTGGGACTCTGTGGGGAAACAGGAAGGAAGTGGGTGTTGTGCTCTGTCCTTTTTCCACACAGATTTTTCAGAGGCTGAATGTGAAAAAGCAAACAAGCATTTTCAGAGCCCTTGTTGCATCGTCTTAGCTGAATTACAACATCTCATCCCCCTGAAATGTTTTACTGTTGGCACTGATCTAACCATGTGTGAGCTTGCAAAATTCCTAAGATGTTACAGCTGAGGTAAAAAAAAGACAATGTACTCACTTATATTTAATTTATATGCTAGTACCTAATCTCATGTTTTTATTTTATTTGTTGCACATGCTTGTGCAGAAGTTTAGACGTCATTTAGTTATCTTAGTTGTTTTGTCAAGTAACAAGTTTTGCTCTTTCTCCAAGTCCCATCTGGAAGCATTATCCTGTGGTGTTTTTGTTTGCATGAGAAGTTAAAGACTTTCTGGCAACCTTTAGAAAACACTTTTGTAACCACATGTTTGGTTTTGACGCTGAAATTTACAACCCACGTGGTTCCTATAATCTCGATGTAAAATATGTGTGAGTCTCACAAATGGTAGCCAGTTTATAGTGTGTGTATGACAGATTACTGCTGTAGACTAACAAATGGCAAAGTGTTAGGAGTTATCAGCAGAAATTTTTTTTCTTGTATGGTTTTGTCAATATGTTCATAGATGTTTTAAACAAAACCTATAATTTCTGAAATTTGAGTTATTTTTTCCATACAAAACCAGTAGTAAGCTTACAATAATAGAGTTGATCACTACAGGCTTAGTAGATCCATCATACTTTGTAAGTTTTTTTTCAGTAGAGTTAGTTTTTTGCAGGATGCAATAGATTTGTTTTCTATATTTGTATAAATCTACAGTACTGTATTTTAGTCCTACACAATAAAAGTCACAGTCTTTCCAGAAATTATTCAAGAAGGATAATCTTGCTTTGGTTTGCATGTGCAGAAGCAACATGAAAATGTATCAGTGGTGACAGAAATATCACATCTTTTAAACGGGGAAATCAGAGAGCAAATATTATTATTACTCGAAAGTAAACTTCAGTTTGGCTCTGACTGTAATCAGCGTTTTTGTATAATTGGTTCACTTTTTGTTTAAAAAAAAAAATGGTTACGCTAGTTTAAATATTTATGGCAACTGTGAAAAATTTAAATTCTTACTTTTTTCACATTACGATTATCTTGAGCTGGTGAAAAGATGTTCCTCATAAGAAGCTTGTTTTACTTCACTGACAGATTCTCCTCAGTCATGTGAACACATTGATTACGTTGATTAGATCAATTAAGATTTAGTCACTGGGTAGAAAAACTGAATGGAAGATTTGAGGATGTTGCAGTTGTCATAGAGGTAGAATAAATTCAATTAGCCTTTTATTTTCTCACCGAATACTTTGTCAAATATTACTTAAAACTGCTCAAAATATTTCAGCTTGTACTGAAACAGCCGTCATAGAATGTGAGGAATAAATATAATCACTTGTTCACCTAGATATTTTATAGCTTTTGTTGTTTTAAGGACTTTGTAATAAAACCCAATTGAATATATTTATTCAAGTTTTTAATTTGTTTTTAATGTGTTGTAACACATTTTTAATTGAAAACACGCTGCTTGGTCATTGTTTGTTGTCGTGCATCATGGTATCTGCTAATTAATTAAAAACGTGTGAGAAATCAACCCTTATTATTTGGTGTTGCATAAATAAGATTGATCTTTCTTTCTGCTGTGTTTATCTCGGTCTTCACGTGTCTTATGTGCTCGGCTCTGAAAGGAGAGTGTGCATTTCTATTTATGTCATTTAATGTGGGCTGTGAGAGCCGCCTGGGGGAAGAGTGACACAGCTCAGTTTGGAATGGATACCCTCATCAAATGAAGAGTTTGTAAACTAAATAAAGATTGTTTATAACTTTAAAAAGGAGGGACTGAGATTATAACATTAGCTATATTGTTAACAGTGTTTTAATCTATTAAAAATGTGGTGATTATCATTTCAGAGGACACAGGTTTTATTCTGAGAAACTTAAAGGATGTGTTGAGCAGTAAAAACAAAAAGTTCTTGTTTCCTAAGTAGAGCAGAAGTTTGTATTAAAGTTTGTGTGTGGCTGCATGCGACACAGACAGATATATTTGTTTATTCTGCCCTGCCCTCCAATGTTGTCTCAGCACCTCAGACGGCGCTGTTACCACTGAAATGTGAGGTTTTATAAACACATGAACAAGGTTGTTTTAGCTCATGATGCATCTAGAAAATGTACATCATGCATTTTCACTGCAGATCAGACAGACTGGATTATCTGCTCTTGGACTCATTCAGCCCTGCTGTGGGATTAAGATGTGTGAGATAACATTTAAAAGCTAGTTCTCTCTCTCTGCTCTAAAACGCTCTTTTAATATTTGCATTTCACATTTTTGCAAAATGGGCTGCGGCAATGTCAAAATTTGATCATGTTGCCACCGACTCTGCTGTTTTTCCCCCAGTACAGTTAAAAGATTGAACAGTTTACAGTTATTTATTTATTTTGTTTGGTTTAGGTCATTTGTGGTTCTCTCTACAACTCAGACAAACTCTAAGTCTGTATCAGTATTTGTTGATAAAGCTTTGCAGAAGGGGAATTTCAGATCAGTCGGAGAGGAAAGAAGCTGCACCAGTTCTGTTTTCATGTGAGCCAGTTGGTTCAGCAGGCAGGAGGTAGACTCAGGACAAAATCACATAATTGGCTCTCACAAGGACTGCGTAATCCTCGACTTTTAGAGACACAGACCCATGTGACACATTCATATATTCACTCTACAGCTCAGCTAGTAAGCTACAGTAACATGTTTGTGTGCAAGATTTTGCCATCATGCAAAACTGTCCTTGTACTATAAAACCAATAGCATTTGTGTACACAGCTATGGTCCCTTCATTTCAGGTGTATGTTCATTTTCTATATTCTCACAAAATATAACTGTAGTGCCCACTCTCTGTCTGAATGCAGACCGAGACAATTTTTTGTTACAACAGTTGTAAGCAATGCTTGTTTGAAATTTAATCTGCTGTTATAGTGGGATACATTAGGGGTTTTATTTTTTACCCAGAACAGTTAAGAGAAACTGTAGTAACTCATGAAGAAATGTTGCTTCTGTGTTGCCAGTTAGTCAAGTGTGTCTCTGCCAGGTGGGTGTGGCGTTGTGCGTCCAAGCAAAGCATGGCACAAAATGTACATGGTGTGTTTCCACTTAACTTTGGTTTGAAATTTCAGTGAGTGTAGCACTATTTTTATCCATTTTACTTGCATACTTGAGGCAGTTTACTTGTTATATTTATTCAGTTTTACTCTCAGAAACAAACTGTGCCTGTTCTCTGGTCTTTTCTCTCTCATGTGAGTGAGTCATTTCCTGTTAGGAACGCTGCCCAGTGCAGGGAACAGCAGTGTCACAGCTATACAAAAAAAAAAAAAGCAACTGCGTGTTTTCATTTGAAGAAGAAAACAAGACCTCCATGGACTTAACTTGTTGACGATGAGGAACCAGGAATAGAAGTGTGGGATATGCCTCTTTTAGTAATGATTTTTGGTTAAGACTTAATGCACTTCATGTTTGTCTTTGAATGCATTTCAATGCATTTCCTCTTAATTGTCATGCTGTACCTCATGTTGTTGTTTTTAGTGTTTAACTTTTTTTTTGCACTTTCTGTTCTTTTGTTCTCCCTCTTTCCTTAGTTCCAGCTACTCCACTGCAGCATTAGAGTTTGAGAAGGAGCACCAGATCGCTCCTGTTTACGAGTCGCCCAGAATGTCACGGCGAAGTCTGCGTCTGCAGAGCGGTGCCAGTCATTATGGCGGTGAAAGCTTGGCAGATCACTCCCAGAGCCACAGCAGCAGCTACAGCAGCACCAAGAGGGAGACACGGTGAGTTGATCTATAATCACTTTCTCTTCATCTCACACCGGTTTTTTTTTTCAGTGGCTGCTAATGGAGTCAAACAGATTTATCAGAGCTCCCATGATATCTATACTTACAAAGTTCATAAACTGATCAAGCTCTGATTTTTCAGGTTTTTCTTCCTTTTTGCATTGAATCCTCACATACTCAGTCCTTTAAGAATTGGAAGGCTACTAAGATAAGGAAGGAGCACATTCAGGAGCTAAGAGGAACACAGTTGATTAAATTAGCTTAAAGTAGAAGCTCAAATAAGAGGAGTTTGGGCTATATGATGTTGGGGAAAACCATCATTTCATGATTTAGTTTGTCATGTGTTGTTTTAGTCCTTTTTGGACTGAGAAGGTGCTAGACCCAGCCTTTGTCAAAGAATAATATCTACACATTCAAGGCTATGTTAAATGCATGTAGCTGTAGACAATATGCAGCAAGTTGTTGTTCATCATGGTGGGGGCATTATTAAATGGGCTTAAGGCCCTGTCACACAGTGAAGTGTCACGTGTAGCATCAGCGTATTCCTGCAAATGAAAAAATAAAGATGAACATGTTGGTGTAAGTCACTTAAGTTAGGTGTAAACTGAAAAATAATCAGAGCTTATTTGCAACGTTAGTGTAACTTGCACCGGACTTGTTCAAATTATGTATACGCATATTGCGATTATCAGAGTCAGAGTTTCTTTATTGTCATTCACACCTCATGTGGTACATGTGGTGGAGCGAAATTATGTACACAGGATCCCAGTTACATCCAACAATAAAATATAAAAGAAAAATTGTAATAACCTCTAACATATGAACTAAGAAAAACATCAACAAAATATACACTGAGCACTCATAACATAAAAACATTACGTCGAACATCAGCACAAACATGAACATGAGTCTGTGTGAGCAGATGAGCACGCATGAACACATCAACATTGAAACAGATCAGCAGCAACATGATGTGATTTTTTTCACAGTGATTATTCTGGTTAGAGATTAATGAGTCTAACAGCCTCAGGGTAGAAGCTGTTCCTCAGTCTAGTGGTTCTACACTTAATGCTCCTCAACCTCCTTCCTGAGAGGAGTGGGACAAAAAGTGTGTGTGCTGGGTGAGTGGGGTCCTTCATGATGCAGGTGGCCCTCTTCCTGCATCTGGAGGTGTAGATGTCTGTGATGGTGGGGAGACTGACTCCAACAGACTTCTGTGCAGCCACATTATAAATGTGACATTAGATGTATATGGGCAGCTCTCTGCACTCTGCACCCCCCAGTCATTAATTTTACACTGATCAATATGCCATGGAAGAAAACAAACAAAAAAAGCTGCGATAAAGAAGGTTGCGACAGGATCCTTTGTGATGATAGTTGTGAACCTCTGCCCTCATGAATCCATCAGGGGTGATGAGTTGCCAATCATTTGCACTCTATTTATAACTGAACTCCAAAACAATGGCAAATAAGCTAGCTGTAATTTATAAACTCATTCAGTAAGTTCCAGGGTCATCAGCTATATTGAATATTTCAATATACTCTAATGCCCTTCAATGTGCAAAGAACGTGACCCAGAGCCAACTGTGCACTGTCAGAGCCATTACTAATGTAACAAGAACAAAACACAAACTGCTGTCAGAGCTGCAACTCACACTGGACACAATTTTAACCAAAATAATTAACACTTGATGCTCCCTCACTCTCCTCTATGTCTTCGCATTGCTCCTCCTTTGTCTGCCCCACACACCTACACCCCAACCTCCTCTCCCCTCAGAACCCAGAACATTACCCTTTTAAAGCTCAGATATTACAATATATTGTGGAAACGTCTGGTGTAAATTACAGATATGTTAAAATTAAGTTGCTCATAGGTTAGAAATAAGTTACTTGAACACTTCACAATTGCTCAGCTGGTTTCAGACATACAGTATGTCAACTTATGAGTGTAACATGCACATGTAACGTGTGTGAACTTGTGCATAACTTACCTGTCACATACCTGGAACCTATGCCTAACTTATCAACAACATGCCAGCATATGATGAAAATTTTGTGCGTACATAAAGTTTTGGTTGACATCAGTATGACAAACTTATGCCACTGTTAGTTTGGTTAACGTAGTGCTACCTAGGGTAGTTAACATAACGCTACAGTAGTGCTGGCAGTTGTCGGGGTGGGTTGTCCTGGGGTATTAGCATGGCGCTATGTTTATATTGTGCACAGTTCTCGTGGTTGGAGTATACAGAGCTTCTAAAATCTCTGCTTCCGGTCTGGAAGTAGCGGAGCTGTGTGGAGGGTGGGGAGGCAGGGTTGGGCGCCCTCTTTGAATAATGGTAGGGGAAACACTGCATCACTTTTAGCTTGTGTATGGCTAACCATAGGCCGAGCACAGCCATACCATTACTTAGATGCCCTCCATTGTTGGGTGTCGCCAAAAAATGATATCAGAAGAGCCATCAAACAGCCTTGTCTTGCTATGATGATCCCGCCCACGTTGAGGCGGCACTCAGTTGTATGGAAACTCACCAAGACCATGTAGATTCAAATTAGGGCGAAGCAGTCGTGCTACACTTGACAATCCAAAAATGACTTTAGTGCCATCTGCCTTTTCAATAAAGACTAATTAATTAATTTTTTTTGTATGCTTGAGAGCTGTATGATTTTGTTATTTACTGTTTTCAATTCAGCATTAGTATTAGTATTACAACATTAGTATGTTGCATTCATGACAACATACCTCCACTTCTAAACCTCCCAAAGCTCATGTGTCCTATCTGTATCTTCCTAGGACATCTAGAAGCAGAAGGCAGCAGTCCACCTCCAGCTCCCTGTCTTTATCCCTGAGCCAGCTTGCCACGCCAAGACAAACCCTGTCCTTCTCTGCTGCTAGTACCCCGATTGACAACAGCAGAAGTATTCAGGAAAGCATCAGAACGTCTGAAGTCTCTCAGGTCCCATCAGCTTATGAACAGTCTCACCTGAAACAACGCAAAGTCACCACCACCACCCATACAGCTACTGTGGATGGACAGTGGGGTCAGTTCATGCAATCACAAAAGTTGTGTTTTTTTCAGGGTTCCCTTTTTTTTAAAGTTTTGTTAAAGGAATATTGTGATCCAGCTTTGAATTTCAGTCCTCAACTTGTTTATAGTAACTAACAAAAGTCATTTCTTCTTAGTCGAGTTTTAATTAAAATAGAATGAAACTGAAGATCTACATGGGAATACTGAAAATGTTGAGGGGAAAAAAGAGTGGTTCAGTGAGTTTAATTTTAAAACAAGGACAATGAAAAGTTATGGAAGCAAATGAAAGTATAGTTTATTAGCAGATAATATAATTTGGCTGCTTATCCAGCATGTTTTAGTAAATAAACTCTCAAAATATGTATGTAAAGCAGATACGTTGGGTTTATTAACAAAATATCTCAGTTTTTGTTGGTGTTGTATTATAATCAAGTAGTGTATTTCCTTGCAATTTTATCGGTGTTCCAAATAGTAATTAATTCATCAGTTTCCTCTGATGTTTCTGGTTAAATGACTTCATTGTGTGCTTCACTCATCTCATCTCTCAGGGCAGATTTCCTGCCACAGTTCATCAGGAGTAAATGGTGACGCCAGCATATCAGAGTCCCACACGTTCCTCGCTAATGGTTACATCTGCAGAGACTGCTCGTTACATTCCCAGAAAACGGACTCGTATATCACACGGTCGTCATCATCTCAAGCAGCGGTGCTCTCCAGTGATGCTTCTTCTGCCTCGTTTTCACCTGTCACCAGTGTTTATAGCAGAGACAGAAGTCGGAAGAACAAGACAGGTGAGAGGTTCTCGAGTCTGTCTGAACTGAAAGCTTTTTTGTTCATTTGTGTGTTAAATGGTTAGCTTTTCTTATTTTTACGATTAAAATGTTGTTATGAAGTTGTTCTAATACGATTGTAATCAGTAGTTGTGTTTCTCTTTAGGTGTCCTGATGTCAGTGTGCAACTCGTGTGTGCGCTACAGTAAACAAGCCCTGGCACCCACTGTGTCCTTAGTCTCTCTTTTCTTCAGTAGTGTGGTCCGGTTGGGTTCCTGGGTCAAGAGCTCATCTGCAAAAGGTACACACAAATCTTTTTTACTCATCATTTAGTCATCTCTTCCATAGAGATTTTAGATGCTTATCTGAAACTCATCCATCCTGATTACTGCCAGAACTCGGTTCTCATTACTATTGTGTTTTGTCACATCCATTCTTTTTCCTTAATAACTCTTTCCTGGTATTTGATCACTCTGCTTCCTTTTTGCTTCTCTCAGGTTATTATTGTTTTTCAAGGGAATTTCGTTGTCAGTAGCGTTGCTTCCTCCCTAAAAGTTTCTAAATATCTTTTTCAGCTTTTTGTCTCTAGCTGTGAACCGAGTCTCAGTTTTGACTAACAGTGCTTTTATGGACAGGTGTGTCGGCAGGTATTTTAGCATCGTTTTGGGACTCAGTGAGACAATCAGCGTCCTCGAGTATGTCCAAACTTTGGCTGTTTAAGCAGACTGCTTCCCA
>NC_056512.1:31217045-31217660 GCF_014905685.2 Nematolebias whitei | reverse complement strand
CAGTCATTTTTAATAAGATTCTCTTAAAAAGTGGAAGTGCCTTTGAAGAATTTAACTCTTAATTCACACTTCTTTCACTTTCAGCCTTTTTCTTCTGTTTCTAAATGAGGAAGTATACTAGAAACAAAATAAGCATCCAAACCAGTATTTTGATTCCTTTTCAGGGGTCAACATAAGCCATTTCCGTTTGTCTGAGACAACCTATTTAGACTTGGATAACCAGATCTCACCTCGAGGTTGTCCAGTGGACATCCAAGTGAAATAGACATGGAATAAATTCTTCAGTCGCTGCGATGGAGAACTTTAAGATTTAAAATTAAAAAGGGAAAAAAATGTGTTTTGTTGTGGTATTTTTAAAGCCATCCAATCTAATCACGATTCAGGGATTAAACTGGCGCTGCTTTCAACAAATACAAAGAACCAGAGCCACAGGTTGACTCGAGCAGAGCAGGGCGGGTCGTGCTGTCTGATATATGGCAGGTGTGTGTAGTGTTTCTAACTCGGAGACAGAATGCAGGTGAGAGCACCGACCAGTGTTTCTAACTCAGAGACAGACTGCAGGCGAGAGCACCGATCAGTGTTTCTAACTCAGAGACAGACTGCAGGTGAGAGCAC
>NC_056512.1:31201801-31212045 GCF_014905685.2 Nematolebias whitei | reverse complement strand
ATCAGTGTTTCTAACTCAGACAGACTGCAGGTGAGAGCACCGATCAGTGTTTCTAACTCAGAGACAGACTGCAGGTGAGAGCACCGATCATTGTTTTCTGTACAAGTTTGTAAGGGTGACTCCCTGCTCCTCAAACCAAAGTTGATGACGTGTTATAAATTTTTCAGTGTCTATGTATTAAATATATGTGTTCCCATGTTACCAGTTCACTGCAGCTGGGGGAGATGCCAGAACTGCTACACCATCACCCCACCCCCTCCTTTCGCACTACACCCCAACCTCCCCAGGATTTTTGTATCTAAAGTTTAACTTTGTATTAAACGTATTGGTAGCATGGTCATAATCATAGGTCATAGGCTTGTGCAACTTGCTTGCATGACTTAAATCCACCGGCGCGTGCTCAGCCTGGGTGTCGGTGAGGGAGGGGCTGCGTCTGCTCCTTTAGTTCTTATAATTAAACAACAATAACAGTAAAAGACAAATATTTATGTGTCCCAGATTTTAACAAAGATGTGTGTCACTGTTTACTTTTTTACTTCAAAACTCACAAAGTTCTTTCTGTGAGAGTCAGTTTCAGGTGTTTGTTGTTTATCATAAATATCTGCAAAATTCAACTTTACACAGTGTTTTAGCAACAACACGGTGTTGTGGCTGTTTGGATGGAAACTTGATTTTTATTTAGAATCTACAGAGAGGTAACTACTGTGATAAATGTAACTTAATAAATGATCAGATATGAAAAATAAATAATATTGTATTACTGCATGAGCCTATAAATATCCTATAACTGTAATGCCTTTGAATAAAGTAGACGTTTTAAAATCTCTGTCTCTCAAATATGTAGTGGGGGGGCAAGGCTTGGATAACCTGTAGGTCTAGAAAAAATTTAACTTAAAAATAAGTTGTGAGTACCTCTGTAAAGTTTGTGGACAACCAAAATTTTGGGGACAACCAGATTTTGACAGAGTTTATCTGCTGGACAACCTGACAAACTTATGCATGTCTACCCCTGCTTCTGTTAAAGACCTGACTGCGCATGTGCACCTAAACAACCACTGCAACAGAACTACCACATCATCATTAGTCAGCTTTTTTAAAGAGCCTCTAAAATGTGCAGTGAATTAATTAGATAGTTGGATTCAACAAGGCATTATTTTTATTCCAGTATACTTCTGATTCAATGTGTTTCTTTTCACAGCTGCAGGCGTTTATTTACTCTGCTGCATGATTTTCTCTACATATTTTTAACTCCTGTTTCTTGCAGGTGCTGTTTTATGCTCCTACATATATTCTCATAAATTCTCATTACTAAGTTTTCTTCTGTCAGACTAGTGGCGTGCCTTTTATCATATCTGTCTTCTGCCTTGATCTTTATCATAATTCTCCAACACATTTTGTTAAGCAAATCTTTTGTTTTTGTGTTGCAGCTCACTCGAGTTTCTGTGGAAGCATGAATGTGAAGGATCTGGTGACAGCAGATGCATCACATCTCAATCTCAATGGTTCCTTGTGTAAGTACCCTCCAAAAGCTTCTGTTACTCATGATGAATGTGTTGATGTGATTGACAGAGTCAATGATATGCACACCCTGAGTCAAGATGTGTGGGCAGAGGTTGTGTGAACTGGTCAGCAGTCTGTTGACTGTTGAAGCTGCAGAGGATTCTTTTAGTCCAGCGTGCATGAGAACCTCCTGCAGGGCTGTAGCTCTATGCCACATAAGAATCAGTCTTACCAGATATTATTTTAAAATATGTTTTTGTTTTGCAAATACTAAAACAAAAAGGGGTGCATGACAGAATTGGGTTGAGCTGCTTCAAACAAGATTTTTTTAAATGAACCGTTAAATAAAGCAAACATTACTGAAATAGCCTAAATATTTTTAAATTAAAATATCAGTTTGGATCTGACAATAATCACCTTTATTGTTGATTTAGTGAAACATTTTCTCTGTAAAGTTGAAACGGTGAAACATTTCAAACACTAGTGAAGTAAAGAGGCAAAATGTTGAAAATAAGACGGAGAAGCAGTGATTTTATTTCCCATAATGCTTTACATCGTGTGAACTTTTTGATACATGTAATTATTTTGTTATTGTTTCATCTGCTGATAATTTGTAAAACTAACACTAATGTGTTGTTTGTTTTAATGTAAATGATTACATTTGTTCAGCCTTTTTTCTTCTGCTTGCTGTTGCTTTATTTTGGCGCACAGGTGATGACTGTAAAGGGAAGCAGGTTTCTGACGTGCACGCGGTCGTCCACATGCAGTCCTCCAGGTCAAAGCGCCTGGTGGGGGCGCTGTGGAGCATCTTAGTTCTTGCAGGTTAACAGTTTTAATGCTGATTACATCTTTATTCATATATTTTCAGTGTGTGATATTGCTACATATCATTGAAAGTCATTTTTAGCTGTGGTTGTGTCTCTAGTTTTACTTTCTTTGATTTTGTCTCCAGGTTCGTGCCTCTTGCTCCCGGCTCACTGCGCCATGAGCGCAGGTAAAGCGTTGGGTTCAGGAGTTGGAGCTGCAGCACAGAGGGTTGGTTTATTCCTCTGGATGCTCCTGGCATCTCCAGGTTAGTGTTTAATATGTTGCAGTCAATGCATACCATTTTCCTGAATCTGTTTTTGTGTGTGGTTTTTTTTTTGTTTGTTTATTTTTGTGTTGTTGTTTTTTTTGTGTGTGTTTTTTCCTGTTTGTCCAGTTAAAGCTGGCAAAGGACTGCTGTGGTTTCTGGCTAGAGGATGGTACCAGCTCGTATCCCTCATGTCTCTCCTCAATGTCTTCTTCCTGACTCAGTAAGACTCTTTGTTGCTGTTTTTTTATCCTTAACTCTGCAACACATTTAGGATCAATTTAAGATTGAACTATTTAAAATTAGCATTTATAATTTATTAGTTTATAAAAAGAATAATCAGATATGACTGAGTAAAGGTGGTTTTGTTTACAGACATTTGTTGTATTGATTTTACTTTACATTCAGTTTCAACTTCATGCCCATCATCATGTTCTGCCGTGCACCTGCTTCTCCATTAGAACTATTTTAAACACTTTATTTTAGTGATTTGTTGCTTGCGAAGCTAAGACACTGAAGATAAACTAGATTTATTTGAGATTTATCTTGTTGGCAAAAATCAAGGAATGTTATTCTTTATTATCTGCTAATATTGTCTGTCAAGTTAAATTATTATTGCATGGGTTTAAACTTAATGCAGTCACAAAAGATGCAGATAATGCACAAATTTAAGGTGAAATGTATTCATGGCCAGAACATATATATATTTTTAGTTGGTGTAAGCAAAGTCAAATGTAGCAGGCATTTCTTTTGAATTATTCACAGTTGGTTTCAAATGTTGATAAATGAGCATTTTATAACAACCATATTTACCTTTTTTCTGTAAGGACTTTCCAATAAACTTTTAAAATCAATTTGTACTTCTGCCAGTTGTACATCATCTGATCCGATTGTGTTTCTGTGTTTCAGATGCTTTCCCAGACTCTGGAAGCTCCTGTTGCTACTTTTGCCCTTTTTACTCCTCTTATGTAAGTTTGTTAGAACTTGTAGGGGACCTGTTATTTTGCAGATGCAACCCATTTACTCTAGTGAGTTAATGTAGAGGCAAATCTGTCAGTGTGGAGGCTGTGAATGTTATAACCAGCACACATCTCTGGAGTACGCTACAAATCCAGCAGCACATTCAGGTCAGCCTTTTCAAGGCTCATCTCTAATTCAGACCTGCTCTGATACAAAACATGTTTTTTCTTTTCTACTGATGCGTTTTATATTTAATGAAATATTAGAAAGATCTTTGTATCTGCAACGTATTTTAACCTTACATCCTAAGTTTGTTGCAAGTACGCTTTAAGTTGATATTCTGTTTCTTGTGTACAGTGTTTTGGTGGTGGGGTCCGTCCACGGCTGCCCTGTTTGCCTACCTCCCAGCTGTAAACCTAACTGAGTGGCGTTCTGCATCTCCCTTCACTTTCCTGTCTAACTTGGCGGCTGTTCCAGCTGCTGTCCCTGTATCGGAGTCTGCTATGAAGAAGACTCCATCCACCCCAGCCTCACGTGCAACAGTAAGTATCACTAACAGAGAAAACTCATGACACGATCTCTGTTCTTCAGTTTAATGAAGAGAAATGTGAGTCCGACTCTGACCTTTTCCCATCTTTCCCGCCCGTTACTTCTCAGCCAATCTTTCCCCCTGTGGCCATCTCTGGTGCAGACTTGGAGCGTCTTGAACGAGTCGAGCGCCAGCTAGCGCTGCTGTGGGAGCGAGTCCAGCAGGGAGACCAGACGCAGGATCAGCGCCACCAGGACATTTTGGGTCTGTACAGCACCCTGAGAGAGCAGCTGCACACTCGGACCGAAAGGGAGAGCTTGGAGGTGTGGGCGTCCTCTCTGCTGGAGCAGCGACTCGGCTTGCTGCGTGGAGAGCTGGAGCAGGAGAAGACGCACACAGCACAGGTACGTGGAGGTTCATAAACATTGATCCTGACAGTTTGATGGCTAACTAAAGGACATCTTGCTTTGAAGATCTAACATCATTCTGCGTCTTCAGGGTGCAGAGCAGCAGGAACGGCAACAAGAGACTCAGGCAGCACGTCTGGCTGATTTAGAATTGCTGCTTAAGGCTTTGGCTGCCAAGACTGAGGTATGTACTGCTGATTCACTGTGTTTTTACTAAGGAGAGACAAAAAGCATTTTATGCATGTTTGCAGAAAACACAGGAACTGTGACAAGTTTTATTATCAGTCCAAAGTCGATTTCTAAATGACACAAACAGAATTTAAGTTTTTGCTGTTTGTGTTTCAGGAGATGCAGCAGAAGCAGCAGCAGTATGAACGTGAGAAGGACAAAAGAGAACAAGGGGTCATCACACCTGCAGCAGACACAGCTCCTGTCAGGTAAAGAGAAACTATTACGTCCTCATATCCATATGAAGACAGATGCTTGGTTTTGTGTGAGGTGGCAGTATTGTTTTGTGGGTAGGTTTCTGAACGCTATTGTTATTAACGTGTAGTTTTTGTTTTTTCTTAGTGTGGGTGTGAAGCAGGAGGACCATGATGCTTTGCTGGTAGAGGTGCAGAGACTGGAAGCAGAGCTGAGTAGAATCAGAGGAGACCTCCAGGGCGTTCTTGGTTGCAAGGGCAAATGTGAACAGCTGAGTACACTGCAGGAGACGGTAATGATCCCAAACCTTTTCTCAACTTTTTGTTTGTGTATACAGAACCAAGTTATTCTGGTATTATTTTTAAATTAACTATGGCTCCGTCTTATCCTTCCCTAGATATCAGGTCAAGTGTCCTCACAGTTACGGAAAGAACTACAGGCTCTGTTCTTCGGCGGCAGCGAATTAGGAGAGGAGCAGGGTCAGGTACCTGAGTCTCTGATCCACTGGCTGTCCCAACGCTACGTGAGCACATCTGACCTGCAGGCGGCACTGGCCTCACTGGAGCTGAGCATCTTGAGAAACATCTCGCTGCAGTTGGAGCTCAACCAAGTCCAGACGCTGGGCGAAGCCGAATCACGAACCAAAAACATTGTTCAGACGGTAACTGGGACTGTTCGTCATGCTTCTGCTGCAGAGGGACTGACTGAAGAGGTACACATGCCACTTAACGTCTTATTCACTGAGGGTTTATGTCTTAACCAAATAATGAGTTCTTTTGAATCTTGTTCTGTGTTCTACACCCCAGCATGTGAAGCTGATGGTCCAGAATGCTCTGAAGCTGTACTCTCAGGACCGAACTGGCCTGGTGGACTACGCCCTGGAGTCTGGAGGTAAGAAGGAAACTTGCTCATCCTGCACCTTTATCCAGGCCTGTAGTTAACCCTGCAGGGATTTACAGGGATTAACAAGATGGCTGTGTAACGTTTGTCTTACGCAACAAGGATGAAGGCATTTACAGGTTCAAGGACAACCTGCAAAACCTCAGCCTGTCTCATCAGGCGTCTGACAGTCTGCTGACATGTTTGTGGTTCTCACAGCTGCCCCGTTCACCCAGACGTTCTTATTTTGTTGCGTAGATACTTTCATGGTAATTCAGACTGAACCATGCCACATATTTAGTTCATATTGTTTATTTTTCATTTTTTAAGCAAGAAGGGGAGAACCTGAACTCTTTGTTAAAAATTTTGACTTCAACGCAGTAAGAAAATCAAACAAGAACTTTAAATCTGGTTTATTTAGGATTCTGGAAATATTTCATTACAACATATTTTGATGGGATGTCATTAATTTCCTTTTAAGTATTTTATTAAACAATCGGACTCCTCCTGATCATCTCTCATTGAGCGTTGATTGTCTGACTGAACATTAAATGTGGGTTTGAAACCATCAGGTATTGTTGTGTATTGTTTATAATGTGTGTGTGTGTTTTTAGGTGGCAGCATCCTTAGCACCCGCTGCTCTGAAACATTCGAGACAAAGACTGCCCTCATGAGTCTGTTTGGTCTGCCCCTCTGGTACTTCTCCCAGTCTCCACGGGTCGTCATCCAGGTGAGCCTCACCATCGCATAACTAGAGAGGAGAGCGAGGACTGATACTCGCTCGTTCAATAATGGCTGTGTAACAGATACAATCAGTGTTCAAGTCTTGACCTCTGCTCCAAAAGTAATTTCCTCCACTTCTCCTCCATCAGCCTGATGTGTATCCTGGTAACTGCTGGGCGTTTAAAGGCTCCCAAGGTTATCTGGTAATCAGGCTGTCCCTGAGGATCCTGCCCACATCCTTCTGTGTGGAGCACATCCCCAAAGCTCTTTCTCCAACTGGAAACATCACCAGCGCACCACGCAACTTCACTGTTTTTGTAAGAAATACTGGCGCAAGCTATTAAAGTCACATTTTAATCACATCTAAACATCAATGTCTACCGATTCACTGATGTTTTCCATCTTCAGGGTCTTGATGATGAGTACCAAGAAGAGGGAAAGCTGCTGGGGCACTACACATATGAAGAGGATGGCGAGGCACTGCAAATCTTCCCGGTTAAGGTAACTTTAGAGGAACTTTCTAACCCGTTAGAGAAACAAACATCAATGTTGGTCAGCGTTTGGTAATGGTTCTTTTCTTATCTGTCAGGAGAATAACGACAAGGCCTTCCAGATCATCGAGGTACGGGTCCTGTCTAACTGGGGTCATCCAGAATACACCTGCCTTTACCGCGTCAGAGTCCACGGAGAGCCGCGTCCTGAATGAACCTCCTTACATTCTAATAAACAGCATTACACTCTGTACATAGTTCTCACTAGCTTCTTTAAAACTCAGAGGGCATGACGACGCGAACCCTGCCAACGAAAGCCATTAAGACAGAAGTCGTGGACGGTTAAAGCAGCGTGCTGAGATGGAATCATGAACGTGTTTGCAACGATGAAAGAATCTGAAAATTGGTTTCTGGAGTATGAAAGAAGAGGAATAGAAACAGAAAAGCTAAACATTTTCCTTATCATTGCACTGAATCAGTTCTAAGGACGTCCAGCTTCCCCTGAGCAAACAAACCTATCCTCACTGCGTCAGGAGGTGAACACTTGAAACTGAGGTTACACACTCATCTCAACTATCTTTTCACACACACACAGTCTGTTTTGATTTTTTTTTTTTACTATCGTTTTTAGGATCAAAACCACTTTCTCTTTGCCTGAAATGCCATCTAGGAGTCACTCATTTTGTTGCTGTCAAAATATTTGCAAAGCCATGGACAAATTATGTTCACTAGCCTAGTAAGATTTATTTTCTAGAGCCTGAACATGCTGCCGAAGGACAAGCTTTGAATGTTTGATCAGACGGAAGCAAGTTTCCTTTAATCCTATTAAACCACTGACCAGAGCTTGATGTGATGCAAGCACTGGGAATCCCTTCACTTTGTTAGTGATGAAATGTGTGTCTGATTATGAACAGACACAAGGAAGAGTGCTGCAACTCCTGGACAATAAACTTTCACATACATCATGGATGTAGACGAGTGATTCTTCCCTGACTGAGTCCCGTGCAGGATCTCAGATCACACCTAATAATGGAAGCTAAAATATTTGACTTCTCCTGTACACAAGTGTTTTATTAGCTGTTTTTTCTCTTTTTTTAGTTTACCAAAAACGTCCTCCTCACACAGGCTTTCCTCTCTGAAACCCAGAAAGAATGTAATTTGTATATTTTATTGTTAATAGTTGGTCCTTTATTATATCTACTTTCATCAGTGTTGCTTTATAAAAGAAAGAATCTTGTCATTAATATGATTATATTACTATTGTTTTACCATTGCTCATTGTGTTTGCTTCATTTTTTTGTTTTGGAGGGTTAATACCAGAGGATGCACTGCAACAACTTCTTAGACAAAAACGTTGTGGCATGAGTCTTATTGTATTTTTTAAAATGGGACCGTTGTTGTAATTATGGGTGGGTCTAAAATGTTATTTATGTGAAATAAATGTTTTGTTCACAGTTTTATTTATTTACAAGATAATTGGTGGCTGCAAATTATGATTGAGTTACTGCAATGTATATTTTGTTCAAAGCTGTTCAGTGCATTTTCGGAATATTCTTGGAGATTTTTTTTTTTTTTTTAGAGAAATGGCTATTTTTGTTCAGTCATGAGATGACTTAATTGCTTTGGAATATATTCCAATAAAGTGAATAAATTCCACTATTTTGACCTAACATGAACTACTGTATATCTTCCCTTAACCATAACCATAATATAAACTCTAGTTGGCTTATGTTTCCCCTAATTTGTTGCATTAGTTTTAAAACATTTAGTTGGAAAAAAATTCCTTTAATGGGTAATTTACATCTTCAGCTAATATGCATTACATAAACATTGCCCAGTTATATTTAAAACCTTTTTTAATTTTCCGACTAAGTATTTTGGATAAAAGACGAACGTTTCATCAGAAGATTCTGTCCAGAGGACCTGACTAAACCGTTAAACCTGGATTTCTGAGCATGCATCAGGACTTTTTTTTTTTTTTTTTTTTAATTCTAAGTGTTCTAAAATTTTATGCTTTCTATGCCCAACGTTTTGTACATTTATGCTGTGATTTATATAAACGTTAAATTGAGCTAAAGCAGTAAATTTAAATCTGAAAGATGTTAAAATGGACAAAATAAGAATGCAGCTTCTATAATTAAACGTAAAAACAAGTAAACTGTTTAAATCAAATAGAAAAAAAATTGCATTAGTACAGTCAGTATTAATTTGGTCTGAAGTTAGTCTGTTTCTAAAAATTTACTGAAGCTAACTAGAAATACTAAACACTAAAAATGTGAACAACCACTATGAATGTTACGCTATCTTCTGCCCTCTAGTGGTGACCAGTGTTACAGCAGAAAAATGAGCAGATCCAAGTGGCGCGTACTTTGTTTACACCGGAAGTTAAGTGACTACTTCCTTGGTAACGACAGTCCTTGACGACGGCTAGGCAGAACAATGGCAGAAATTATCGGTGCTAAAAAATCACTTTGGGAACAAGTTTGTGAAGGTAAAATAAAGAAGTACGTTTACGTTTCTACTTGAAAAAAAATTAAATGACTAAACTGTGGTTGTTATGGAGAATTTGAATATGAACAACCAAGTCCTCCCTGTGAAAAGTGGACAGATGGCATCTCGGTCAAACAACCTACAGCAGCTGAAGCTACACAGTCTACACAAATTTATGAAGGTAAAACTAATTCATTTCATCAAAAAAATAGCAGTCATTATAAATTGCATATTGTACGTAGTTGTGTTTGTGTTAGGTCCTGTCACGTGTTTCTTCCAGAAGACACTGTTTCCTGTGTTGTTGCCCGGCCTGGCAGCTTTGCTGACAGAAGCCAGGAAACATCGCTGTTTTGAGGTTCACGTTTCTTCACATACACATCTAACCAAAAGCATAACCCTAACCAAAAGCAAGCCAACAAATATTAAATTATCATGTACAAACTGCAAACATTACAGAAATCACCATCTGCATTTAACTATATGTGGCTCTACATTTGCATACCCAGAAGTTCATATTTTATATTTCATTTAATAACAACAAAACACAGTACAGTATGTTTTCATGTATATGTTGTTGATAAATCTGCACCATTTCCACAAAGGAAGATTTTGAATGCTGGATGTTTACAATTTCCAACTCATCTTTATTGTTTCAGAGAAAAATAACAGCATTTGTCCCCTGTGACTTCCTAACTGAGTGGCTCTACAAGTTAAGTGTCCTCCCACACACACACACACACACACACACACACACACACACACACACACAC
>NC_056512.1:31178327-31201791 GCF_014905685.2 Nematolebias whitei | reverse complement strand
CACACACACACACACACACACACACACACACACACACACACACACACACACACACACACACACACACACACACACACACACACGTACCTATAATACACACTGCATCAAGTCATTTTGTTCAAATGTCATCCAGTTCGCATGTGAAAAACAATGCATCTCATTTTTCTTAGATAGAGAACTTTATTAATTGGCTTTTATGTATGTGAATGTTTCTGTAAAGTGCCCTGAGACAACTTTGTTGTGATTTGGTGCTAAATAAATAAAGTGAATTGAATTGAATTGAATTTTCTTTTCTCTTTAGTCATAGCCCCTGCAGGCAGGGACAGGATCCAGTGAACTTTCATGAGATTCCCTTTGTTAAGGCCTGGCTGAGCATCCAGTGAGTGTCTCTCTCTCACACACACACATACTCACTACCATTTTTATATTGGAACAACTTAACTCTCTGGACACTGACACCATTTGTGTTATTTTAGTTTATTAAAACACATAAATTGTATTAAAATAAAAAATATACTCAGAGAAAATATAAAACATGGAATTTTTCACTATAATTATGTTGAAATCAGTACTTTTAAAGGTTCAAAGTTCTTTATTGTGGTACATGTGGTGGAATTAAATTGTATACACAGTTGCATCCAACAAAAGTATTAAAATGTAAAAGAAAAACAGTAATAAGATCTAAGATATGAACAAAGAAAAACGTTAACTAAAAACACACTAAGCACTAGTAGCATAGAAACAATACGCCAAACAGCAGCTTTTAACTTGTGTTAAAAATAATTGGTATTTCGTATGCTGTGGGAAGAAAAAAATGTTGCATTAAAGAATGCAAATGTTTTCAGTTTTCACTATATACACATGTAGATATCATGTAAATGTTTCTGTGCAGTGCTTAAAATTGTATTTGTCAAGAAATCATAAACACATTTAAGATGATATTGTCTAATATCTTCTGTTGTCCAGCCCCAGGCCTCCCATCCCTTTGTTTCTGCGGCTGAAGGAGCAGGAGGCTGCTCTGCTCATCCAGGCTTTCTGGAGGGGATACAAGGTACCGGTACACAACAATGATAATTACAAGTGTTCTTGTAATAAAACAATTTAAAAAAAAAACTTACAGAAGACTATGGCTGGGAAGGATGGAAAGAGTGTCAGGGGGAATTTATTTGCCGGTTCAAGACTGTGTCTTGCACAGTATTACAAAGTGTAACAAATATTTAAAAGTATTACAAATATTTAAAAAGCAATTTTTCAGAATTATAAGAAGTGTTTCATTATGTGACAGTCACTTGATAATTTAGCAAATTTGAAAAGAACTAGAGGTACACATTCAGACACCGAGGCATGCTGAGTGTGTCTGAATGTGTGTGTGCTGTTAGGTCACACACACCTGCATGTATGTTCTTGTCTTATAGCACCAGATCACTGAAAAGCCCCTCTTGCACACGTGCTGCAGTTTCATTGAGCAGCTTGATTATGTCATCCTTCATGCCTACCTTTAATTCCTTCCTGTGTGGGTGCTGTGACACTGGGATATAAATAGTTGTGCACAGACGCAGCCAGAAGCAAACAGCAGCATTTTGCCTCACTCGCACAATGATAAACACAACCTTATGTAGTGTGAGGACAAGCAGGGGTCGTGCTGTTTGCCTCAACAAAGACTCATTTGTTTGTTTTTTGTGGTAGAAATAAACTTCAGATTTCTGCAGAACCCTTGGAGGGATAAAGAAATGACAGCTGCATTGTCATGTACAATGTGTTTAGATCTAAGTGATCAGAAAACACGCTGCTGACTTTGTGGGTGTGTGCAGGTTTGAATTAATTACACACCAGCAGGGGGCAACAGTATCTTAATTTGACTGTGCACCGTCCTACAGTTCTCTTGTCTATGTGGTGGCAGCAGTGAGGCAGCTGCTTTTCACTCCTTATTCAGTTTATTCTGAATTTAGAGAGGGTTCAAAAAAGGCTGCTGATGGCACTGCAGACCGGCTCCCTGAAGGATTTTAGAGGTGGAGAGAAACAACTAAAAAGATGCATACCGTCAGGAGAGCACAAGCGGAAGGATTAAAAGGAGGGATGAAGCTATATTTGGAACATTCTCAGATAGATGACAAAAGGGAGAAAAGAAGCAAGCTGACAAAGCAAAGTAGTGTCAGATTAGGATTTAGACTGGCATGGAAGGAAATTCATCTTTGTCAGGATTTTCAGTTGCTGAGAACAGACACAGATCAAGGGTTTTAAAACGAAGTGCAATTATCAGCGAAAGTTAAAGACTGACTTGTGGCAGACACGGGTTCATGACTTATTTAAGAAGCGCCGGATGGATATTTTTGGGTTTGCAAAGTCCTGACAGGCTGCTGCTGTATGTCACGACTGCTGTTACCTTGATTCGAGACAAAACAGCAGTTGGCAGCACAACGAGCTGCAGAGCAGAGACGAGGACGTCTGCACAAAGTCAACAACTGCGAAGCAACGAGAACGCAGCAAAACTTTCACCGGGCTCTGCAACACCCAATAAATTCACACAAGTCTCCAAATATCAAATCGAAAATGTCACAGATCCCATGTCTAAAAGAACAAACACAAGTTTATGTCACTTGTATCTGACTTAGTGGGATACAGAAGAACAAACAAATATTTTTAGACTTTAGATTATAATAGGATGATGGGATTTGACTCTATAATAAATGATCAGCAAAATATCTATCTGTGCTCTTCTCCCCCTAATATGCCCCCTATAAATGATCCAAAATTACACTCTTGGCTGTTACATAAACTGCCTGACGCAGCGCTGACTCCCTGACTGCAGTGTGTGTGTGAGGATGTGTGTTCTATAAGAAACACAGGCCCAGGAATCGGGATGGAGAGTATTTTGGTAGAGAGGAATGTTATCCCTCCATTATTAATCTCTTTCGTCACAACACAGAGGGCTGAAGGAGAGCAGCGGTGGAGAACGAACACACAGACACAAACTGAGAGAGCAACGTCTCTTCTTTTGCTTTCATACAAGAGATCGAAACATATTGCATAATCTTCTTTACAGTGTGTTCCTCAGCAGTTTCTAATCCATTCATCCATGTCTACACACACACACACACACACACACTGTGGTTGAACATTTTTACAATAAAAGTAATCACGTCAATCTAATCAGAGTGGGCTCTTGGTAGTTGTGTTGGTTGAATTTGATCCCTGAGCTGATGTGACACATCGTTACTCAAAACAAACAAACAAACAAACAAAGCCCCTCACGTATCTATTTCTTAATTGGAATGCGTGGAAGAGCGTTGAAGCTAAAGCAACACTGTTAAACCTGCAGTCAACATTTACGTCAACATCTCGGTGGATTGACCTTTAAAATGAGTGCATAAACATTGATGTTATACTTTGGTGCACTTTGCAAATAATCATGAGGGCTTCTGTTATTTTCTCACAGTTGTATCTGTTTTTGAAATGTGCTTTTGTGCTGTTTTTGTGTGAATATTGTGAGCGGCACGTTGGATTGCTGTGTTGGTGTTGCAACTATTACTGAAAGTCCAGTTAATGGAAACGTTGCTATAAAGTTTTACTACACACTGAGCATTGAGCGGCACCACTGCTGTAACAGTACTGTTGTTAATGTTGCAGGGGATGCTTGTGTAAATTAATTGTTTGATAATCACTTTCACATCCGTGCTCTCAACCAAATGTCGTTGTCCAGCTGTGAGCCAAACAGCTGCTTATTGGTCTAACTGGGCTTTCACATTAACAGTTTAAAGTTTTGTATGTTTAGGATTCTGATATGTAGTTTAAAACAGCTCAAAGTGTATTAAATCCAAGTGTTAGTGTTAGTAATCACTGGATGTACATTGTCAACCAAGATGGCTGCTCCAGCCAACTGACCGTCAAAAACACAAGATGTCTCTAACTCTGTCACTTTTACAGATGTTGAGCTAAGTTTTGGTGTGGTAGCAGCTAAAGGTCACCCCTATTAAAACTATTAAGTGATAACAAATTGCTACAAAATTTGGTTTTAAATTTTGCCGACGGTCTGTTAGCAAAAAATCTCATGAACCACTGACTGGATGTTAATAAAACTTCCAGGGAATGATCACTGGCTGTAAATCTACAGCTGATTAACTTCTGGAGCTAACCCAGTTCAACATGGACACCACAGCCAACTAACCTTAAAAAGCACAACAAGGACTACAGTTCAGTCCAATTTACAGATTGTCAGTGAGGTTGACATCTCACAATGTTGTGAGCGTGCACATAACTTTATTTTCCATGTTGTTAAGAAACGGAGCACTGTTCTTACTGAGTAGTACTCCATTTAGGATGGTCAGATAATAGAGCTGATTGTCTTATTAACACACACACACACACACACACACATTTATTTAGTGCAGAGTCAATAGCAGAAGTAGGTCTGTGATTCTGGCTGAATGATCTCAGGGCAAAGATGGATGAATAGTTAGAGCTGTGGTTCAGTGTTAAGTCAGTTGACCGACCTCGTGCAGTGACACTCATGCAGAAAAAATGCTGCAAACACTCACGACATTTTGTTTTCACGTTTTCTGCTTGGTCCTCAAATTTTATCCGTCACATCCACTCAGTTCTCCCAGACTGAGATGTTTATCTTTAATGTGTGTAAAAATGTGATTACCTGCTCGTGTTTTTAAAAAGCACGGTTGTGCAGTTTGCAGGGGCTTGTATCAGATCACAGGTCACTGGGCTGCTTAAGCTGTGATGGAAACATGGGTCAACACAAAGATGATGGATGGATGGGGGGATGGAGTGAGAAGGGAAGATGGATCAGCCTGTGTGCGTGTCTGTCAGTGTTGATGTTCCCGCAGACGAACAGAGGCCTTTGTGCTGCTGCAGAACGTGAAGCTGTGCACTGAAAGAGACGCTTAAAAGGCTGCGTTCTGTGTGTGAGAACGAGCGTCTGCAATTTGTGTCGCTGCAATTATGCAACTTGTGGGTGTGTGGTTTGTGTAGGGGTTCATCTTGTGCAGCAGAGAGAAGATGTCGCTAGGATGTAAAATGGTGGCCCTCTTTTATCCTGCTGTTTGGTGTTAGCGTGTGCTTATTGTCGGATGTTTGTATTCTTCTTTGCTTATGCATTTGGACAAGTGTGGCCTTGAAGTGTCCCATCAAATTTTCTAATCACTTTAATGTTTTCTTTTTTTACATTGTTCATAACATGAGGCCAGTGACTCACATGTTGTAACACGGACTCTGCCACGTGTGCAGTGACATGAGTGATAAAAACAGTAACATACTGTGTTCACAAACAGCCATAAACAAACAGCTACAAATCAAAAAGCTAGATCAAATCAAAGTACCAAATAATAAGCTAGTTAGAAGCTAAAAGTAGCAGAACTGTTGATAAAAACTATAAAAACCAAAATAGAGTCCAAATACTGAAGCAGGTTTCAAAGAGAAAAACTGTTGTAGAAAGAACTGAAAAAATGTCAATGTGGGGATTAAAAAGAAAGTTAAATGTTTTGAGAAGTAGCCTATGAAAGTTACAAAAGTCATCGCACTTATCTCTTGAATGAGCTGAATGTTTTTATGTATGCATGGCTATAAAAGTAACACAAAGTATGCAGAACTAGAGTGCACGAGATGTGCAGAAAGAAAAAAAAAAACGGTATTGGTGTTCAAAGAAATATTCCACAGTACTATTGCACAGACTGGATGTAAAAAACATGCAGTCATGCAAACACAAAAGTCTGTGACTCGTCTTTAAGCAGTCGGCTTTCATGTATTTTAGAAGCAGCTCACGGCAGCAGGGACAGAATAATAAGTCTAAGATTTATGGAGGAAACCGATGAAAATCAGCACTGAGTGGCACAAAGACAAAAAACAGAGCAAACAAGCGATGGCGAGCAAACACAACAGACTCCAACCCCCTTCTTGTGCTGACCCTCACCCCTCATTTCCATTTCTATGGCTTGTCCTATCAGAAACGAGTCTGTTGCTGCACCGTGACACCCAGAGATTTAACTACTGGAGCTCACTGGGTTTTACCCTTATATAACACTTACTTTTATACTCCTTAATAGAAACACCATTGTTGCCACACAGCCAGACTTTTTGGAAGATGTTGAGGTCCAGTGGAGCAGGAGAGAAGCAAGATGTGTGAGAGGAGAGGAGGGTGGAGAGGGATGAAGCATTGATGTGTTGGAGAATCTCAGGAGGGACTGAGGTGTTGTTACGAAACACTCAGAAACTGATGGAGAGGAGAGAGAAAGAAAAAAGCCTCTCAGACTGAAAGGAAGAAAGAAAAGATAGATGGTGTGAAGAAGAGGAAGCAGCTCTTCGGGGATGTTTTCTTTTCATGTTAAATCACAAACATGTTCAGTAATCTGTCAGTAAAGCCAGCAGCCCACACACAATGACTGCAGGGCTTTCCTCCAAGAACAGAAAAAGCATGAGTCAACTACAACATGCATGGAGACAACTCAAAAGACAGCTTACTGACAGTCAGAGTACATGAGTATACTAAAAAACTTCCTTGACTGAGCCACCCACAAGGCAGACACACAAACACACAGTCATGTATTTGAACATGACTCATAAAGATGCCTGGTAAACCAAAAGATTTAGTCATGAATATAAGCTTTTATATGTGCAGACTTTATATAGGTCAAGTTTAGAAGTGCACATACCATTCAAATACGAATAAGAAAAAATAAAATGATTAAAAATGCTTTTTTTAAGTAGGAAGCACTAAGTCACATTTTTATACCTACAGGTAATAAAACATGCATACCAGTGATTTGAAAACTACGTATTTTTATTTATGCACATGAACATTTTATGTAAACAATTTCAATTAACAATTATGACCACTAAATTTCGAACCTCATTTGAAGTAACTTTGTTTCATATAATTTTATTCAAGTCATAACAGTAAAAATTGTGGTTACATATAAAAGTAGGCTTTAGCTTACAAATGCATTAATTTGCAAACATTTAATTCTGATTGACGAGGAAAAACTAAAAGGAACAGTTAAATGTTTTTAGGTGTATTTCAGTAAAAGCTTTTACAAAGATTATAATATCGTACCGCTGTCGATAGTAACCGCCTGGTCGAAGCAGTGGCCGCTTGTCCTGAGCCTGTTCTGCTAAAAGTTTCTTCCTCATGAGGGAGTTTTTTCTTTCCACTGTCGCCTTCATGCTCACTCAAGATGAGAGTTTTGCGATAGAGTTAAACTCAAAGCTGTCTGCTCCTCAGATACATAATGTTAACTTATTATTTATGTTTATGAATGTTTCTGTTCAATGCCCTGAGATGACTCCTGCTGTGAATTGGCGCAATAGTAATAAACTGAATTGAATTGAATCGTTCTTTTAAACAACATGGGTTGTGATAAATAAAGTTTATTTCTGTCCAGATAAATGAGCTAACAGCTAATGTGAGCAGGGCTAAGATTAAAGTAGGTTTCTGCCAATGACTCGCAACGATTCAAGCAAATATTGTTTTACAAACCTCTGCAATGATGTCACTGTTGCATTACATGGCTACATAAAATTGGATGGGTGTTTGTAACTCCACTGGGGGCTTGTTGTTACGGGCTGTTCGGTCCCTATACAAGCAGTGAGAGAGTTTGGTTTGCATTGCTTGTAGTAAGTTGGACCCCTTCAGGGTGGGAGTTGGACTCCTCCAGGGCTCCTCTTTGTCACCAATTCTTTCGTAACTTTTATGGACAGAATTTCTCAGTGCAGCCAGTGGGCGGAGGGTTTCCAGTTCGGTGGTCTCAGGATCCCATCTCTGCTGTTTGTAGATGATGTGGTCCTGTTGTCGTCATTGTGCCGTGATCTTCAGCTCTCGGTTCGCAGCCGAGTGTGAAGCGGCTGGGATGAGAATCAGCACCTCCAAATCTGAGGCCATGGTCCTCAGTTGGAAAAGGGTGGATTGTTCTCTTCAGGTTGAGGGTGAGGTTCTGTCTCAAGTGGAGGAATTCAAGTATCTCAAGTGTCTCGGGGTTTTGTTCACGGGTGAAACAAGAATGGAGCTTGAGATTGACAGACGGCTTGGTGCAGCATCTGCAGTACTGCGTACTCTGTGCCGGTCCATTGTGGTGAAGAGGAAGCTGAGTTATAAGACAAAGCTCTCTGTTTACCGCTCGCTCTGTTCCTAGTCTCACCTATGGTCACGAGCTCTGGGTAGTGTCCGAAAGAATGAGATCGCAAATACAGGTGGTTGAAATGAGTTTCCTCTGCAGGGTAGCTGGACTCTCCCTTAGAGGTAGGGTGACAAGTTCAGTTATCTGGGAGAGACTCGAGGTAGAACCGCTGCTCCTCCACATCAAGAGAAGCCATTTGAGGTGGTTCAGGCATTTGGCAAGGATTCTCCCTGAGCGCCTCCCTAGGGAGGTGCTTTAGGTGTGTTTGACTGGGAGGAGACCCCGGGGGAAACCCAGGACATGCTGTGATGTATTACAATATGTTAGAAAATACAAGTACTGTCAACCTGATATATTTAAAATGAACTTGTGAGTAGATTTAGTGTCTCCTATGGGCATTTTGTTTTATAAAACATGCAAAATATTCTTGAAACATTATCAGCTTATAGGTGCAGAGTAGCTTGTGGTCTGATCACATTTTGAGTGAGCTTATAGGTGCAGAGTAGCTTGTGGTCTGATCACATTTTGAGTGATGTGTGTTTAATTGAATCCATGCGTGTGCTGTCTTTGCATGTGTGCTGGTGCTGTTATAGATCAGAGCACGGCCAGATGTGCAGGAGCTGCGTCGATGGCAGAAGGAGCAGAGGGAGAACCGTGACATCACCAAAACCGTTGCACAATTCTGGGCGCAACAAGAGCGTCGAGGTGATCACGTGCACAGATTCACACACGTTGGTATTGAACGCAAGGCTTACAGGTGATATAATACCACAGATTTTTTTTCCTGCAGCCAACAACCAGCAACATATATACATTAATGTTTACACTATCACCAAAAAATGCATAGATTTCAACCCATTCCTAGTCAAGCAAAGACATCCTTCTATAATGTTGTGTCAGTATCGTGTCACAAACCTAAACTGCTGCGGAGGTACAGTATTCATCCTAACACTGCTTTGATGTTTGAGGTGAGCGAGGAGGATTCTGGCAGCAGCATCACACGGGGAGAACGAGTTGCAGAGATAAAAACAGACTCCGAATGAAAAAGAGAAAGTATCTCTGCAGGGCTCAGGCTGTGTTTGTGTGAGGGAGATGGCAGTGGTGGGGGCAGGGAGTGCACAAGTAGAAAGAGATGAGTTATAAGAGTGAAGAAGCAGAGAGAAACATAAGATGATGTGTGTGTTTTGCACACATGAAGGACGGAGCGCAGCAGCTGAGAATGCACACCCGTGTCCAATGTGACCGACTGGCATCAGGGCTCAAGGGTAGCGACTAAACTTTGTCCCTGGGAATGCACCCGAGCACAAATTGGTCCAAGGGATTCCAAATTAGCTCCTACTAGAATAAAAATTACCAAATAAAATGTGTTGGACAATGTTTGTAAATCCTCAAAGAAGCTTAGTAAGATCTTTAAAATCACAAACATAGAGGACTTATTATATATCCTAAGTAATTAGGTCTAGTTTAAAGTCTCTTGGCTTAAAGTTCAATGATTTATACCTCAAAACACAAACTTAAAAGTACCCAAAACTTAAACGGCACTAAAGGTGTTCACACTTTGTGATGAGTTTAATGAGAGAGTTGAGATCAGACTACAGAAAAGACAAAAGTCAGAGTGGACAAAGAACTTCTTTGTTACAAATTACAACCAGATGGTAAAAATAATGGACTGGCTTTGGAGGGCATGGTTACTGCCAGCTTGTTGGAAATGTTGCCACAAGCAGTGCCTCTAAACAAATGATAAAAGCATGGATTTATAGAGAACTCTACTGTGATTGTTCTTTTAGTTCAAGCCAACCTTTGAACCAGTTTGACTTGCATGACATCACTGGGTTGAACCCATGTGCAGTTTGGTGGAGGATTGCACACAAGCTTGTTTCTGCATCCCTCAGCGCTAAATACATTCTTATAATTAAAGCACACTAACGAAGAATTAAGCACTTGATGGATTTTTTTCCCACCAAACTTTATTACAACACGTTACAAATATACCTTTCAAGTGACCAGATGAACCCAAATGACAACAAAGTACTAAAATATATCCAACTCCACAGTATTGTTGTGGTTTTCTGCTCCTCCTGAAAATGGAAAACTGCCTTTTCTTCCATCGAGGTGCACTTGAGCCTATATGGTATTGCTGTTTTATTGTCACCACTAACACAAATGATCATATTTGTGTTAGTGTCTCCCATAGACAGTGACCAACACGACCATAAACGCAGGTTGTTCCCACACTAACACATTCCACACAACAAAAGCGCTCGCTGCAGCCATGGCAGGACTACAGGCATTCTTCTGCTGTGGTGCCACAGCCTCGCTGCGCTGACCTGACATAATAGCGGGGGGCCTAGAGGGGTGCGTGTGCATCTGTAACACACTATGTTAGTGCACGAGGGTCTTGCTCAGACTCCCAGCATGAATGGAAACCATTTTTGACCTTTTAATAAAATCTAAAATGGAAAACAAATAACAGTGTTGAAGTAAGCAGGAGAAGAGGAAGGGAGGTGTTAAAGTTTTGAGGTGTAATAAAACAAGCACGGACAGAAAGATAAATCATGTTTAGCACAAGGACAGAAGTAGAGAGAGAGAGAGCAAAATTATTTAGGGAAGTCTTCCTAACCACCCGTCCGTCTGTAAACAACCTATTTAAGTTGATCCAGCGACAGCTGCACTCATCTTTGACCTGAAGAGACCGGCCTGCAACACCTCCTCTGCCATTTCAGAGGCTGACATGAGAATTATTCAGATATGGAGAAGAAAATGTACAATAGAGCAAAGAGCGACTGTGAAAAGTCAAATGGTGACAGGTCAGTGAACAGGTGCTGCCGTCAGCAGATCATGGATCTTCCAGTGTTTACCGTCGGTGCAAACCTTAAAGTAGTTTTCAAGCATGAAGTCAGTCCTGAAAATAAGTTCATTACATTACTATAATGTCTTATTTATCCAAAAAAGTTCAATCTTAGAACTTAGATTGAACTTTTTTGGATTTTTCTACCTGGATTATTGAGCATGCATCAAGAAACGTCTTATTTACTTTTAATTACTCTGTAATTAAAACAATTGCAACAACTTTTTTCACATTCAGTTATTGTCATAAGTATGGTGTGGCACCAAGGATGTGTCATTTCCAAACACATTTGCGTTACAAGGAAAGTGAATTAAAACGGAGCACAATGAATTTTAAATCTCTTAATTCTCATATTTAATTAAAGCAATGCGTAAGAAACATGTATTTTTTATTATTTTGTGAATAATGTATGGACATTTTATACATAAAACTCCCTTTTAATGTATGTCATTGTTTTTTAAACAAATTATTTTTTAAATAATTTGGTCCCAGCAGAGAATTTATGGGAACATTTCAGTATTTGTCTGACAACAGGATCCAATCACTTTAGGAAAATGGAATGCTACAAAACGGCAAGATTCATAAACACAAAACCTATTTTTAATATGTGTTTGGATATTTTTGTATACTGGTTAATCTTTAAGTTTCAATTTCCCTAAAAAAAAAAAACAACCAACATGCCAAATCAAATGCCTTTTTTTGTGTTTTTAGTGGCTTTGAGTGTGGAACATCTTCCAGAACGTCACCACCCAGATGACCCCTGAGGCTTGTGAGTGACTTAAACACCCCTCACCACTACCACCACTACCACCACCTGTGCAATGGGAAGGAAGCATCCTTCACACTACTGAGTAATTCCCTGGCTGTATGTGAAGCAGCCTGACTCAGCTCTAAACACTCGAGCTAAGCTAACAGTTCACTGTCATTTGCTCCATGTTCAGGGTTGCTCTGTTTTAAGCCTATAATAAAATGTTGCTCCGGTGACAAACTGACCAAAGTGATCAGTCATGCAAGCCAAAGACAAGGTCCTATCAGCAGCTGAGCGTGGCCAAGCATGAATTTACGATCTGAGATTTGTGTCTAATCATTTTATTGCTCCTGTTCCTTCTTTGATTGATCACTTCCCTTCACGAGTCTTACTGAACACCGTATAGCTTCTCTCCCATAAGGCTGTCAGGCGGGGACACCTGCTGCAACAGACTTTATATTTTTTTTCTTGGCACTTCCAGTGTGTAACTCAACAGATGACCATATTTCTTTGGGTTTTTTTTATTTATTTTATTTTTCTCTAACAGTACAAATCACAAAAGAGGATATGGGTGCAAAGAGCCTGTAGAACGACTTCACGGTATCAAATAATGTGGCTTGATTTGTGCCTTGAAGCCTTATTTGTCATAAAATATTGTCCAAAATGTGCACAAATTTCTTCAGTCTTTTATCTAATATTGTGTAAATGTGTTGGCATGATTTATTATTGTACAGTCTCACATGACAGCAGGACTGGGTGCTGGCTGAATTAGGACACGTTTAGCTCTCTGCCTTCTGCACATGCTGGGGATCAAATATCTTCTCATTTGTCACAAATTGACTGTGGAAAGTTTATAAAAAATTAATTTGTGAAACATTAAAAAGCCCCAATGTTTCTTAACAGACTGTGCACTTCTTTGATCTCCTTCACGCCATACTCATACTGTCCAAATTATAACTGTTTATAACAAATAAATTAGGCAAGTGCACTTCTGGCATACTTCCATCCCTCCAGAAACGAAGCGTATACCAGAGACAATGATCTGCAGTTTAATGATGGAAGGATTTATTGACCCTCCCCTTCTCTGATGTCTTACTGTGAGGTGTTTGAGAGGTCAAAATGTATCTCCGGTATGTGGATACCTGGCAGACAGCTGCTGTTGAGTAAGATGATTAAACAGCTCTTTTTACAGTAGGTACATGTGATATTGGTGCTAGCTCCAGAGTCAGGCAACACTGGGCTCAACTGAAACCAGATCACACAGCCCCAGAGAGGAGGTGGCACCAGGCTGTCACAGTGAAAGCAGCTGGTAGTTTCCACTCCTGGTTGTAGATTACGACTGTGCTCACACATAGAAAGCTTTGAGTTCGAGATCAAAACTCAAGCACATCTTTCATTTAGCTCTAAATATTGTAAATATTAGCACCACACTGTTGGATAAAAACAATATGGAGGGTATTTTTTTAACCCCTATAGGTTGTTGAGTTCTGCATCAAATGACTCTGCAGTGGTTGTGGAGATTTTTTTGCTCCAAGATCATTTAGCACTAATTGCTGAACTCACAGCCGCAAGAGCAGACACTTTTTTTTTGTTGGCTTGGAAATTGAAAGCAACAAAAATTACCAACAAAAAGACACTAGGTTGATAGATTTTACCTGTTTACATGGCTGATGGGCTGAGTCGTAAAATTCCGACACAGGGGTGTCAAACTAACTTACAAAAGGGGGCCAAAATTAAAACCTTTTTCAAACTAAGGGCCAGTTTCAGAATCTGCAATAACTCAGGTTAAATACCTAACATCTTTTCTTGGTTGCAGGTTCCTCAAAAAAGAGTTTGGTCTCATTTGACGTTCGGGGTTGCACTTTTGGCATCATAATCAAAGAATACTGAAAAAAATTCAAGTGAAAAAGCATTTTACATTTAACATATCATCTTGGGGGCCAGATAAGATGTTAACAAGGGCCACATTTGGCCCCCAGGCTTTGAGTTTGACACATGTGGATGGGATGATCAAAGTCAGTTTCTTTATTTGTCATTCGCACCACATGTGGTACATGTGATGGAACAAAACTGTTTACACAGGGTCCCAGTTACATCCAACAAAAGTATAAATTGTAAAGAGAAACAGTAATAAGGTTGTCCAACACAGCTTGCACTGTTCCAAGTAATGCCTTTGATGCATGATGTTCTAACCTGTTGGCAGGTAACCCCCCACCACCACCACCTGGACACACCACCTGAATCAGTGTCTTTATTTAAGAATTAAAAGAAAAGACTAAGTTTCAGAATAAAACACCAGATTCATTAAAAGTTCATTACAAACATGACACTTTTATTGAACTTTTTTTTTCCTGAACTGGTTACAGAAACAACAGAATTAGCTGTTTTTTATTTTTATATCTTTTTCTAGTTAAGGAATTAGGTTTCTATACATATGCATGCTGCATCACTGCACAGTCATAGCTGTGAAAACCAATATTACCCCTGTAAGCTGACCCTCCTGGACCCGTCTGAAGGAAAGACGAATCAGGAGAGGACAGGCATGACGTGTCGAGCCCAGAAAGGATGGGCTAACCGGAGACAACAAACCTAACATAGAAGTTTTGTGCAAATTTCACCACAGTCTTCTTGGTTTTTCACACAGGACGATATCAGTAGGAAGATTCTCGTTTTTTTGTTGTCGTTTTTTGTACCCTCAAGTTTTCACACCCAGACAGAGTAAATTATCATTAGGTCCACTGTAGATGAGAAGTAGTTTCCTTTTGTGGGGAATCAAACTATCTTGGACCAACCCCTGATTTCTATCTCTTAACTTCACGACAAGCAGCTCACATTTGTTTTTTTTGAAAGCACAGACATTAAATGTGTCATTTGATAATACACTGAAATGATTTTTGTCACATAAGTAGAGCTAGTATCCAAAAGTACGTCTGAGAAAGATCTTATAAGTAGAAATGGTGATAAGCATGCACAGATAGGTAGTCGACAAGTGCAAAATCTACAAAGTCACATCGTGTTGTTTTTCTTTTTTCTTTGTACGCCACATTAAGTGAAAATGTCACAAGAATTCAAATGTCCACCCTGAACTCTGAGTACTGGAACTTACAGCTGACCACATAAACCCTGAGGACAGTTCTTCTTGCATGGATCTGGTTCTGGCCAGATTTGGCCCAAACGCAGCTTGAAGTGGGCAAGTTGTGTTTGGGTTTGCAGCTGGCTCGCAAGTAGCAGTCCTTTTTTAGACATAAACATACAGCAGCATTTACAAGTCGATTCCTGTTCTTTTCTTCGTTAAAGGCTGATGTAAGTTCAGGGGCCACTTGACCGGCTGTTGGTAAGATTTAATTTACTGTAACCCACCATATTCTGCTCTTTATTGTTACCCTTTATTACAAACTGGTCTTTGTTTACTGCATGAAGTGCCAAAGTTATTCACAGCTATTGTCATTTTTATGAAAACTCATAAAATCCACGTGTTTGTTCCCTCCGCTGTCTTCTGAGAACTGAGGGTAAAATTAGGATAAATCTATTTAAACTCGCATCAATTCCATCAACATTAAAACAAAGTAGAAGCATATCTAGTTCTGGCAAAACCTTCCCAAAAAAAAAACCAAACTGGTTATAAAAATAAAGACACGAGCAAAAGTAAAATAAAGCATATGGAACAAAAGGCAGAGTGTGAACATAAAGCAATAGAAGAATAAAATAAAATAAAATATGATGCCCGAACTCTGCCTACAACTTAAAAAAAGGGAAACAAGCAAGCAAAGCCTTTCAGCAGTACTTTATATACACAGTTCCTCTGGTGATAGCTGGTGAGACAATGAAGTAAATGTGTGTAAAATAGACTCCAGTGGAAGAAGGAGTCCTTATTGGCACAGTGACTGACCACAGAGAGGCAGGAGGGAGGTGGGGAGGAGGACGAGAGTTTCTCCATGAGATAAAGAAGACAACCACTAACAGTAGCTACGACTTCATGCACAACGGCAGGCCAGGGAGCCATTTTCATTTTATATAAGGAGCTGAGTGAAGATCTAGACACCTGTCAGACCCCCTCCCCACCTTCCCTCTCCTCCTCTTTTATTTGATCTTCCTCTTTCTTCTCCACAGTTGTAGATCTGATCTTTCCGAGGCTCCAGACTTATCTCCACACAGCAGCCACAGCTCTAGATTTATATCCTGTCACTCACAGTGTGACTACCCACGCTAGTGTTCTTCTTGTTACAGCTCACCGGAGAGTTGTGTGAAAATTTAGCATTAAAGAAAAAAAACAACAACTTGGACTTTGAATTTCTCCGCCAACGCTCATAAAAATCACAACACTTACAAACACAGAACTAAGAGCGAGATGCTTGTTTTTCGTTTTACTTGCTCGCTCTGCTTCCTGCTGATCTAACGTGACAGTCCTGGCTCCTTCGATCTGCCAGTGGCGAGCACGGCGGGCTGACCTAGATTCCCATCGCTGCGCCGCCCCTGCTGATGACTGACGGCCTCTTCCTCCAGTCGTATCACGCTCTGCTCCAGCGTGCAGTTCGGTTAGCAGCATGTGATCCCTCCGTGCAGGTGCAGGACTGCATTTGTTGTGCCTGCAAACACGGGAACTTCCTCCCCGGTTCAGGCTTCACAGTTTGTATTTTTCAATGTGTCCATGTAGGTTGGAGGATGACACAAGGTGAAGAGTGTGAGGCGTTAAAATCACAGACAGAGCAGTGGCAGAAACAAAGAAATGGAGGAAAAAACACCAGTGTGGGCAACCTGGATGACAAGAGTTTGACTGAGAACACACGTTTCTTTTATATTCTGTACATAGACACCGACAGAGGCTGGATAGTCATGAAGAGGGCTGTGCTCGAGTTTTACATGTGTGCTCTGTTTACATGCCCGGTGTGGATGGATGGAGGACAGAGCCAAACGTTTCCACTTGAGCACCAGCATTGTAAGGAGCAGCACAAAACACATCCTTCCTGACAGGATGAGAGCTAAATCCGGATGAAGCGGTAGATTTCACAGTTTTCAAGTATGCCTACGATGCTGGAGCAAATTGTATAAAAATGATACTGCATGTTGATCATTTCAGACCCAAGTCAGCAGTTGTTCTATTTTACTTCTTGCTGGACACGCTTCAAGTTTTTCCACCTCTTTTGTGGTGCGTTTGTGAGCAGGAAAAGTTTCAGCTCTGTCCTCCATGTCCTGCTTTGTCCCAGTCTCACACATTCACTCAATACTTGATTGGCACAGAGTCAGTGTTAAAGTCTGTACACAGATTGAAAGGGCCCTGCAGGCATCCATGCCACCAAAAGTCCAATCCAGTCCTGGACCCCCTCCCTCGTCACCCCCCATCTATTCTATTCTCCTCATTCTCTGTTGCACATCTTCTTTTCACCACAGCTGCCTTCCCGTGTAGGTAGGAGGGGCGGAGGGCACCTGCAAGGTGGAGAAAAAGGCTGTAAATGATGAGCAGTTTGCATGACGTCATATATTTGCACACACTGAGCTACATGGGTTCCATTCACACCAGATTACACCTCTCACTTTGATGGCATTAGCTTTTTTCTAAAATGACATTTTTTCCTCTTTACTATTTTTTTCATTACAGTCTTCAGTCATTTATATCTACACAGTGTAAACCATGTGGCTGCTACTCCATGCTTCATTTAATTGTATTTTTAAATCTATTTATTCATCAAATCTTTGATTTTTCTGCTTGTTTACTCAGAACTTTGCACTTTGAGACAACTTTGCATTCAGCCGTGTGTGTAACTTTGCTGTTTAATTGTTGCCAAAGCTAAAGTGCTGTAAAAGGATTTTCTGTTTTTGTCTTTTATTTCTATCGATGTTAGCTTTTCTTTGTGTTTCTGCCCCACTTTAATCACTGCAGCAGCGATACACCTCTATCTGTAGATATTTGTCGACCACTATTTTAACACATAAAATGACATCACGTCTGGTTTTTATCTCCCTCACCATCACTTTGATTTCATTTCTGAAAAAGTTTGATTCAAAGCTATTTCTGATTAAACTTTGGCTTTACTAATATGGTAAAACCATATTAGTACACACATATATATTTTTATAAACCTTGACACCACTGTCACTTAAAATACCAGATCTTTTTCCAGCAGAAATATGCTACAACTCTTTGCTTTTGCTGATACACATGTATGCAAAAAATAGATGGTTCTAAAAAACATGCAAAGCAAATTTGAAGTAAATGTTTACAAAACAGTCAAAATTCTTGACATTGCAGCTGATATAAGACAGTGGGACCAGGACTTTGGACTTGGCCCCACTCAGACTAGCCAGTAGCTCTTCAATCCAATCCAAACTAACCTAGGCTATCTACAACAGATAAGGTATAATTGCTCATAACTTTTCTACAGAACCTAATTTATAAGCATGAAATAATAATACAAGACAAAAAGTTGGTAACAGTCCAAGATGTTTTAATAAATGGGAACTTTATCAAAGTGATTACTCATTTGTTGTTTTCTCTCTCTTGCTTTAACACTGTTAATGTTTCTGTTCTATTGTTTGTGCTTTTTATTTTTACATTATCTTTCAATTTTGTATATTAATGTTCAGAACTGCCTCTTGGTTAGTATATGTTATTCCTTCAAACCTTGTGAGTATTGTCGGCATGTGATATAAATGAAGGCCTTGTCTCTCACTTTGATCAGCATAAATGCTGTTCATGCAAACTATTAATATTTTATGCAAAGCAGCTTAAGAAGTCTCTGTTCCATCTTTGCTGGCTTAATTACCAATCTAGTTCCAACTGAAGAGAGCAAAACAGAGAAGCTTGAGTCAGTGAACTGATCCCAGTCTCCCTTGTATGTGTGAGATGTTTTGCTGTATAGTGGCAGATTTCAATTCATGGCCCACTGGTTGGAAAGAGGTTGACCTGTGCCAGCCAGAAGACACACTCATCCTGTAAAATGAAGAGTGTGACAGTTCGGTGGACAGTTGTATTACTCAGTGGATAAATCAGATTTAAAGGTTCTTTAACTGCAGCGAGGCTCCCTTGCAATCTCAAAACAAATCACCGTGGGATGACTGACCACATGCGACAAACCCACCCGTGCATGTGCCCAGCAATATATAACAGACACACGCACATGCAAACACACACCTCCCCCTCATTCTTGTGCACTGACTCGTGACTCAGAAGGCACAAATGTGCATGCAGTCTCGTCGGGATGATCGAATGAGAGAGCGGCGTGTGAGCGACGTGTACCTGTGACTGGGAGGCTGTACTCACCGCTCCCCCGTTCAGGATCATGGTCATCTCTGTGGGCTGGTAGACATTGCTGCGGAAGGGAGCACTGGGCCTGGCACCAGTGTTACTGTTGTGTTGCCCAGCACCACCACCACCACCACCACCACCACCGCTCCTCAAGCCTGGTTTGAAATGGACAGAGGCCAACAGAGATTACTCATCTTCTCATCACTTCACTTTTCGACTGAGTGAAGAAACACTTCCTACACAGCAGAAATGTTGTCTTATTTCTAGCTTCTATGGCTTTGGGGGTCTATTCCTCATGCTGGCACACATTCTTCCTTCAAGCTATCCACAAAAATGATACGCTTGTCCTCTTTAAAACCTTGCAGTACCTGCAGTGTTCTCGTCGTTGTAGCCATAACCCTGGTTCTCCACAAACTGCCGGTGAGAAAGAGGGATGTCTTCGTCAAAGCTCGTCTCTCTCATCCGTGTTGAGTTCTGGGACGTGTCAAAGTAGTCTGGGGCGGTTGGTTGTGGTGGGGGTCTCATGCAGATGTGGGATTCAGGAATGGCATGAAATATCAGCAGCAGCCAGCCCTGAGCCACCAAAGCTATTGCCAGAGCTGGGTCATTCCACTCAGGAGACTTGCCAAGCCAGGCGTTGCCGTACAGATAGAAGCCCATCCATGCCACCCACAGCAGTAGAGACAGCAGGCAGGTCACCAGCAGCCAGACTGCGCTGCATCGCCACTGACGTGTCTTCCCGCACAGGCCCAAAGAAGCAGCAATCATTGCAGCTAGTAGCAAGGCCACCACATAGCTGCAGGCTAATGAGAAGTCTAAAGGCAGGTACTGACAGGCAGCTCTCCCCTCCCTCAACACGGTCAGAAGTAGCCACTCGGCTGCGATGATGCCCTGCACAGCACTCAAACCCAGCGCCAGGCCTATGAGCGCACAGCCACTGGGGCTTCGATGCTCCTGGCCCAGCCTGTGCAGGCGGACGCCCTGAACCAGCAAGCAGGAGAAGCAGACAGCAAAAAGGAGGCCCCACAAGGCTCTGCGGATCAGACAGAGAGACTCGTCCTGCTCAATCAGGTAAACAAAGCTGAGGCCGAACAAGCCGATGATGCCCAGGAGCAGCAGGAGGATGGGTCCCACGCCACTGCACTTCTCGCCTTCGTTGATGTGCCGTAAACGGCACAGCAGGACTAAGGCAAGTAAAATGGCAGTCAACGTCCCACCAGCAGCCACACATTCGACAGCTACACCCCAAATGGAGTCCAGGTCACAGAGGAGGGTGTAGGGACGCCCGAGACCCCAGCCGCAGCCTGTCGGGAGAGTCTCGAATTCCGCCAAACTTTGACCACTGACATGTAGAGCAACAGTGACGAGCAGCAGAAGGGCAGGTGGAAACGCCATCTCTGAGAGAGAAACAGAAAGAAGACAGGCAGAACAAGGGACAGAGAATAGAAATGGTGAAGGGGAGGGCAAAAAGGAGAGAGAAAGACAATGAGTCATAAATGTTTGGAAAGCTTCAGAGCCGAGCTGTCAGTCATTCCCACATCATCTATCTGTGAAACAACAGACAATCAGGCACTGAATTCTTTCTGAACGCAGAAACCAAGCACATCCTGCTCCACCAACAGCAGCTCATAACCATAGATTAAAAACAACAACACACACACACACACACACACACACAAACTCTCCCAACTCTATAAAGAGCTCAAATCAGCAGCCTTTCATTTACTCACTGTGGAAGGTCAAATAAGGTACATACTTTTGATTTTTTGGTCTCATTCAGCAAGTCTGCTGCCGAAGAACTGACAGAGCTGCACCTTTACAGAAAATCTAAAATGTGGAGAAAGATGTGGAGCAGAACAACTCACTATCAGGCCTCCAACGAGGTGTGACACACAATGATACACACACAAACAATGCGCCTAGAGCATCACTACAAATAGTTGTGTGTAAAGTTTGAAGTTTCTCAGTGACAAGAAAACACACACCAGCACAAAATCAGTGTCGTTTTAATCTATTCTTCTCTTCCAGTGTTATTCATACAGCTGTGACACACACACAAAGCTTATTCTAATTTGTGGGCTTTGCAGCAACGATCAGTGCTGTCGTCTCACCTGACAGGCTGCGTGTTTTATGGGAGGCTGATGTGTATTTAAAGGCACACAAACACATCCCTTTGCCAGGTCACAAAGCTTTCAGACATTCTTTCCAAGTTGTCTCCATCTTTTTTTTTTTTAAACAGTCGGCTTTCACAAAGTTCTTTCCTTCCTCTTCGTGCTTAAAGCTAAACATCAAATTGTTAGTTACAGGGAGCGTTAGCCTCAGCATAATTTTAACACGGCGGATTTAACAACCTCCACAAATAACCTACCAAGAGTATTTACATAGCACATAAAGGACACTGGATATTCTGGGCTTCGTGTTCTCTCTATTAAGTCGGAGTGAGTTACACTGTGACACTGTAAAGGGAGTGTTTTAGGATCAGATACAGCATCCTGCTCTCACTGGTGTGGACCTTATTAAATGTAAAATAGAGGTTTAACTGTCAGACTGAGAATAAAACAGACTCTGAAAATCTTTTTTGTAGGAACAGAAAAAAAGAAATATAAACAAGTTTACTGTACAGTATCAAATACTCTCGGATCATCTTTTATTTGTAAGATTTAGGTCCTTTTACAGTGAGTTTCAGCTTGGGGGGGGGGGGGGGGGCTGCAGGTTTGTGCCCAGGCAGCATCAGGAAGGGTATCTGGTGTAAAACCAAACTTTTCTTGAGTTCACTTTTTTTTAGCTATTGGTTTGCAACTTTACTGGTCAAGATCTCTGCGAGCTTCAGCCTCCATGGCTGACCTTTGAGCAGCAGAGAAGCAACTTTTTCCAGAATCAAAATAAAGCTGAAAGTGCAGCAGTGCACCAGAATAAAATGCAACTGGTCCTGACTACTCTGCTGCGTCACCGCTGAATGTTAAACAGCTTCCCTTTCTGTCTAAATTTAGACAAGTCCGTGTGTGCAGGACATTTGTCTAGACTGCATCAATATTTCCAACTTTAAAATACATCCACATCAAATATAGTTACATTAAAGAAGATTTTTAAAGTATAAATTTACCTCTTCAAAATTAGTGTTGAAGTACAAGATATCTTTTATTTTTTATTTTCATTTCTGCTCCCGGCATAAATGGTCCTTATTAATTAAATGCTTTTGATTTGTCCTTGGTTGGAGATTTACACCCTGCAGAATCCTTTGCCTGTCTCCATGTTTCTGTCTCCAGATTGTCCTTCTGTCATTTCCTGCCTTGATTCCTGCAGCAGCTGTCTGAACGTGACTTACTACAGAGTGATGACTCATCAGTTTTTTTGCACATTCACCTGATAAAGTGGCACAGAACTACCTCTGACTCCTGCTTTTTGACCAACTTGGTGATGCTTTTTCTTTCACATCCCTAATAAAGATGGTTGCACATCACTGTTAAATTTGAGCATGAACGCAGAGGACCGAGGAGACAAAAGGTGAAAAGTTCACTCGCTTAGCAAATCGAAGAAATTGCTCCTCCTTTATCGTTTTGTATTTCTTTGTACGTTCTGATGACAGAACCAATAAAGCCATAGTGGAGTCAAGTGCACAAGAAGCTGGACGCTCATGTCCTGAACACTAGTGACTTTTTGACTCTCTTCCATCCTGTCCCTCCCCTCTTTTCTCAGATGCATGGGCTGCTTTTCATATGTGACTTGGCAGACTGGTGAACTGGACGCTGCCATAGGCCAAGCACATGGTCGCATGATCAAACATGCATGCAAAACCCCACACTGCATGCACTATGACACTGTTTTCAGACTGAGTGACATTAAAAAGGGAGAAAGACGGGGAGGGCCTCTGGCATTTTGCTTTTGCGCAGCACAGAAAGGATGCTGTCGCTGTCTCCTCCTCGACACCCTTCTGTCTTTCTAGTTACTCTCTCTCTCTGTCACTCCTTTAAAACTTGTTATTCTGATATATTTCCATGCCACCCTTCCTCAAGAGCTCCAGCCTGATCCCTCTGCTACATCTAACATGTGCACCCCAACTTACATCTTCTCCTTCCTTTCAATCCCACTGTCGAATTCCAAAAAACACTCCTCTTCCTTCCATTTTGGGTCTTCCTCCTCCTCCTTCCCCTTTGCCTTTATTCTCGTTGGGTTTCTTATGTAAGAGGGTGAAGGATCCAGCTCAGGCCAGTTCTGCTGCAGGGATGCTGTTACCCAGACATCATCTTCCTCAGTACCAGGAAGCCAGCTGGCATTCTGAGGTTGTATGGTCTGCACCTTACAAGGCTGCAAAGCTCCGTTCTCCATAAATCACTTTTCTGTGCTCCGTGTGAGCTGCTTTTGTTTATGTGCGCTTATAAATGCATGTGTGTTGGAGGGCAACAGAGTTTGCAGCATGCATCTCTTACAGTGTCCACACACAACAAGAGCGTGACCATGAGGGGGGCAAATGTGCAGCACTGCAGTCATTCAGATGTGCTCCAGGCTGG
>NC_056512.1:31177012-31177927 GCF_014905685.2 Nematolebias whitei | reverse complement strand
ACTGGATACTTCAAGTGCACAGAAAACACACACACACACACACACACCACCAGCCTGGAGGATACTGGAGAGTCATCTTTCCCCAAGAGAAGACTAACTAACTCATGAAGACATGAGCTGAGAATAAACAGCTGAATATTTGTCGCCCAGCAGAGCAGCCATGTTTTTATCCTCGTGTGTGTCTACATGTTTGTTTGTCTGGATCGTTATAAATGTCTCATAAACCAGTGGCTACAACTGGTGAACTTGTGGACTCACCCTAATTCAACATGGCCACCAGCCAACTGTCAACTAAGCAAAACTTAGTCGTGGTAGTAGCAGAGCTTTGACTGAGTGGAACACAGTGCCTAAAAACCAATCAACCTTGTTTGTCTGTTAGCAAAATATATCTTAAACCGCTGGATGGATGTTGAGGTGCCTCAGGGCCCCGGCTGTTTATGAAGCACGAGAAATATGTCTTTAAACCCTGTTTTATCTGACCTACAACACAACATGTTTATTTGTGTCTTTATTTTCAGCACAAACCGTTTTTTCTCCACAATACAAACATGGGGGGGGGGGAGGGGGCTTCCAGAAGAGTGTGTTTGTTTGAGACAGCAGTATTGTTAAGGGGTGTGTGTGTGTGTGTGTTCCAAAAATAGAGTGACATCTAAGCTCGACTAAAGAAAATATATGTGATTGAGCAGGACACACACACACACACACACTCTCGGTGTGTTGTGTGGAGGCTCAGCCAAAAGACACCGTGCATCATTTTGTCCTCGTGGAAGGAAAAACACGCCAAAGCCACGCAGGTTGCGTTGGATTTATTGAAGTTGGTTACTTTAAAAGCCTTTTGAGGCCAAGCTCTATAAGACCCTCAGTGTGTGTGTGTGTGTGTGTGTGTGTGTGTGGTGGTGGTGGTGGGGGGGGGGG
>NC_056512.1:31156176-31176912 GCF_014905685.2 Nematolebias whitei | reverse complement strand
CTTCACCCATGCATTTGGCGCATCGTCTTTTTTTTTTTTTTTTTTTTGCCCTGCTGCATGTGATGCACCTTCTCGGTGACCCCCCCCCCCCCCCCACCCCCCAGACAATCAGCCTTCTTTAAACCCAAAATCAACCCGAAACCTCGGATCGGTGTCCAGACGCACACACTTCTAAATAAAAATCACGCGCACACGTCTCCACAAGGGTATCAGTCTCCCTCCCCTCCCCCGTTTGTATCAATCAGTATTCTGCTGGAAGCTGCACGCGCACGTACCTTCAGACAAACAGATCTATGAAGACGGGCTCGCAGTTGCTTTGATGGGAGGCGGAATAAAAAAAAATAATGATTTTCAAAAATGTCACATGTCGGACTGAGCCGCGCTGCGTCCTCTCTCCATCCACATGGATCCGTGCCCGAACAGCCCAGATGATTCCTCCTCCACCACCTCCTCTTCCTCCTGCTGCTGCTCGGGGTTTCCACCCAGAGACACAAACCCGGTCCAGCCCGTGCCCGCGGTCCTCAGAGGCGAAACATGAAGCTGAGTCCGAACGGGAGTGGCGAGGCGCGTGACGGCGCGAGGATTAAACTGCGCGTTCTTTATCCCTCTTTTTTACCCTAAATCCTTTGTTCATCGCTGCGAGTCCAACAGCGGGCATGAAAACGTGTCGAAATCCTGCACAGAGTGTGTCCCCCCCTCACAACAACAAGCGGGTCCTCCCCTCTCCGGTTTGTTGCTGATTCTGTCACTGCTGCTCCAGCTGCAGCTCTCAGACTGACACTGCGCTGTGCGTAACGTGCGTAAACATAATCCACACACACGAAGTGACAGCTCTCCAGGAGGAGACATTTCCTCCTCTGATAAATGTTCTTACTGACAGGTGATCACAGTTTGTTGGCACTGATTGCAAACAAACATGACAAATGTTGTCATGTTTAAAAATGAGTTGACTTAGTTTTCCAGATGCAAAATGCAGGTACGCAGTGGATGTAAACAAAGCACTTGGCTGAATGTGGCAAAATGGAAGCTTGAGTCAAATAATGAGCTACATTAGGATATCATTTATGCTGCACAGCAGAGAAAGACTCAAAAATCAAGGAAATTATTTTTGGAAACAAAAACTTTTATTTATTTTATTTATTTATTTTTTATAAACGTCTATAATAACCCTGATGCATGCTCAAGGATCAGGTAGAAAAATCTAAAAAAAACAAACTTATGTCAGGTCCTCTTGGGTTCAAAAACATGCATCTTCATCCCACTGCCGAAACCCGGGATCGAACCAGGGACCTTTAGATCTTCAGTCTAACGCTCTCCCAACTGAGCTATTTCGGCGCGTTGACGGCGACGTTGTAGATTATTTACAAATGCGTCTTCTTTAGTCGTCGGGATTATCAGGAATTTGTCCAGAGGATATAACTTAACTTTCTTATGATGGCCATTTTCCAGCGCTGACGCGTTAAACTTTACTTACTACCCATTGCTCTCTCATTTTGAGATGACAGACAACCAGGCATCAGTTCCAAAACTTAGATTTATTTTCTTGTTAAATATTGACGTTCTCAATTTGTATAACTGGCTTAAACCACAGCAGCAGCGTTAGGTCCATTGTGATTATTCCACAAAGATCAAATGCAATGTTATAATTTATTGTAAATGCTTCAAGTAGACTATTGCAACATCTTATTTAAATTGCATTCAATTTGAAGCTTTGTCTTTTTCAGCCTTGATTTGCGCATCTCCATAGTCTTGATACAGCAACAACTGTGATGCTTATTATTTCCCAGTTTCTTCACATGCTTGTTGCCCCAGCTGCTTCAGTCGATCTAACAGGGCTTTCAGTGGTGGAACCCCCACAGGCCCCTCTACCACCCCCTCCTCTCAGATTCCCATCCCAAACTGATGAGCAACTCACTGGAAGTTCTTGGTAGACATGTTGTCACAAGTTCTCCAAAATCTTCATGAGCCTGACTGTTATTTATGTAAATGCCCGTTCAGCATTCAAACTACTGTCCCAATGCACACTCAACAATCCAGGTGGATAAATCTAACAAAGTTAAATCAGGTCCTCTGGACAGATTATTTTTTTGTTGAAACCTTTCATCTTTTATCCAAAACTTCAGTCTGAGGAACTGCAAACAAACAGTCTTATAATTTACACCTTCTCAAAGATCAACCAGTTTGTTGGTGACAACCAAAACTAGCCGTTCATATGCAAAAGGAGGGCCATCAGCCTAATAATTGATTGTTAGTGCGCTGATAGCCACTTGCTATTCACAGAGGGCTGAGTGATACTGGCAATAACAGCATTGTAAGTGGGCGCCAGTTGAGCCTGGAGGCCTCCGCCCATGTTTAACAATGGACGGTTTCTCTTCTCAAAGGTGGCTTCCTTCACTCCTCTCAAACCAGCATTCCTCTCGATGAAATGAACATCTTCATCACTGAAAGAGTGACCTCTGACCTGTAGATGAGTGTAAACCACAGAATCCCGGCCTGATGATGTTGATCTTCTGTACTGGGCCAACAGTTTGGCCAGTGGCTGTTTAGTTTTCTCTATGTAAGACTGATCACAGCCCTTCACTGAACAGCTTACACAATATTACTACCACTACTTCTGTGTGTCACATTTCCTGTTTTAGCCTCTCTGCACTGACTGCCTGTACAGTTTAGGATTCATTTCAAAGTTCTTTTATTTGTTTTGAAAGCTTTAAATGGTCTTGCTCGGCCTTATTTCACTGAGCTGCTACACCCCTACACGCCCTCTCATTGTCTCAGGTCAGCAGAGCAGCTGCTCCCGAGAGTCCCAACAAAACGAACGCTTCAACGGGGTCGAGCTTTCTCTGCTGCTTTGAGCATCAGACAGGCGTCCTCCGTCTGTTTTTAAATCACTTCTTAAAATCCATCTCTTCTCCTTGGCTTTTGACACCACATGTTGATTTGATCTATCCATCCATCCATCCATCCATTATCTTTATCCGCTTATTCCATTTTTTGGGTCACGGGGTTCACCGGTGCCCATGTCCAGCAATCACTGTGCGAGGGTCGGGGTACACCCTGGACAGGTCTCCAGTCCATCACAGGGACACATAGAGACAAACGAAACAAACCATTCACTCTCTCACTCACGCCTAGGGACAATTTAGAGTTACCATTCAGCCTCACATGCATGTTTTTGGTCTGTGGGAGGAAATTGGAGTACCCGGAGAAAACCCACGCATGCACTGAGAGAACATGCAAACTCCACCCAGAAAGGCCCCCGGACCAGGATTTGAACCAGGAACCTGCTCGCTGAGAGGCAGCAGCTCTACCAGTTGCACCACCACGCTGCACTATTTTTAAACAATTTAATTTAATTGATTTTACATGTTTTTAGTTTGCTTTTAAATGTTTTTATTATGTACGGGTGCACATGTACTGTTGGTTTTATTGACCATAACTTCTTTGGTCCTAAGCTAGTTTAAAGTGTTGTATAAATAAAGCTGGTATGGATTGGTATACTTTGTGCTATTTTAGTCGTTCGTATGTTAAAAGTTTCAACTCATTCAGAAAATGGGTACTGCGACTTTTAGCTTTTGTAACTTTTATACTTTTTCAAATATTCTGATTTATTTTATTTACAAATATTTTCCCATAAAAATGACATCTCATCAGTTCCTCTAAAATGTTGTTCCATTAGTCTTCTAATGCTACTTTGAAATTTATAGCTACTGTTCAGATGTTTTAGCTATTTAAATTTTTTTTTTTTTAATTAATAGTGTTTTGCTACTTTTAGCTATTAGTCAGCTTTTTGATTTTTTTAGCTAACCTTTTGCAACTTCTATAAAGTTTTACTTTTTGCTTTTTAATGAGCTTTTTGTTACATTTACTTTTTGTCTGTCCTTTTGCTACTTTTGACCTTTAGCATTTTTATACTTAGTGTTTTTCGCCTTTTAGCTTTTAGCTAATGTTGCTTTTCTTTTTAACTACTCGGTTTCAGCTTCTTCCACTCATTTCAGTACATTTTTCAGCACTCAGCATTCTCACTACATTTTGGCACCAACTTTGTTTAGTAAAATATGAGTTAGTCGCATCATACCCTCATTTTACAGATCTGTATTTTGAACGAGCTTTGTCTCAAGTTGTTTCTCTTCTGCTTTGCTTTTCATACGCTCACATGCTCATAACCTCCTGCAGAATGGAGCAACATATATTCTCTGTGCAGCATAGGAGGCGGATCATATGGCAGCTGAGGATGTGAGGCTAATCTGACAGGTGCAGGCCGAGAGAGTGACAGCATGGGAAGAGGGGGTGGAGGAAGACCCTGTGGAGGAGGGTCACTGCTGGAAACAGGAGCATTCAGAGAGATTAATGGTTCTTTTACTCATCAGCACACAGGCCCTGGCAGTATATCTCCAAGGCCACTATCCTCATCTTTTTATATGAGGCACGAGAGATTTGAGAAGCAGGAAGTCATTGTGCAATTGTGCACACTTAATCACTGCAAATTGATTTGAAAGAACATCCCAAAATTATCAGGCTAGAATTATAGGGTAATTAAAAAACTTATTACCATGTAATTACTGGGTATGAAGGCATTGAATTTGATGGTTTTTAAAATTATTTTATTTTTTGCACAGCATAGACTGGTCCACTTAGTGTATTGTGGTGTGTATAAACAAACCTATTACGCCCAATAACTTGCTCATGTTTGATAAATATGCAGCTAGAGCCTCTATAATTGGTGTGACAATTGCTACATTTTTATCATCAAGATGAAAAATGGACTCTGTCTGTAATTTGTAGTTCTAAAACAAACACCTGCATCAGATTAAATCTGCTGATTAGTCTTCAGTTGAACATGAGTGCTCACACCTTGGAGAGCTGTGGCACAAAGAGGATTGACCCAAATCATGGCTCCAACTCAAGAACTGACCATTGAAACAAAGGAGAGGATTACGTACCATCTTTAAGAAGATGTTGGTTGTTCTCAGTCTTCTGTGTCTAGAATCTGGACCAAGTAGGTCATGGTTTGTAAAAAAAAAATTGCCCATAAAATATGGGATATACATAGAAAACTCAAACAAAAGCCATTATGAATGCCCAAAAATAAACTTAAGGAATGATGAAGATGACAGCCTGAAGCAAACCTGTACGTTTCCAGTCATTGATGGTTTGGGCCTGCATGCCAGGTAAAGGCACAGGGGAGACAGCTGTCATATCTCTTTGATAAACGATATTTTCTTCTTTCATCAGTTGAAAAAACATTTGGTGATGATGACTTCATTTCTGAGATGATAATGCATCTTGTCACAGAGCAAGGGCATGAAAATGTTCCTTCAAGAATATATATAATGTCAACAGCTGGCCCAGATCTCAAGCCAGTAAAAATTTGAAGAAAATGATCAATGTCCAGTCTCCAACCTGCAAAGCTAATAGTTCTACCGTGACAATGTTTTTCTCATGATTCCATAACTTCTTTCTCAAATTTTAGTGATTCCATTTTTTTCCTTCTTTATCTAAAAAAGATAATTGTGACTCACAACAAAAACTATTTCTTTCTATTTTTTATTGTTTCCTAATGTCAGAAGTTTGGTAGGTTTGTTGCCATGTGTTGTTTTTTAAATACAAAATTAAACAATTGAAGGAACATCCTTCAAGAGTGGTTATTCTATTGTTTCCACCCACAGATTTAATATTGTTCAGAGAGGAGAAAAAACAAAAAGAGTCAGGGAAATCCAACAGAGGTTTAGGCCTTAATAAACTTCCAAAGACACATATGACAAGTTGAATCCATGTTTATGTTTTGTTTATATTCTGATTTGTATGTTTTTAAGTTTATTATTGTCATAAACATGCATCAGGATGTCATAGAGACAGATCACAATGGATTTTAGCTTCCCATGTTAAGGCTCTGAATACTTTCTGTTATTCTCATACAGTAGTCCCTCGTGACTTCGTGGTTCGACTTTTACAGACTCGCTCTTTCACCGTTTTTCAACGATTGTCAACTTTAATATTATTCACATGATTGGGACATTATGGGATTAAAAAGTTAACAAAAAAAAAAATATTCGGACAGGCACGCTATTTTGTAGTTTTCTTTCAATAAGCCTACACCGTAAGGCCATTCAAAGAACTACACTACCCAGAAGACAATAGTGCTTCCGGCCGCTGCTTTCTGCCAAAACGGAGTGAAAGTTTTTATCCGATCCGAACCTGACTAAAACGCTTGGTCCTTATTCATAGTGACTTCGGCGCTCAGTGGATGCAGAGAGCTGCATGGAACCGACCAGGAATTGGATCAGGACTACTTCCAGCCTCATCAGTCAATCTGAGAGCTGCTTGCCGGCACATGAGGCCTCTCAAGCGAGGAGGTACTGCTTGGAGGTCCGGTGTCTTCTCTGGAGCTAACCTAGGCTTTTTCATTCGGATCCCTCTGGATTATTTGGACTCAGTCGGGACCATTGTGTGGTTTTGTGCTGGCTTTATGAAGGTCCGGCTCTCTCTAAAAGCATCTTGGTGCTCACCAGCTGCAGAGAGCCGATCAGAACCGGACCAGATCGGGACCAAGGCTGGTGAGTCCCCATATAAAATTTTGCAGTACTGTACAGTACATTTACATATGTTGTTAAAATGATGTTGGTTTAAGAGTTTGGAACATTGCAAGAGTGTGGGAAGGGTTTTTAAAGCCTTAAAATACATAGAAATACTAAAATAAATGTTGCGTTCCTACTTTGCAGTTTTTCACCTATCACGGGGATGTCTGGAACGTAACTCCTGCGATAATGGAGAGACTACTGTATTCTAACTGTAAGATAAAATCTTAATCTAAGACTTCCTGTATAATTCTAGCTCAGACAGTGATTGAATATTTGCATTAGCTTGGGGCTCATACATTTGTATATTGTTGGAAAACTTCTGCCCAAATCATAAAAAGGTGGCAAGCTGTCTCTGGATTAATCTGGACATGTGAGAGGCCCTGTCACTTCCTGTCTGATGTAACGTTACTCTTTGGCTCAGCCTGGTGAGTTACTGTCCTTTAACTAAAGAAGCAGGTCCTGTCGGTTACGATTCTTTTTAAATTGTATCAATGTTGAGCTTTTTAAGTCTCCTAGCATCTAAAATTGTAGTCTCTGGTGTTTTTCCCCTCCCATTCTTTCCTCTCCGGAGGTTGACTTGTCTAGTCAAGACCTCGCTTGGCTTCGAACAACAAAACGCACCTTCACAGCGGGGGGTGGACGCCATACATGCCTGCATGCTGCATCTGTTTCCAGTAACAAGCGTCAGACTGAGATCCTGTGACTTCACAGGATGTATTAACTATGACAGGATGCAGGTGTCTGGAATTAGCAGGAAGAGAGTCTAATTTTAAAGAGTAAGATTATTTCCAAAGACACGTTCCACCGTAAACAGAGTGAAATGGATCCAGAATAAAAGTGAGGTAAACTGGACGGTCTGGTGTGGAAATAAAACGTCAGCTGATTCATAATTTTTCAAAGTTTGGACCAAACAATAAAGACTTACATTATAAGATGCAGGACTGAGCAGGTGAATTTACAGTCCTGTGCAAAAGTCTTGGATTGCACTTTTTTTTTCATATTTAGCTTCTAAGGAGACAGATACCTTTTAATATTTTAAAGTGGAATATTGTTCAGTTGAAGGTCTTTCAAAGTTTTATTTGAACTTTGACCGTTCAGAATCTGACCATCCCAGATAAATGTTTTAAGTCACTTCATCTCTGGCATATTAATCCTATATGTGTTGAAAGTCTCCTAAACCCAAGAGATGAACCAGCGTTGTGTCAACTGGTTACTTATGTAGTTACTTAAGTAGATTTGCATGATTAAGAGTTTAAATGGAGGCATTAACACACGCACGCACACACAAACTTGGTGTTATCTGATCTTTTTAAACTGCGTTGATCATTGTGCGCTTGTTTTTATTCAGTCAGCCTTGAAGACCCTGCTGCCAACTGGTCAGGTCTCCCAATGGTCCAAAACAGGATTTAACCATCATGGGGTCAGTGCTAGGCCAACAGGATTCACCTTCATCCTCCATCATTCAGTCATCAAGTCCACTCGTTGGATGTGACATGTTGTCTTTAAAGCCTGTCTGAACAACTGGGCCCAGTTCTGGTCTGATGGGAACAAACAATGTTGTTATTTCACTCACAGCTTCCTCCAGTGTTTTTAATTATTTTATTTTTCAAGTTACATTTTTATGCTAATTTATGAGACAGCTAACACAAAAGTTGGAATCATCTGCTAACCGAACATGCATGTTATTGGACTGTGTGAGGAAACTGCACATGTGCGCAGGTAGAACAAGCCATCTCCTTACAGAAAGACCCCCAGCCAAGTCTCTAACCCAGGACCTCCTTAATGTGAGGAGATAACACTCAGGCCGGCTGCCATGTTGGAATTACAACTGTCTTTCCAAGTCAGAGGAGGTACATTTTCTGTACTGTTCATTAGTTTGTCTTTTTGTGTGCAGTATAAATGTATGATGAACTTGGTCATTGTTCAGAATAAGAGTAGTTTAGTTTAACTCTGTCATGATGAACAGCGAGCAATATGCATTTCTTCAAGGAACACTGGGCCTTTAGATGTGGAAGTCTTGTCTCCATTGTTTTCATCTGTGTCTCTTCAGCTGGGATTTCGTTTATAATATTATTGTTCCCTCTTCCTTAGTCCATCTGTCTGGTTCTCCACTCCTCTTCCTGTCTGACCTGCATCATATGAATCATAAAATGGAATCATAAAAAGATTTTTCATGCACAACCTGCCTGGGTCCGGCAGCTCCTTAAGTTCTCATAAATGTATTCAAGTCTTTTGTTCCTCCAACCTCCTGCCTCTTGCATTGTTCTTTTGGGTCCCTCCAACCCCTCTTTCATAATTTCATAACATTTAGATCATTAGAGTATTGAGATCGGACTGCCTCCAGCTGTGCCAGTGGTGCTAATTATATTTAGCATGCTAACATGCTGCTCGGATCATGAGCATCACGGGCTCTGCAATATTGCTGCGAAATGTTGAAATATTTACAGCGAGCGTTTTTGGTATACAGTCTCAAAGTGCTGAGTCACTTCTTTTATATCTTCAGGGTCCTTTTTTAAATGACTTGGCCTAAAATAAAAGTTTTTAATGCACCTAAAATGGCAGAGATTACCATTAAAACGTGCAATAGGAAGGGTCAGTAAAGGGGAGCTGAGTGCTGAGGCGAACAGATACTGACCTACGTCTACAAAAGTTGTCAAACCAGTCGGGGAGAAATTAGACTTCAGCAGAGTTATATAAACATCTTCAGCTTGTCTCATTCTTTTTCTTTCAGCTGCTTTCCTCCAGCCTAAGCTGTAACCTCCTGAGATCTTGTGTTACCTTCACCCTTCTGAGCAATTACCCAGCCAAGAAGAAGCTGCTGTGGCTGGCACTGGGCAGAGTCTGCAGCGGGAGGGGGAGCCTGACTGAGAGTCTGGAGTTTGTGAAGTCCTGAGAAGAAAAAAGGATTGGGGATGTGGATTTTGGGAACGAGATTATTAGGCGACATCAGAGGCGTACTTTCACAGGTAGCTAGCTGCACACTCACTAAACCCAAATGTGTGTGGAATCAGACATCACACAGACAGATAATCCTCCTCAAAGTCCCCCCAAATAAGCACATTATGAATACAAATAAACATGCATGCGCACACACAGACACACAAACAGGGCAGAAAGGATTTGAGGTCACTGCATGAAACCATTTGTCGGCTTTTGGGGAGAATTGAGGATTACTGATACAGTAGGGCACTTGTCAGATGTGGCCACATGCCGCTCTCATTTTAAAATTTTAGTTCATCGGTCCAACAATGTTCAGTCAGGTCATCTGGCCCGTTTCTTTTTTATTTTTGATGAGACGTTTCATCCTTCATCCAAAGGACTTCATCAGTCCGAGAAGCCACAAACAAACTTTGATGTTTTGAACCACTTTGACTACGGCTTCCTCAGAGGAGTTGAAGACGGAGAGGGCGGGCCCCAGAAACCATCTTATCACCAGCAAACTAGTTGGTCCGTTACATATGTGTGCTGCTTGTGGGACTGAGTTTGTTTGTGGCTCCTTGGACTGATGAAGTCCTTTGGATGAAGGACGAAACGTCTCAAACAAAATAAATAAATAAAAACATCCAGAAGACCTGAATGAACATTGTTGGATTTTTTTATCTGGATTATTGAGCATGAACTTTGATGTTTGGTTCATCAACATTTTGAACTTTGACACTGAGCATGTCCTTCCAGCACTGCTGTTGTTCAAGGTATTCATTGCAATGTCACAAAGAGTGGTCAAAAATATGACCATAAAGTAACCAAATCCACACAGTTTGTTCAACGGTTGACGTGTCCTTAAATTATAAAACAAACTAAGTAAAAATGTGAACAGATGGCAACTATGTGTTAGTTTACTTATGGAAACAGTCAAAGTGTCTGAAATGAGGTCAACAATGGCGGCACGGGGCTGTTTATGATTTAGACAGTTTTCAGGTATTGATATATATTTTTGTTTAAACTTGAGTAATGTAAGTAGATACTGTACTGTAAATAGTCTGCCATTCTCAATGTTCCAATACATATTGAACATTATTATTGATATTGTTTATCTTATTTCTTATATATTGTGTTGTTTATTAACATTTAGGAACTTTTGTGTGAAATCTTTAAATCTTTTAATCTTTTTATCTGTTGCTGCTGATACACTGGAATTTCCCATCCGTGGGACAATAAAGGCTGTTTCTATTCTATTCTATTCTATTCTATTCTAGATAATGTGTAAATGAGTTTTAATCTACATCATTTGGAATGGTTCAGGATAAACTTTTTATCTTTTATTTTGAGTACCTTTTAATGTTTTTTTTACTTATGGCCACTGAACTAAAGGTCCGTCAGTCTGTCCATGTGAATGTATGGTTTCTTTCCTGTGATGGCATCTCCAGCAGGTCTCTCCTCCAGACTGCTAGGCTGTTGCTCATCAGCAGGTCTTTTTCTATCACTGTATCTCAGCACTTTCTCAGTTTGTCCAACAACTCTCACTCAGCCCCCCTTTTTTCCTTCTCAGCATTCTCATCACGTCCTCGCCTCCGTGTTTGCTCAGATTTTAGGTTTGGCTCAGAAAATCAAAAGAAACCTGTGCAGTGGTTTGGGATGTCCATATAACCTGCTGAAGACAGCTGTCCAGAGCAGATGGAGTGCAAGTTTGACCACTTCTTGCTCAGCGTGCGTTTTCACGTGCCTCTGTAAGATCGATCATGTTAATTAAGCAAGAATAATGAGAGAGTGAGACCATTCTAAGGAAGGAAAGGTTTCTCTCTAATGAATCTCTGCTGGAAGGCTCAGGAAAGAAGCACAGCCATTTTTGGGAGCAAGGAGCCATCTCCTTGGTGAGTACCATGGCAACAGCCTAGCGTGGGCCCCAGCTTTCCTGAGATGTCCTTTTCAAGCTCCCATTCTAAAGTGGCAGCCCAGTTGTTTTTTTTGTTTGTTTTTTGTTATGCGATATCTTTTGCTCTCTCTTGGCCATTCTTCTGTCTTCTTCTTTTCTCTGCCATCCTGACATGGTCCTGGCCTCGTTCAGCAGTGAGGCTGTGAGAAGACCTTAGAGGGTGAGTGTCCGTGGGAAAATGTTGCCAGACAACACAATGGTATGTGACAAGGAGGGACAGCTATTATATAGCCTGCGTGGGGCAAAAGGGGAACCTATTATAATGAATAAATTATATACCCGTATTTTCCAGCGTATAAATTGCAATTTTTTTGCATAAATTTGTCAGTCCTGCGTCTTATAGGCTGAAGCGACTTATATATGTTTTTTTCCATATTCATAATGCAATTTTTGACTGACGCTTTAAATTTCTAAGAACTGCAACAGTGAGTCCTCCCGTGCGCGCTCACTTCACTCAGCTGGTGCAGGCGGAGGAACGCTGGAGAGCTAGTGGCTCTGGCCGTGACGGATGGATGGCGTCATGTCGCCCAGGCAAAATGAAGCTGTTTTGACCATTAAAGTGCATTTATTAAAGAAAAGTTAAACTGACACACCTTTACTATAATGTCAAGCAAACAAATAATTGTTTTTAAGTGTTACTCTTGTTAAATTTCTAAGAAGTGCAACAGCGAGTCCTCCGTGCGTGCTCACTTTGCTCAGCTGGTGCAGGCGGAGGAACGCTGAAGAGCTAGTGGCTCTGGCCGTGATGGATGGATGGATGGCGTCATGTCGCCCAGGCAAAATGAAGCTGTTTTGACCATTAAAGTGCATTTATTAAAGAAAAGTTAAACTGACACACCTTTACTATAATGTCAAGCAAAGAAATAATTGTTTTTAAGTGTTAATCTTGTTAAATTTCTAAGAAGTGCAACAGCGAGTCCTCCGTGCGCGCTCACTTTGCTCAGCTGGTGCAGGCGGAGGAACGCTGAAGAGCTAGTGGCTCTGGCCGTGATGGATGGATGGATGGCAACACACCACCCAGGCGAAATGAAGCTGTTTTGAACATTAAATAAATGCATAATAAGCGTGACGGGTCAGCAGTGATGCATAATAAATGCAACTTATACACCGGAAAATATGGTAAGCTGATCATTTTCACTGTGTACACAAGATATAAACACTTTACCTTTCTAATCAAGAACCAACAATTAACTCTCTATCTTTAGGTCCCGGTTTTTATTTCTCAGTTATACTATTTTATGTTTGCCCTTATGGAACAATCCACCATAAAGTTGGTCTTATATACTAATAATACGTCTTCCTCCAGTAGATAAAGAAAACCTCTCTGCAGGACATTTATGACTGGTTTGTACTCAAATACATACATTATTTTATCTATTGACAGAACACACCAAGTCCCCATATGAAGACTGATTCATTTTATACATTTATTTGTTGATTAAAATTCTAAATAATGTCTTCAAGGGTTAAATGTGCTGCGTGTTATCATTGACTGTACATCTACAACCGATCGATTAAATGTTTGAGTCAACTCAGTTAAAGATGCCACCACTGCTAATCAATCTTAGTCTACACAAAATTGGCTACATCTTATTTAGTTATACAGATATTGAGCTAAATTTGGCATGGTGGTAGCTGAGAGTGATCCTCAGCACATGTTTCAGGTGCTAACAGATCACATGATGTAATTTGCTGTGGATCGTGCTGAACATCATTAAGAAGGTTGGACCAAAACGGCTTTAACTCTTCGATCTCTCAAAATAAGATCATCTTCATTTGAAACTCTGGCATGAAATAATAATAATACGGATTATTTCATGAAATACTAGGAGTTTATTTTTATTTTGCTTTTCAAAATAGATACAGAACTATAAATCTTAATGAAGTATATATTGTTTTAATGTAACAGTCATTTTCTCTGTATTTTTTTCTCATGCTGCTCGCCGCATAAATATCAGTTTTATTTACCTTAGAATATAATTAACAATAAAATATTGAACAATCACGCAATAGAACAGGGGTGTCAAACTCTTTTACAAAAGGGGGCCAAAATCAAAACCGTTTTGAAACTAAGGGCCAATTTCAGAAACTACATTAACTCAAATCAGATACCCGACATCTTTTCTTGGTCACAGGTTCCTCAACAAAAGTTTGATTGGTCTCATTTGACATTTTCTGTTGTGCTTTCAACAATGTAATCAAATATTACTGTAAAAAAATTCAAGAGATAAAAGTATTTTACTTTTCACATCATCTTGGGGGCCAAATAAGATGTCAGTGAGGGTCACATTTGGCCCCCAGACCTTGAGTTTGACACGTATGTGTTAAGAGTACTTTATTGACATTTATCAATTTTTAACATACAACTGAATGACAAACATGACACCATCATTTAAAAACCGCATAGTACTTCTGCAAAAACAGCTTTCACTCCTATAAGTACCGAGAAACTTTTAAAATGCTACAGGCATCAGGACATCACTGACATCATATGGACACACAAACAAACCTGCTTTACTTTCACCATCCTTGTCGGATATGCAATAAACTGTAGCTTATAAACGATGTACATAACAGATTAACTGTCATAGGATCAGAACTAAAAGAAAAGGGGTTCAGTTCTGAGCCGGTCAGCTTCAGTACTGCAGACAGCACAGTGGGTTCACCAGTACACAGCACAGTCAGGCTCCTGACATTTCAGCACCTTGGTCAACTTATAGATTCTGACCAACACAAAGTCCGGTCAAATAAAGTGTCAGTAGCTCAGGCAGACACGAGCCAAATACACAACGGCCCCGGACTCTGTGCTGTTGCTGCTACAGGAGGCCAGCAGAGCAGAAATATATTTCCATCACTGTTAGATGTTTGACTTTAGAACTGGTTCTAACTAGGCCCAGCCTCACAGAGCTGTTTATATCATTTCATGCTTTATTATCTGACTGTGAGATAAAAATATATACTGCGGACATGAATTTATCGATCCATATTTTTCTTGTCACTTACAATCCTCTTTGATGACGACTGCCACATGGTGGCTATTTTAAAATGTTGATTTAACAGTACTATGTTGGTGTTCACTCTCAGCTGCCACCATACCAAATTTCAGCTCAAAATAGCAACAACAACAACAAAAAAAATCTAGTTATAGTCAGGTTTTTGTTCTTTTAAGCTATGGTGACCATCTTGGATTGTTGATTTGGATTCAGTATGAGATGGAGAAGGTTTTCAGCTATAACCTCGCCAAATGTCAGCTCTATGTGTAAAAATAGCTGAGTTAAAGCCATTCAAATGCAGCTTTGGTGGCCATCTTGAATGTTTTATTTAAATTATTTATTGGGCATTGCTCTCATCTACCACCACACCAAATTTCAGCTTAAATGGCTGATTTACAGGATTTTTCATTTTTAGCTCAGGTAGGCATCTTGGATATTTGATTTGCAACCAGTCTATGAAAAATGACTAATAAAGAATGGCGTCTTTGTTTGCAAATTACATCGCCATGGTAACTCGAAACGCCAACAAAAGTAATAGCGCACATCACGGTGCAGAGCCGGTCGTTTTGATATAATTTAGTGGAGGTACATGTTGTGGTTCGGGTCTCATTAAAGTTTACAGAAGAGTAAGATGTAAAGTTAACCTTGTCGGGTGGATAATAATAAGTGGCTGCCTTACTAGGCAGTCCCCAACTACTGGTTAAAACATACTGGTGTGTGTGTAGTCTAGGCAACATTATTTATTTTATTCAGTTTTGTAAATTATGTGCATTAATATCCATGTTTTTGTGTTTGAGTCTTCACATTTATGTTTTGTCCTTAAATAATCAAACACATACATTTTCTATGAATGCTTATTTATGTCATTCAGAAACAATGACAGAAGTAAAAAAAATGGTTTAATAGTTTATTACATTCATATAACAGTAATAGGAGTTTTATAAGGTGCATGTCAACCCGTACAGATGTTGTTAACATATAACATCACGTAAACATTAGAAGCTCACATCACAAACATGCTGAATAATTTACAAGTCTAACAGCAAGTTATGAGATTTACTGTTGATGTTAACAGAGAGCCACCATGTGGATAAATGAGGAAGTGTAAAGCTAGAAGGGTTTATTTGATGTCTTTTAAAACACACATTATGCTAATAAAGAGTTTGAGCTAAACGAGAGAAAATGTACATTAGATTCCCTGCTTTTCCTAATTTACCTCCACATGACTTCATCTAACGTGAGCCCATGACTGACCGCAGCCAGCTGAGGTGGCGCGACACTTTTTGGAAGATGTATCCTTTACTGCATTCGGCCCCCTCTGGCTGGATCACCACCCCGGTGAGGAAGAACACATCTCTGTACAGTGTAAGCAGGGGGCTGCCGGAGCTCATGGTGCAGTCCGCATTGGGTCGTGGAAACGTGCAGCCCATTTTGTTGGTCATCAGCGTGGGGTGTGTTTTCACACACTGAGGCAGCTGTTCGTACTTCAGGTGGTTAAGAGTGAGCGAGCTCTGGAAAACAGGCCCCTGCTCCGTGGTTTTCCAGCCGGTGACAACAGCTGGGAGCTCTCCTGACATCAAGATGCTCTCAGCAAAGTCCCTCTCAGGCAGGCAGGCGGCAACGATGTTCATCTTAAACACTATACGGTTGCGGAGCTCGATCACCGCCAAATCGTTGTCAGGACGGCCTTCCACGTAACGAGGGTGGACATGAACTAATTTTGTGTACAGCGTCTGCCCGTCATCTCTGATGCTGCGTTTCCCTGAGGAGGAGCAGGCGAGGACAGACAGCATTAGAGAACAGCTGACTCTTTAGTTCTTCGTGTTGTGCAGAGTTATATCTGCATTTACAGCATGTTGTAATTTAAACATAATAATTTTCTAACCGTGTGTTAAATGTAACAACAGTTCTTTGATAACTTTCCTTCCATTTAGTCTCCATTTAATTTAACACTGTTGTATTTACACTTTACGAATTTGTAAATACTTATTTACTCTGATGAGTTTCTGACAACTTTGACGAGTACATTCTGTAAAAGATAGTGCACTTTATTACAAAATTACTAAATATTTTATTTTGAAAGTGTAGAAGTCTCTGTGGAAATAAGCAAAATGTAAAACGCTCCTAAATAAACTTCATGGCAATTTAGCTCCACCACAAATTAGAACTCCATGACAAATTATTATTTATTAATGAGTACTTTCTAAACGGTTAACTAATATTAATTCAATATAACGATTTTACAAATTTAACACATATTTTTGTTAGTGTTAAATTAAATTAGGAAATAAAACAGCAAACATCTGCAACAGTCTCTCAGATGTATTGATTCAGTAATTTGTTCCTTGGGACTGCTTAGATATTTGTTGATCATGTAAATAATTGATACACAGTAGTCCCTCGCTACTTCGCAGTTCGTTTATCGCAGACTCGCTCTATCGTGGTTTTTCAAAACAAGATTGGACACGACACACAACTGGCAGATTGATGGATGAGCTGCACGATCGGCATGGAATTTTTATTTAAAATAAATTATTTTTAAATTATTTAGCACCTCTGTGCAGCCCACACTGCAGGATACACTTCCTGCTGCAGCTGATCAGCTGATCTCTGTGCAGAACGAAGAAGTGGGCGTGACCAAGAGCACTTGCAGGTGGCTGAAAGCAGAGGAGGCAGGGAGCTGAAATAATGACACTCTGTGCTCTTTTAGAGCGTTTAGAGTTTAGAAACATTGTTTAAAATGTTGCAAGAGTGTGGGAAGGGTTTAAAATACCTATATATATATATATATATATATATATGTGTGTATTTATATAAATACCAAAATAAACTACTACTTACTACTTGTACTACTATTCCTACTTAGCGGTTTTTCACTTATCGCGGGTCTTCAGGGTATGGATCCACCATGATAAATGAGGGACTACTGTAATAAAGGTAATAAATATGAAAAAAATTAAGAAATGTGAATCATTTTTAGGTCACTAAACTGTGTTTGGAAGGGTTGTTTGCAAAAAATGCAAAGTATTATAAAGATCATAGTTTATATATTGGTTTGGTAAAATCACAAAAAAATAAGGATGTTAATCAGTTTGTATCTCTAAACATGATACATCCTCTACAGAGTCTGACACGTTATGTTTTATTGTGTTGAACAATTAAAAATACGAAGACCTGGCATCACAGCAGAACTTTCAGGTTCCTGATTTATCAGCCCGTTGTTATTTTTCTTAAATGTTTGGAAGAGAAAAACGAGGAGTGATTGGTTGCAATTTAAACTTTTCTACTAAAATGTCACTAAATCCAGTCCACTCTGGTAAAAACTTGTTTTGTCTATTTAGGGACAAATACGATTTCAAAATAGTACTTTGTATAACTTTTTGTTTAAAGAAACAAGCCCACACAGAACTGTGTGGCAACAAATGTGAATTTAAATACTTTAGGTGGGCTTACATACAGGGTACAAGCCAATGCATGTTTAAAAAAATATTTTCATAAAAATATATGATATTACCAGACAATTACAGGCTGAAAATCTCATTTTAAAACTTGAAAAGGCACATTTAGACTTTGCTCCACCCACCAAAATAATAAACTTGTTCTGGTGATGTTTTGGATCATGGTAAAAGTCCTTTCCAACCAGGGGATCTGATGCCAGTTGTTTTAGCTATTATCAGCAGAAGCAGTGTTAGAAGCTAAATTGTTTTTCAGTTTGTTTACTCACCAACTGCAACCTGGAACGAGGTGTGTTTGTTGGCACACTGGGCCGACGTCAGGATCAGGTTCTCCTTCAGTATGACTCCACTACAGAAACCTTCAGACAGTGACGTCATCAGCAGAGCCTGCAAACAGGACGAGAACGGTGTAGGAACAGGAGAATGTTCTACGTGCTGCGTGGGAGTGTGTTGCATCCTACCTGCCAAGGACACTCTGTGGACGTACAAGTTAGTCCTTCAAAGTTGCTCTGACTGTTGCTGGACTGTCTGCTGTTCCACTGACTCAGGCTGTTCACCTTTCCACAGGGGAACGTGACTGACAGAGAAACATCACAGTTAGTTTTATAGAGAGGCAAAAATGACTTTTTATTAAACAAATAATTAGTTTGTTCACAAGTAATGCAAAAATGTTTATATCCACTGACAATACAAAACAAATAAAAACAGAAGCTATCAATCTTCCTTTGCCCATCCCGTTACCATTACGTTTTTGTACATTTCTGTTTGTCAGCAAAATATCACTCAATCACGAGTTATTGAGTTCCCCGTTATTGTTCGTCATTGAAAGGAGAAAGATGAACAATAATGTTTTTGCACATGTTCATAAGTTTGTTTGTTTGTTTGTTAGCAAAATAGCTTGTGAACCACTAGACTAATTTTAGAGACTCTCAGAAAGTAATCATTGTGTACATCTGCAACTGATTCAAGCGACATGTGTTCTCCCAAGCAACACTAGGCCTTTTGGTATTACTGATTTTACTGTAAAAATATCTAGTTCTCTTTAAGGAAATTACTTTTAAAAAATGCAACAGTAAAAAAAAAAAAGATCTTAGTGAGACAGCTCCTCTTAGTTGTGTAAAGTCTATAATTCTCAGTTAAACTGATTGACTGAAATTAAAGTTCTCCATACTGACACCTAATGAGTGCCTATATAACTGATTTAAAAAAAAAAATCACACCAACACCTACATACAATTAAGAGTGTTTTTTTTTTTTTAATTTAAATAACCAATGACCTGTTTTAAAAAGCAGAAACAGATGCAGGAAGCATGTTGAAAAATAAAACATTTGGTAATGGGAACTTTTGCTTTAAGCATCCTAACAAACAGACCTGCCGGCTCACACTTGACCTTGTTCGAACGGCTGAGCTTCCACCCACGAGCGCAGGAACACTCGTAAGACGTGTAGCCCGGTTTGCAGAACTGCGAGCAGCCCTTGTTTTCTTCCAGAGTGCAAAGAGTCTCATCTGCATCATAAAACAGAGAGAGGAGATGGTGGCAATAACTCATGAATAAACAATGATTTCCACTGGCAGCCTGTCCTGAGTCCCTTTAACCTTTTTCACAGTGGACCCCGGTGAAACCAGACTTGCAGATGCAGTCGTAGCCGCCCACACTGTCCGAACACATGGCTCCATTCTTGCAGGGGTTCTCTGCACACTGATCTCCATCTAAACACAGAACAAGCCCGTGAGAAGACGGAACGCACTACTAATGACTGTGCAGTAATGGGGATCTCTTAATGGAGAACTCACCGATGTAAACTGACCAGAAAATATCCTGGAAGAGAAAATGCACAAGTGATCGCCCGTCAATTATTAAACAGAGGTAGAGGAGAGAAACGAAGAGCTAACTCAAGCTTACCGTGCGGTACGAGTCCTGGAAATACTTTCTGGCCTCCTCGTAGGTGCACACTTTCTCCATGCACGCCTGTTCCAAGGTGGAGGACGGCGTTCCCACATTCCTCTTCTGACGGGAGATTAGAGAGGTGGCCTTCTGCTTCTCCAGAAACACTGAGGAAGCAGTTCCCGCCTCGATGATTTCAAAATTACAAGGTGACAAACTATAAATAATATAAATTACAGTAGTCCCTCGCTACGTCGCGTTTCGTTTATCGTAGACTCGCTCGATCGTGGTTTTTCCAAATAAGATTGGACATGACACACAGTTGGCTGACTGATGGATGAGCCGCACGATCGGCAAGGAATTTTTATTTAAAATAAATTATTTTAAAGTATTTAGCACCTGCTGCACATTTGGGGAGTGGTGGCGCAGAGGTTAGAGAAGGTGGGCCTGTGATCGGAAGATCGACGGTTCACGCCCCAGTACCGACAACATCAAAAATGTGGGTGGGGTAGGTGAAACGCCCACACTTGCCCCCACCCTCATTCGCCCCACTCTGGGCCCATGAGCAAGGCCCTTAACCCCCATCTGCTCCCTAAACAGGTCTCTCTTGAAAATGAGTTCTCGTGGCTCAATGAGACTACCTGGATAAATAAAGGGTAAAAATAATAAATAAATAAAAAAAAACATTTGTGCAGCCCAGAGCTGCAGAAAAAGCTTCCTGCTGCAGCTGATCAGCTGTTCTCCATGCAGAGTGGAGAAGTGGGCGTGGCCAAGAGCGCTTGCAGGTGGCAAAGCGCAGACGAGGCAGGGAGCAGAGATCATGACATTCTTTGCTCTTTTAGAGCGTTTAGAGTTTAGAAACATTGTTTAAAATATTGTAAGAGTGTGGGAAGGGTTTAAAACACCTTTATATATATATATATATATATATATATATATATATATATATAT
>NC_056512.1:31134221-31151176 GCF_014905685.2 Nematolebias whitei | reverse complement strand
TATAAACCGGAACCAGAAGCGATGAATATTTTATAATCTAGCTGTTTTGCAAAATCTGTATGCCTCTTTTATATTTGTCTATTGTTGTGGCTGGTGTCCATTGTTGTCGTCATTCTTTGTTGAAATCAGGTCTCTCTTGTAAATGAGTCCTGGAGACTCAATGGGATTAACCTGTCTAAATAAAGGTTGAATGAATGAAAATTTATAGACTATCTTTGTGTACAAGCTAACTGGACCTTTGTAGGTGCTAATATAATGAGAGAAGTCACAAAGTGAAATATATAATATAAATAATACAAATATAAGGTACATATTCTAACTATATATATTGTTTCGCAAAATGACAAGTCAGAAATAAAACCAAACTTTGCAGTGGCAGCTCCTGAGCAAAAATATTTAGTGGGGTGAACATAAATTTCCTGAATCACTAACCTACCAAAGACAATTAATTTTAGCCAAATAATAGAAAACAATATTATTTTTCTTAATGTTATTTTCTGTCCTATTTTTCAACTGAAGCAATTTTATAACCACTACATAACCACGCCCTTTTTGTGTATTGCCAATATTATTAAAACTGTTCAGTGCTTTATTTACACGATTTACACTGTCAGATAATGGCTAGGCTATATTCAATACCTATGAAGAGCACTAATTTATCATATATACCTGCACACACACACACATAATTATTTTTTAGTATTATTACAGAGAACAACACCCTGTAGCTTTCGTAGCATTATCTCGTTATGTTACACAACAAAAACATAAATAAGAATCGAAGAAGCGCTTCTTCTTCGTGTGTTAGCTGCAATAAACATCTTTAGCCATTTATTTTAACGGGCGGGCGTCACCTCAGCAGGCCGAAATAACATCAAGCAGAGATGTTCGGTACCTACCAGAATAACCAGCAACAGAATCAAGGTACTGTACTGACCCAGTCGGAGTCTACTCGTCGTTAAACCGGGACGTGGCCTCCAGGACACACGGCGTTAGTCCAAGCTAACGGTATACCGAAGCTGCTGTTGTTTACTATTCACGGTGTGTGATGACAAAGAGGTGACAGCAGGGGGCGCTGTTACACATTAAAAAACATTACTGATTTCATTTTTGCTTTAATTATTTTATTGTGATTGAAATAATTGCTTTGTTGTTCGTCGTTTCTTCCGTACGGTATTTATTGAGTTATTTATTTATTTTTTGGATGGAAACTACTTCGACATACTCTGATGCATGCTCAATAATCCAGGTAGAAAAAACCAACAAAGTTAAGTCAGGTCCTCTGGACGATTCAAAAAAATAAAAATAAAAAAACTTGTTGAAACGTTTCGTCTTTAATCCAAAATAATTCATCAGTCTGAGGAGCTTATTTTCCTCCTGTCTCTAAGGGAGAGTCCAGCTCAGCCATCCTGGGGAGAAAACTCATTTTGACAACTTACAATCTCATTCTTTCGGTCACTACCCAGAGTTTTTGGTCATAGGTGAGGGTAGGAATGTAGGCCGATCAGTAAACAGAGAGCTTTGCCTTGCAGCTCAGCTCCCTCGTCACCAAAATGGACCAGGACATAGTATACTATTAATACTGTACTGTGAAAGCTGCATCAGTCCATCTCGGCCTGAGTGAGTTACATTTGGTTTAACTTCCTGAGTGCTCACCTGCAGGAGGGGCCATATGAGTTGGGTGCATGGTGCCATGAGTGGCAGCCAATGACGGGGGACCTTAGTGCTCTGACCTGGCTTACTGAAGCTGGCTTTTGGGACATTATGAGCACCCATCCATCCATCCATTATATTTACCCGCTTCTTCATTTTCGGGTCACAGGTTCACTGTTGCCCATAGCAGTCACTGTGCAAAAGGTGGGGGACACCCTGGACAGGTCACCGTGCTGCCCACATTATGATCATGTGTTTGATTATTCTTGTTCAATAATTAAACACATGAAATGATCAACTCTGCTGAAACTAGGCCACTAAGACAGTGTTTTACAGAATCAGTCTCTTCCGAGTGGCCATAATTTAATAGGATTGTTTGTGAGAGCAATGCAATTTACACACAGAGCCGTGGGGACTTCAGTCTCAGCAGCAGTCATTTGAAATTTCATTTCCCAAGTCTAAGAACAGAGGTATTTAAAAAAAAAAAAAAGAACAGAGTTGCCTGGTCAACAAGGATTAGCCAGCAGATATTAGATATATAGCAGTATTATACGGAGCAGAGATTGGAGCTAAAAAGTTCAATTATCGTTTTGTTTAATATACTGAAAACATTGATTATATCATTATACATAATGATGAATAGGGAGGGAGCTGAAGTGAATACAGTATATTCACTTCATATCATGTATATCATTTTATTCATCATCATCATAATTTACTTTATTTCAGACACAATATAAGATCCATATAGAAAACACAAAAACATTAAAAAAAACATCAAAAACACAGAATTAAAAAGTTTTTCTATAAAGGCTCAAAAGCCAATAAGTCCACAAAGTAGAAAAGTATCGCACAGAGCTTAGTCCAGGGTTGGTCAGTGTAGCGATGATACAGTTTTCATATTCAGACAACCTACACATGCATCTATACATGAGGTTACGCAGCACCGCAGGGCAGGCACACCTGCATCTACAAACATTTTGCTTGCACTGCTCCATCGAGGTACTCTTAGCAGCATCCGCATGCCATCATTATATGCCACATTTAGTCTATACATACTGCGCCTTTTATAACGTCTCCACAGGTGAGCGGTATACATAGGAGTGCAGTAGGCCTTAAACAGTTGGATCTTAACTGATTTTGAACACGGTCCAAACCTACGTATCAGCATGTTAGCTTGTCCATAGAGCATATGACATTGTCTGTAAATGTTTCTATCATCTGACAGGTCTGCAGTCACATAGTGCCCCAAGTATTTACATTCATTACTGATTTTCAGCCCGTTGCCCGACAGAAAGAAATCAGGGAACATCAACTCGGAGTCCTCTCTGCTCCGCACAATCATGATGCTGCTGTTCTTAGAATTATATTTTATTGTTAAATCTTCTTCTTTTTTCAGCTTTTCCCTCTTCAGGGGTCTCCACAGCGAGTCATCCTCCTCCATCTCATTCTGTCCTCTGCATCCTCCAACTACCTCCATGTCCTCTCTAACTGCATCCATGTATCTCCTCTTTGTTTATTTCCTGGTAGCTGCATTTCTAACATCCTTCTACCAGTATACCCACTGTTCCTCCTCTGGACATGTCTAAACCATCTCAGTCTGGCCACTCTAACTTTATCCCCCAGTTGTTCACCATGTGCTGTACCTCTGATGATCTCATTCCTAATCTTATCCATCCTTGTCACTACTAAGGAGAACCTCAACATCTTCATTTCTGCCACTTCCAGTTCTGTCTCCTGTCTTTTTGTCAATGCCACTGTCCAGATCATACAACATAGCTGGTCTCACCACTGTCTTGTAAACTTTTCCTTTGACCTTTCCTGACATCCTTTTGTCGCAAATCACTCCTGAAAATTTCTCCTTCCACACCATTCTGCCTGGACTCTTTTTCACCTCTTTACCACACTCCCCAATTTCCGGAACAGTGGACCCCAAGTACTTGAAGTCCTGCACCTTTGTGACCTGCTTCTTGTACCTCACTGTTCCACCTGTCTCCCTCTCATTCACACACATGGACTCTGTCTTATTATGGCTGACTTTCAGTCCTCTTCTTTCAAGTGCATACCTCCACCTCTCTAAGTTCTCTTCCACCTCTTCCCTGTCCTCCCCACAGATCACAATGTCATTGGCAAACATCATAGTTCACAGGGATTCTTGCCTGACCTCATCTGTTAGTCGGTCCATCACCAGAGCAAACAAAAAGGAGCTCAGAGCCAATCCTTGATGCACTCCCACCTCCACCTTGAAGCTATCTGTCACTCCTACAGCACATCTCACCACTGTCCTGCTGTCCTCATACATGTCCTGTACCAGTCTAACACACTTCTTTGCCACTCCAAATGTCCTCATGCAATATCACACCTCCTCCCTCTGCACCCTGTCATATGCTTTTTCTAAATCTAGAAAGACACAATGGAGTTCTTTGTGATCCTCTCTGTACTTCTTCATCAGCATCCTCAAAAAGCAAAGATGGCATATGTGGTGCTCTTTTTTGGCATGAAACCATACTGCTGCTCACAGTCACCTCTTGTCCAAGTCTAGCTTCCACAACTCTCCCAGATCTTCATCATGTGTAACTCATCAATTTAATTCCCCTGTAGTTGCTACAACTCTGTACATCACCCTTGTTCTTAAAAATGGGCACCAGCACACTTCTCCATTCCTCTGGCATTTTCTCACCCTCAAATATGTCATTGAATATTTGAGTCAAAAACCTCACTGCCATCTCTCCAAGACATTTCCAAACCTCCACTGGTAAATCATCAGGTCTCCAGTCCATCACAGGGCCACATAGAAACAAAAAAGACAAACAACCATTCACTCTCTTACTCACACCTAGAGACAATTTAGTTACCACTTAGCCTAACATGCATGTTTTTGGTCAGTGGGAGGAAACCAAAGTACCTGAAGAAAACCCAATCATTCACAGAGAGAACAAGCAAACTCCACCCAGAAAGGTCCCTGACCGGGTTTTGATCTGGCGACCTTCTCTCCGAGAGGCAACAGCTCTACCAACTGAGCCACCGTGCTGCCCACATTATGATCATGTGTTTGATTATTCTTGTTCAACATTCAAACACATGAAATGGTCAACTCTGCTGAAACTAGGCCACTAAGACAGTGTTTTACAGAATCAAAGTCTCTTCTGAGTGGTCATAATTTAATAGGATTGTTTGTGAGAGCAATGCAATTTACACACAGAGCCGTGGGGACTTCAGTCTCAGCTGCAGTCATGTTAAATGTCTCCATTTCCCAAGTCTAATAACAGAGGTATAATAGTTGCCTGCTCAGACCAGCTGGTACCTGATGCTGGACAGGGACAAGAGCTGGTGTGGACAGCTCAGAGAGACTAAACCTGGACTGGGGTGAGTGGACAGAAAGCCTTTTCAAGCATGAAGAGCTTCAGCTGGATGTGTGACTGATTAGGATTGTGGTAATCTCCCATTGGGTTTAAAGTGTAGACTTGATGCATTTGCAACATGTATGTGTAAATGCACATGTTGATAATCCTGCACATGTTATAACAGTTTGTGTTTGTGCACGTTAAAGCATGTAGGTGTATTCAGTACTTAACTGTATTCACTGTTTTCAATCAGCAGAGGTGGAAAGCACACCTAATTATCCATCCATCTCTTTCGCTGTGTTATGTTTTATTCAACATCCTCCTCTAGTATAGTTTCTTTCATTCTTAGTCCCATTTCTTTCCACTCCACTCAATATTTTTTGAGTGCCAGTTTTTAATTAGTGAGTAAAACGAAAGAAAGGACAACTCACAGCTCAGCCTCAGTGACCTGCGTCTTTATAAATCCATGCTCCTAATTTACATGAAAACAAAACACCTCAGGCATCGCATAAGACATTAGTATTCGATGTCAGCCAAAGCTTGACAACTTTCTGATAAAAGTGAATGATTTTAAACAAAATCCCTGAGACTTTTCACATGCTGGGGTCTGCATTATCCCCCTCTGGACTGTTCATCTCTGTTTCTCATCAGCTGTTCCTCTCATTTTTAGGACTGGATAAACTGCATGACCTCTTTATTCAGCATTTTGATCAGGAGTAAAGTGTTTCAACAATTTTCTGCAGACCTTTATGGTCTTTAAGCATGCCCAGGGGCCAAATGTTAAATCTGGTTAAGACCTGTTTCAAGTCCCCAGACAGTGTAATCATGATGTAATCATGAAGTTAATAACGTTCTCACACACACACACAATGATGACCTGCAAACAAGTCCTACAACTGGCCTCATACACACCCTTTACCACAGAAAATACAGCCAGGAGGAGGAATTGGAACGGAAATATACATACACACCACCTGTTCTGGTTTGAAGATCATCTTTAGATTAAAAACTCAAATTTAGGCAATGCAAAAATCTATCCATGCCCAATGAAGTAATCCAAATTCAACAAGGTTATATGAGCTAGTGATGATGTTGTATATTCATCACAGGATGATTTAACCCTTTAACGCCTCTGGATGATGCAGTGAGCAGCAGAAAAACTTGAGCCGTAGTGCCCAGTTTTTGTCAGTGCTCGTCTTCTGCTGAGGAATGATGAAGTTGTAGCAGTTTTAGTGACACCTTAAAAATAATGTCACGCACAATTGTAATGTTCTGGATCACTTTCAGCTACTACTGCAAGAATTTTAGCTTATTATCCATAAAACTGACAGTTTTATCAATTTTTGTGTTGGCTATGTCGATTAGCTATGATGGCCGTCTTGAATCAAGTTGACTCCAAAATCAGCTAAGTAATCAGTTGTAGATGAGCCAGTGATTACTTTATGAAAGTTTTATTAAAATATGTTCATGACTTATAAAAATACATTGCCAATGGTACAGACAAACATTCCTACACAGACACAGGCAAAAACATTATCTCTCTGTCTTCAATAGCAGACAATACATTTTTTTTGTGCAATACAATATAATTAAACAAGCAAGTCAATATAATACAAAAGTTCAAACATTAAACAGACTGTGACAAGTGATGGATACGAAATAAAAAGCTTTAAATTTTATAAAAACAATCCAAAAAATGTTTTTTTAAGTTAAAAGTTAAAAGCATTTACATATTTTCCATTATGTCCTGATGCATGCTCAATAATCCAGGTTGAGAAATCAAACAAGGTTGAGTCAGGTCCTCTGGAAGGATTTTTTTTTGTTGAAACATTTTGTCTTTTACACAAGATTTCTTCACTATAGCGCTGGAAGCAAACTCAGTCTTACAAGGAGCACCTTCTCATGGTGGATCAACTAGTTTGTTGGTGACAGCCAAAACTAGTTGTTCACATGGAAACATCAGTCTTCAATTTCATGCATGATCGTTAGTGCACTGATGGCCACTTGCTACTCACAGAGAGCTGAGTGATACTTGCAATAACAGCATTGAAAAAGGGTGATGGTTGGACACGGAGGCCTCTGTCCCTGTTTAACAATGGATAAGTTATCTTCACAAAGATGACTTCTTTCACTACTCTCTTAAACCAGCATTCCTCTCTATCAAGGATGTGAACATCTTCATCCCTGAAGATCTGGATCTTTAGGATGGACCAGCCTTTGCCATAATGTAATTTGGGATTTGAAAACCAATGGGACATCATGTTTAGAAAAGTCTCAGTTTCTCTGAAACTCCCACAACAAACGAAATGACCACGGGACTGGGTTCCTCCATTTCACCTGATGGTTGGCTGGAGTCCTGTTTGTGTTTCTTATCTGCTTTCAGGAAGGCCCAGTTAGGTTATAAACATTGCTCCAGGGCCTGTCATGAATGGGATTTCTCCTGCTCTCTGACGTTAGTGGGGATGCTGTCCACACTTTGGTACAGAGTCCTGATTACTCCTAACTTGTGCTTCGGTGGATGAGTCACAGACGTAACCTTGTTAGAATTGCCCTTATGTTTGCTGAAGGAAAGGGAAAGGCGGTCTGAGATTGCATCATTGTATGTTCCTGTGTAATGGTGAAATTAGTTCTCTGCATTTTTTTAAATTTTTTTTGCATTTACCCTTTATTTATACAGATAGTCTCAATGAGCCACAAGGACTCATTTTCAAGAGAGACCTGTTTAGGGAGCAGATGGTGGGGGTTGAGGGCTTTGCTCAGGGGCCCAGAGTGGGACGAATGAGGGTGGAGGGAGGTGTGGGTGTTCCACCTTTTCCACCAACATTTTTTGATGTTGACGGTACTGGGAGTTGATCCTGCGACTTTCCGATTACAGGCCCATCTTCTAACCTCTGTGCCACAGAGCAGTGGGCAGCTATATAAGTGCCCGGGGAGCAGTTAGGGATTGGTTGTCTTGCTCAGAGATACCACGGCGTGTGGATATGACTGAGAGTCGAACCGCGACTTCCTGTACCCACTGCCAGCACCTGGCTCATATGGCCCCTACTACAGGTGGTGGGGCCAACAGGAAGGCAAACCCATGTTTCTCATGTGAGATGAGCCTGACTGGGCCACATGGGTACAGACCAAGTCATCAGGCACTCAACAACGAGCCCCTCCCCCAGGCCTGGCTCCAGGGTGGAGCCCCAGTAACCCACATCCAGGCAAGGGACATCGAGTTCCTTGTTTGTCTTTGTCTGTACAAGTGTTTTGAATCGCTTTATCTGACCTGTTACCTTGGACCAATCTGGCATGGGAGACCCTCCCTTGCCCCTGACATCATAGCTCCTATGGATCATCCAAACATGCACAAACTCCTCCACCACAATAAGGTGGCGATTCAAGGAGAATATCTTTATTTATTTATTTTGCTGTTGTATTGGTCCTGTTCAGGATCATGGGGAGCTGGTGCTTATCTTCAGCAGTCATTGGACAAGAGGTGGGGTACATCCTGGACAGGTCCAACAGAGAATCAGTTGAGACACACCACCATGAGCATGAATGGTGGTCTGTCTTCTGCTTCTGTGTCAATTAGGTGGTTAATATCTATCTTCGTCTTTATTCAGCTGTTCCCTTTTCAGGGTTAGCCACAGTGAGTTATCCTCCTCTATCTCACTCGGTCCTCTTTAACTAGTGCTGTAGGAATTCTTTTTTAAAGATTTACACTGTATACGGGTCTCAGACCAAGGTTCGATCCTGCAACCTTCTCACTGAAAGGTGACAGATCTCCAGAGCCACCGTACTGATAAAAAAAATACACATTTAAATCCTTAGGAAGTCTATTCTTTTTATTTTATACCGCCATTATTCTGTGCAGAGTCTATCCCAGCAGTAAATGGGTGAGAGACACATTTACTATGGCAGGACAGGCAGGGGCGCAACTACATATTTTTGAGGTGGATGCGAACACATCATCGGCGCCCCCCCCACCCGCTCCTTTTTACTTGCCGCCTCATACAGCTTAGTCATGCACTTAGAAAATACAGTAGTAATATTACAGATTTTTTTAATGTTACATATTATATCAGGTGATCATTTCAATCATAAACAAATAAGAAGTTTTATAAAGTACAAATATATAACAGTAGTGGTACTCAGTCAGTGCTCAACATTTTATGTAGCGGAAATATGACATCTTAACAGCCTGGAGTCCATGTCAGAGTTTTAACATTTATGACATTTAAACTGTTACATTCCGTGACTTTGCATTTGCCCATTTGTCAAGTATAACATCAAATGAAATAGACCGTGCCACACTGTTTTCAATAGAGATCACTGCTAACTGGGACAAGCGATCATTGCTCATATTTGAACGAAGGTATGTTTTGATGAGCTTCAGCTTGCTAAATGATCTCTCTGCAGATGCAACTGTCAGAGGCATGGTTAAAAATACTCTAAGGGCTACTGTCAAATTTGGAAATACCAAATCAAGGTCCTCTTGAATTAGGAAATTTAACTTTTCTAGAGCCTTGTAACCCTTCAGTAGACGGCTTGCTGGGTATATTTCTTGAATGATATCTCTTGAAACATCACAAGTGGTCAGGGCATATGTGGTCACTGATTCCTCCAGCTCAGCTTTTGTCATGTGCTCCATTTTAGTGATGAATTTAAATTTCTCAGACACAAGTTGAAAATTGGAAAACCTCTCAGACAGCTCTTGGAGGAGTGTGTCAACAATAACATTGAAAACCATGCACCTGAAGTGCCTTGTGGGTTCCTTTTCATGATGACCAGTGCATGAATTGTCATCTGGGAAATTCTTTTGCTTCCTAAGTCGTTTCTCTTTGAACTTAGGAGAAGCATCCATTTCGATGGCTATTTTGCTTGCAATGTCAAGTGACTTCTGAAAGCCCTCTTCTCTATATTTGAAGATAAAACTGCTTCAGCTGAATTTTTACTTTAAAAAAAAAAAAAAAACGCGCCGAGTGCGTTCTCTTAGGGGCGTGTTCACAGCCACCTGTGGGGGAAGGGAGAGCGATAGGAGGGGAGGTGAAGCAGCAGAGGGGAGGTGAAGCAGCAGAGGGGAGGTGAAGGAGCAGAGGGGAGGTGAAGGAGCAGAGGGGCGCCTAATCAGTGCTGTTCCCCTGTTATTGATCATTTAGAAAATGCCTACTAGAAAAACATTTTTTCTACAGAGGGTTTTGGCGCCCCCTGCAGTGCAGCGCCCCTATGCGTTGCATACGCTGCATACCCGCTTTTTGCGCCACTGAGGACAGGTCACCAATCATTCACAGATCCACACAGTGAGAATCACAAACATACATACACACATGCACACACACAGAGCAAGAGAGAGAGAGAGAGAATTTAGAGTTACCAAGGAACATGCCACATATTTTTTAGGAAACTGAAGTGCTCGGAGAACATCCTCACAACCCACACACACACACGCACGCACACACACACACACACACACGCACGCACGCACGCACGCACGCACGCACACACACACACACACACAGTGGGCAGTTGGCACTATCGCAGTTCATATGAATGGTGCTTTTTAAACCTTAGCCTTTCTCTTTTACATTACACAGTCATGTACATAAATGTATATAGTTTTTTGCACATGTAAATAAAAGCCGCAGATAGCAGTAGCATTTCCAGTCCAGTCTGGGCCACTTGCATCAAAGATTTTACAACATCAATGCTGCTGCAAATGCCCATAATAACCATTTAATTCAAACTAACAGTGATACTGTTAGCTATAAAACAGCTATAAAAGTTTATAAAACCCTGTTTGCCTCAACACTTCTGAGTTTTTTTTTTGTTTGTTTGTTTTAGAAAAAAATGGTTTCAGATGGCTTTTATTCACTTTCAACCCACTCAGTCTAGCTGTTAGCTCATCAAATGGACTGAATTTAGTTCTATTTCACAAAACAGATTGATCAAAAAGCTATCTACAGCAGGTAAGGTATTAATTGTTTATATTTCTACAGAATCCCACTTATATTGCTTTTAGAGTGGTTGAAGGTGAAACAGTTAGAGGGACAGCCATTCAGTGTGGCCGCGCTTTGTTTTGTTATGTATTTTTTATTGTTTTACTGCAATCTTTTCTTTGAGCTTTTTTAAAAGTAAAAAAATACATTGAATGCATACATTACTACTGCAGACACAGTCTCTTTCCATCCACATCACCTGGATAGATTTAGACCACAGGGTCTAAATGGGCAGCACGGTGGCGCAACTGGTAGAGCTGCTGCCTCTCAGCGAGCAGGTCCTTGGTTCAAACCCCGGTCCAGGGGCCTTTCTGGGTGGAGTTTGCATGTTCTCTCCGTGCATGTGTGGGTTTTCTCCGGGTACTCCGGTTTCCTCCCACAGTCCAAAAACATGCATGTTAGGCTGATTGGTAACTCTAAATTGTCCCTAGGTGTGAGTGACAGAGTGAATGTTTGTTTGTCTCGTTTGTCTCTATGTGGCCCTGTGATGGACTTGCGACCCGTCCAGGGTGTACCCCGCCCCTCGCACAGTGATTGCTGGACATGGGCACCAGCGACCCCGGTGACCCAAAATGGAATAAGCGGGTGGATGGATGGATGGGTCTAAATGGCTCCATCTTTCCCCAGCTGCTGGAAACTCCTCCACAAAGTTGCACAGGATGCTTCAGACCTCCTTCTCCATCCTACTTACTCAACCATCTGATAAACCGGTGGTGGGCACGCACAGGTGAACAATTATGAAGTAAATATTTCACACCGAGGTAGGAAATCAAAGCAGTATTCAAATCATGAAACTATGAATCTTCTTGCTGGAATATCTCGCAAATCAAAGTAATATTTTTATTATCACATCAGTATAATTTACTGTCATGTTTGCGTGTTTTGTGATGTCTGTGTCTACATGTGATTAGACCTGTCATGATAACAAATTTTGCTGGGCCATTGACTCAGAAATTATTGCGATAAATGATAATATTGTTTGAAATTTGACAATAATGACTAATTATTGTCAAATTTATGAAGAAATGTTGGTTAATTTGTTTTGAATGTAGTATCTTTTTTGACCACCGGATGGCAGTATAAGACTGAACCAAAGGATGGATAGTGAGGGAGCGAGCAGCGTATCTCTGGCGAACACTTGATGTGGTTTGAGCTCTTTAGCATGGCATTTTTCACACAAAGCTTTTAATAAAAAAAAAAATTGTAAACAAGTTCTCAGCTTCTTTTTGCAGAGAAAAACAACTTTTTACATGAAGGCACGGGTTTCAACCGTGAATTTTGGAGCTTTGACAAGACAGAGGTTTTTTTTCTTGAGGTCGGCCTGTTAGCTTAGCTTGTAGCTTAGCTTTTCAGCTTAGTTGCTTTTAACGATCCAAAAACGTGATTTTTTGACGGATAAAGTAGATTTTAAAGAAAAAGGGAGGGGTCAGGGAAGAACACCAAAGTTGAGCTTTTTGTCACCCAGTGTCTTCAGTAGAAAGAGAGAGACACAAAGAAACGATAAAGCCAATAAATGAAAATGAGGTTGATAATTTTCATTTAGCATGTGATTGATTTATTGTTTATTGCGACAGGCCTACTTTTGATTATTTTTGTGTGGTTCTCTGATCCTGTGTTTCCAGTTCCCCCAGTGTTTTTTTTTTCTTTCCCCCCAGTGTTTCTCTCCTCATTCCTGCAACTCTCACCTGTTCCTCGTCGTCTTTCCCCACGTCATCATGTCTCGTTAGTGTCCCTGTCATGTTCTGTTCCTCGTAAGTTCTGCTGCCTCGTCAGCTTTTGATTTGAGTTTTTTGTTTGATAAAAATATATTCTTTATTTATCTTCGAGTCCCCTGTGTCTATTTGCATTTGAGTTCAACGCCATGCTGACCATGACAATTTGCCATAATATCATGAAGCTTGCAGTTACAGATATTGGTGTATGAAGGTTTTAAGTCTTAAACTGGTGCCGAAAAGCAGGCAGGCTCTACCCTTGAGGGGGTCTTTTACAGCTCGCAGCCACTTTTGAAGAATCACTTTTTTCTGTTCGGCATTTCTCTGTGATCAATTCACGTCATCTGGCTATATTTTATTTAACACATAATTGTTGTTCTCCCCTTCCCATGTCCCCTGCAGCTCATTTGCTCACATGTTGGAGAAAAGATTTAGGAGCATGTGATTGCTCCTTTCCACTCCACTCGCTCGTTCCCACGTCTAATTCAAGTGGCGAAAAAAGGCCATTCATTACCGGGGCAGTTTCTGTGATCAGTTCTTCATCTCAGACAGTGGCTAGCTCATAAAAGATCAAGACGACATAAATTAACTTCTGAGGTGTAAAGATGAACCATTTTCCTCTTTTGTGATCTCCAGCTTTTTATTGTACATGACTGGTTTTCCTCATCAAGAAACCTGTTCCTTTTTTCTTTTTTGGGGGGGTACAACTATTTGATTCTACCTCCTGTGAGGTCTGTATAACAGCTCAAAAGATGTCGTTTCAGTGATATATTGTATCTCACTCCGACAGCAAAGAGTGGCTCTGATTCTTCAAACCTGTGGAGAGGTGATGTGCTCTGATAGTGCTGAGGAAGCACAGCTGACAGCTTTCTGAATGGACATTATGTTGGACTGTGTGCATGCCAAGGCTGCTTTGATGCAGACTTTCTGCACAAGTAGCAAATCCAGAAAGCCTGAGGCAGTCTGAAACATAAATCATTACATAATAAGTAATGAGCCCCGTGCACTGGCAAGAATGAATTAGTTATATGACATATGAATTAGTTATGGGGTATGAAAGCGAGATGTGAAGGAAGATCTAAGATGATAGAAATCAGTTGTCTTACAGAGTTTATTAGCACATTTAACTTTTTTTCTGCAGAACACTTCTGGATGCTATTTCATGTAACACGAAGATCTTTTTAACTCTTTATCAGGAACAATCTGCTGCAAAATCAACCTGCAGATAACGTGGCGTGGCGATTGTTCTTTTTCTAACTCAACACCTCATGGGTTGTTTTTATGCAGCACATTACAACCTGCTTGAGGAATAGTTAAACTCCTGTAGTCATGAGAACAACAGCATTTGAAGTGTCAAAATGGTGCCTTTTAACATGATTGTGATTTTCTGCAAATGATGCATTTTAATCTCAGATAGGCCCACTTTTAAAAAATATATATTTAAACCTAAATTGTCAAACTAATCTGAAAAGCAATGTGTTAGTATAACAACAAAGTTGGGTCCATTTTTGTGACACCATTGCATATTTTGCACCTAAGAGTCATTTTATTTTGAACCAATCGAAGTGATAGTATTAACTGAAGGAATGTGTTTCACTCGCTGCCTTTCATGCAACATTTTTAAATTCCAGATGACCTGACTGAAAAATGTTGGATTGTATACCTGGATTATTGAGCATGGACTTCGTTAATTTTTAAATTACGATCATACAATGTTGATAAATGACAAAGTTTAAGACATTTTGGTCAAACCTTGTAAATAGCATGATGCTTAATCTCACACAAGAGCTTGCTCCATCAGTTGGCACTCAGATTATATGTCGGGAATACCTTTAAACTACTGCACACACAAAAATGGCTTAGTATTTGGGAAACGGAGTTCTAGCCATTTTTGGGCTGATTAAGGGTGATAAATTGTGGTGGCCACATAGTGTTGATTTCAAAACATATTCAGTAGCAGATATTTATTTAAAGACTTTTCTTTGAAAGTTTCATTAAAATCCTTGCAGAAGTTCACGAGATAATTGGCTATCATAACAGATGAACACACACACCAAGGCAAAATTATTGTGTGTATTTCACCTTTCGGCAGCAGGTGATAATTAGTGTTTTTGTTGGGTTATATCATTATGAAATATGCAACACCTTCTGGTCTCCTTGGAAACAGTAAATTAGCAGATGACATTTAGCTCATCTTTAATGATCTGCACAGTTTGAATGGTAAGAAAGGTTCGTTTTGACAAATGTCCACCTAAGCATATTTATTTAAAATAATCTTAATAGTTTGTTTTCGGTCCAGTAAAACATGTTAAAAAATATGGACTATACATCTTATGAAAAGTTATTTTTATTATTTTATTATTGTTTTACATTACTTTTGTGCTCATTGTTTTATTTAACATAAAATATATTTAAAAAGCAAACAGAGTCTCTCTGGGTGTAACTCAAATATTGGTTAAGATGTGATAATGCAATTTATTTATTTATTTTACAATGAGAATTTCTCATTTTGCCTCAAGCATTTGCAAGAGACCATAGATTTCATTAGTTGCTATTAGTTCTGGATTTTTTTATTTTTTACAAATACATCATTTATAAGGAGCAACAGTTAAATGTTTCTCACGTGTCTGCACATTACAGTGAATGAGGCTGACTGAAGAAACTTAAAAATGAGGGAGAGAGAAAACAAAGATTGAATGTTGTCAAAGTAGAACTGAGACTAAGACAAACTGACTCAAATCAGGCTGCAGCTACTGTAAATGTGATGATCGCAAATGATTTACCTGAAAAACACGTTGCAACCAGCAACACAGATCGCAGTGTGTGTGTGTGTGTGTGTGTGTGGGGGGGGGGGGGCTTAAATGGTCTATCCTGTGATCAAAAGCAACTGTCAGTTTGATGAATATTTAATCAATCAAGTTGTGAAAAGACTCGTGACAGAAGAGACACCGACATGAAACAAACGTGCACTCTGTCCTTCTCCACAGTCAACTTCTCCCTCCTTTTATCTTCTCTCATCCTTCACATCTGTCTCCTCATCAGTTTGATTATCTCCCTCTTTGTGTCTCGCTCCTCGAGCACCTCCTCAGCCTCCCACCTGCAGCCCCGCTTTGTCCCTCCTCTTTTCCTCCCTCTCTCCTCCCCTTTCCTCCTCCCCCTGCTGCACTCCTCTCAACTCGCTTTCCCCCCACCAGCTCGCACACTCATGCAGCATCCTCCCCTCACCTCTTCTACCTTCACACTCACCTCCTCATTCCACCCTCTCTCCCGTCTTCTCATCGCCTTCCTCTCCATCACCTGCTAACACTCATTATTTCTCGCCTCTCCTCGTGTGTTGTCTCTCCCTCCTCCATCTCTTCCTATTTCCCCCTCCTTCCCTCACACAAACACACACTCGGGCTTTGCTTGTCTTTGAACGTGCACACATGCTTATTTTGATTGGCACCTAAGGACAGACCACCCTCTCTTCCAAACCGGCTATGGTTTGACTTGCCTGGCCAGACTTCTTGACACTGAGCTCAGCTGAGGAAGAGGACAAGGAAAAAGCCCATGGAGCCCAGTCACATCTTCCCTGTTTTCCCCCGTAATGGGAGCACTGGGAGCCTGGGGCAGAATCCCTCCGAGGTCGCCTGGGGATGCCCCCTCGGACCACTACCTGTCATCTATTACAGCGTCCTGCTCTGTCTTGGCCTGCCGGGTAGGACATGTGCTCCTGCACCAATGTATTGCTCATTCCATGTCAGTCTGCACACATGTGGTGTATTGTTGGTTTGCAAGAGTTATATGTTGCATTTTGATTCGTGTTGCACTTGTTTTAAAGACTGTGTGTTGTTGCTCTGCGTCTCCTGACTGTCATGCACACATATTGCTGATTTGTCATTCTGACCTTGTGGCTGTCTGTCACGCATGCATCCATACGTTGTGTGTACTTGTGTCTGCTTGCGCTTGGCTGTAGTTTTTATATTCATTTTCCCCTTCGGATATAAAAGAAGACCAGCAATAAATGTGCACAGAACACTTGTACACAGTGTTGATGTGTGCGGACGCATGAAAAGTTTTGTGAGTAATGATTTGGTTCGGCCAGAGGACAGGTGTGTGTTACGTGGCTTTCGGTTCTGTGACCTGATCCAGTGACAGCACTGTCTTTAGATTTGAGTGATTAGTCTATCACAGTCACTGTAAGACACGTTTACTGCCTCCGCCTCACTGCGTGATCTATGAGCAGTGACCTGGTCTCATGCAAGGACGCAAAGCTGTGTGTGTTGGGG
>NC_056512.1:31124896-31134121 GCF_014905685.2 Nematolebias whitei | reverse complement strand
GGGGGGGGTAAAGACAATCATAGAAAACCTGGAGGTCAAACGAACGAGAAAATGTCCTGATGCTGAATCAGAGACTGGGTTTCAGACGGTGATAGCCTTGAAGACAGACAGATCTCCCCAAAAAGCTCAAAAGCAGATTTAGTCTATCATTTGTGTTATTTTGTGTGTTCGTGCAACGATTTTTAATGTCTTTTATTCCCTAAAACGACTCAGCCTGATTGCTTTTCCCTGATAAAGACTAAGAAGCGAGGTGCTATCAACAACGTAAGCTGTTCTGGGTTCAAAACAAATCTGCAATGCAAAGTGAAGCGCTTTTGTGTGCCAAGACTGCAGTTGCTCTTGAGATTTGCTTGTCTTGTAAAAGCAAAAAAAGTCCTTCCTCTTGGTCAAATCTCACCTAATTATTTTTACTGGATTGCAGATGCAATGTACCCCGCTGCTGTTTCCTTGACTCTGCTGCTGAGCTTTTACAAATGGGATCTAAGCTGTTTGTTAAATCGCAGAGCAAAAACAGAACCTAAGACACAAGAACCTTGTTGAGAGTTGAGTACAGTGAGCTGATACTTTGTAGTGGCTTGTTCATTCATTATGACACAGCTTATTCCGCTCAGGCTGAATTATAAATGTTTGATTGGAGCAACATGTGAGGAGTATAGAAGTAGCAGCGTGACCTACAGCCCCACATGTAAAAAAACCTCTTGACAGATAGTAGGCTATTATTTGGATTATCAGCATCAGTTAGCAGCATCAGAGCGATCACTCAAGCTATAAAGCGTTGACTTTTTGACCTGCTTGCTGCCGGCAGATATGGGTCGCATTAAGAGCTTAGAAACAGTGGCGGTCGGTGCATAGGAGCAGGTGGAGCCCCACCTAAAAAAAATTCAGCCCCACAAAGTAGTTCCTCCTAATAAATAACGTAAATGACTGATTTACTGCACTTACCGTATATTGTTTTGTTCTGTGTATTTTTCAACTATTTTGACAGTTTTAAGGGGAGTTTAAAATAATTGTTAGTGATTCATCCGCAGTTTTTTACTTATTTATAGGGTAGTACCGTTCAATGACCCGCTTTCGTCAAGCGGATCCAAACATGCGGCCAGTGATCCGAACAGGCAGGTCCAATAGTTTCATTCAGTGCATCATATTTTATGCCCTGTGGATGCATTTGGCTGGTTTTAGTGCATTGATACAACCTCTACCCAGACGTAACGTGAGCTCCAACCCAGGAACAGCAGCAGTGAAACCTGCTGAGACAAACAGTGGAGATATTCTGTTTTTGAATCCGTTTTGGAGAACAGAAAACTGAGAAGAACAGAGGAAAGTCAAAGTACAGGAAATGTTTGCCAACATGATAAAACCTCATTTAAACAATTCAGTGACTCCTGTGTATGTGGCTGTGGTGGGTCAATGGTTGTAGTGATAGTTTTATAACTGGGTGTTTGGGGGTTCTAGCCCCGTTTGAATCTTCAATTTAATTTGGTGATTATATATTTTATCACCTTTTTTCCATTTTATATTATTTTAGAGTCACTTCACTGAACTTTTAGCTGAAGCATCCCCACCTGCCTCCATCTTCATTTGCCCCACTCTGGGCCTTTGAGCAAGGCCCTTAACCTCCACCATCTGCTCCTCCAAGCTCCCTAGATGGCAGCTCTCTGCTCCACACAGAGGGCTGTGGTAGCTCTGTGGTTGCGTCAGGAAGGGCATCCGGCGTAAAAATAATTGCCAAGTCGACTTAGTTCGCTGTGGCGACCCCTGAAGAAGAGAGCAGACAAAAGAAGAAGCAACATATATCTGCTTGTTTAATTTTTCACATAAAATGTTAAACAATTTGTAATTTTTTTTCTGGAAATTAATGTCCGCCCCACTAATATTTTTGCTCAGAGGCTGCCACTGCTTGGAGATTTAAGAGGGGGTGGCAAGAAGGATGTGAGAGAACGGTTCAAAGTAAGTCAAGTGGTGGCAAAAACATTGCTGTGTGACCTGAGGAAGAGATGAGCAGCTCTAAAATTGGATGATCAGACTGGACTGAAGGAAGAAAAGGGCACACAGGAGAAGGAGGGTAAAAGAAAGACAGATCAGAGTGCTAACAGGGAGAGAAAGAGTGTAACAGCAGCAAAGTAGCACCTCTGAGGTCTGAGTGTGGGATCGGCAGAGAGCTGAAACTAATTTCCACATTTTTAATTAATTGCTAACTCACGCTTGCTGTTTCCATCTTTTCTGAAAGAGTGCAGATACGTGCAAGCAGAAGTTCCAGTCTTTGACATGTGGGAATTATAGATGTGAAATCTGCACATTGTTTAGTACAGCGTGTCCTGAAGTGCTGAGACACAAACTGTACAGTGGGAGGCCATTAGCTGATTAACAAATCTGTGGACACTCAGGTGATGCGTATCATTTGGACCAACACAACCAGTTCCGTATCAGCATCAAAAATGTCTTCACGCAGCGAACGCTTTGATCTGCTCGTGCCTTTTGAACAGAAGTGAAATTGCTCTTCTGCCTGAAATTCATCTACAGATGTCTACATTTAATTTGCAAAAAAAGTGTTAACACCAGTAAAATGTCTCTGCTCCACTCAGCGGATTATGTAAATTATTCTGCTTTCAGTAATTAACAAGTTTCAAAGTTTGTTCTGTTAGCCACAGAGCTGTCAGAGAAGGCACATTTTACATCAAACTTGCACAGTGAGAGTTTTCTCAGATATGGTGGAGCTAATTAAATTTATTGTGCACTGAATTAGTTATGAGATTATGAGGGAATAAAAATCATTTTCATTAATTTCATTATGTCTAAAAATGAAATAATTAACAGAAAGGGAAGTTCAAAATGGAGAGGACAAATGAGAGTCACAGGACAGACCGACATAGCAGAAGTTTCATCCCTTGATGCTTTGGCACCTTGACCCCCTCCTTTCCTTTAATGAAAAATGAAACAATCAGATGAGACTGGTTAAGTATACTATTTTATTGATGATAAAAGAAAACCACCATCATCTTTGTTCCTGAATCGAATCTCATCCTTTTTTTTTTCTTCTAAATTATATATTTCATCATCATTATCTTGAGTTTAAATATCAAAGCTTTCACTCAGTGATTGCTCACAGTTCAAGAAATCTGTTGCCACAGAAACATTAAGATGCTACCACTTTACTATAAGGCTCCTCAATAAATAGTTTATAGATACATAATTAATTCTTCTATAAACACTTTATAAATCATTAATAATTATTTATTATGCATTAATTAAGGATGACAGATACAAAACTGACCGGTTTCTTGCCAAATGGTGAGCCAAATCTGTTCACCTATATATTTCATCTAGAGTTATATCAAACATTCATATTAGTTGTAGATACTTATAATGCAGTGATAAAGTACAATATTAATGCTAAATAAATAGGTTTAAACATGCTTATTGCGCTTACAAGATAGTAACTTAGTCTGAAATGTTTAATATAACAACTCTAGAGGAAATATAGAGGTGAACAGATCTGATTCACTATTTGGCAAGAAGCTGGTCAGTTTTGTCTCTCTGTCACCCTTAATGCATAACAAGCAGTTATTAATGATTTATAAAGTGTTTATAGAGGAATTAATAGCATATCTATAAGCTATTTTTTAGCCAGCTATAAGGGGAGCCTCTAACCAAAATGAGTAACTACCAAACACTGGTTCCTAAGGGCAAAACAATATGTTATTTTAGAGGTTGTAAATCAGTTACTTAAAGTCATATTTCAGATCTTTTGAAGTGGTTTAGTGGATAGATTATGAACAATTAAGATGGTAGCTTTTGTGAACAGACAGTCCGAGCGAGGCCAAATGTAGCTGCCATAAAAAGGGTGTTAAATTTTAACATCACCATAAATTGCACACTATACCATATTTTTTTCTGTAATATGATATTCCTGCAGGAACCAGGACACCTACAAATAGTTTTTAAAGTAGTAGTCATGGGCAAATGTAATTCTTGGAGTGACACACCAAAAACCATACCAGGATTCAATGAGCTTTATTATACTGGCTATATATAAAGACTTTTTGAAAAATACCGCAGTTCGGGATTTAGTGTGGAGTTAGTCATATTTTGCTATAGGCCATGTTTTGTTTTCTTTGAACTAGAGCTTGTCCTCTTCTTTCTTAATTTGATGTTAAAAATTGGCATTTAATTTTCTGAATTTTTGCATCCTGATAGGAGGACGTTCTTCCTTAAGTTTACTAATTGGCTTTTTTGTTCAATGTCCTGAGATAATTTCTGTTGTAACTTGGAACTTTATAAATAAACTGAATTGAATTGAATTAATTTTCTGCTTCATATCTTATTCCAGGGCTATTCAACAAAACTGCTCAGGGGGCCACAGTTTTTGAAAGCCAACCGCTCAGGGGGCGAACATCCAGCAATTAAAGTCATTATGTAAATAAACCAAAGTTTACAATGATCTCTTACCTTTTAAATTTGTTTATTTTATTGCATTGAAGCATAAATGCAATAAACAAAACACAAACCCAGAACCCCCCTAATTTTTTTTATTTTTATTAATTAATTAATTTTTAACTAAGTGGGCCAGACTAAAGTTACCCATGGGCCGGAAATGGCCCGCGATCCGCCAGTTGAATAGCCCTGTCTTATTCCGTTCACTTTTGACCTGTTGTTAATCATCATGGAGACTATCTTTTTGGCTTTTTTATGTGAAATTTTACAATTTAAAAATGTAGTTTTTAAACCACCAGAAATGCTACGGCTCACTTTTTTTTTAGATACTTGCAAATAGCCTTAGAACCGTGTGTAAATAAGCATGTCAAGTGAAAGTAACAGCAATGTAAAGATTGTAAAAATCGTATTTACTTACACCACTATAAAATATATGAGACTGGAGTTGTTTTACGTCAACAACAAAACACTTTGGTTTTGGCTCAGCTGACTAGCCATTAGCTCATCAGTCCAGTCAGAATTAAACATTATTTTTCTAAACTGAGGCCACTGTGTTAAATTTATTTCTCTTTGCAACCAAAATATAAAAATCTGAAATAAAATGCACCTCACCCCTAAAATAAATCATTCACCAGACACAAACATCAAAGTATCAACATTTTCCTTAACCATTGTCACAATCTGAGCTGAAGATTCTGACTGGTGCTCGTTTAGGTTGGAGAACCTCTCCTCCTACATCCACTTATCCACCCATTCAGGGGAAAAGGTCAGGTAGGCTCCGATCTAACAACCACTTCTTCTTCTGCACCCAGTGCTGGCCAAGTGTCAGCTGCTACTTAATGAAGAGATGGGCTGCATCGATTTTCAGTTTGAACTATCGATCTGTCAATCTGCACTGGCGACGCAGCATCTTTGGTGGGATGGTGTCTTGTTAACAGATATTATCACTCTAAAAGCTGACTGTGAGATTAGTTAGGGCCGACTGGGTTAAATGGAAAGAAGAAACAGAACGAGGAAAGTATAAAGGCTAACCTTGTAAAAGAAAGATGAAACTGTTTGTCCTTCATCTGCAGTTGATGGGTTGTAGAACAGGGCAGGGAGGAGTGGGGGAGATAAGTCAGAGAGGGGGCAGGAGGGAGATGTTGTTGCAATAAATTAAAGATGTGCTGTGACAGAGCTCTCTTTGTTTGACCAACTGACAACAAAATGTTGTCACTACTGTTGACAATGCAGCAAACTGAACGCCCTGTTCGTTAGAAAGTTGCTCCAATTTGAGAGCTGTGATCTCGACTCGTTTTCTGTTCAAAGTCTCATATTTAGTGTCTTTGTCCTATCTATTCATACAGCAGCTAAATATTTAGAAATAACAGTAGGAGACTGGTAAATTCTAACTGTTAGCATTGTTTCAGAAGCAAAATGAGTTGCTGGGCTTTTAGCGTCCACATTTATACTCGATACCAAAGTGGGGCTCTGTGGAAGAGTTATGAACAAATAATGAGTTCCTCTTGTAAGAACTTTGAACAGCCTCAGTTTGCTGATTGGATTGACAAACTAATGGTTCGTAACACCAAAACAGGCTCCAAGAGTCTATAGTGCTTCATGTGACAGCTTTTTTTAAAATAAAACTTTACACCTTTGTCAATTTTGCATTACATGCATTACAAATATTATGACAGTTTTATCAGAAAGGCCCAAGGCTGAACCAAAAGTGCTACAGCTGGCTGATGCTGCCAAAACTAGCACTTGCAGACAAAGCGAGAGAGAAAAAAAAAACATTCCATGTGTCATAAAATAGTCAGAGATGGGTTCACTAAGCAATGTTTGCTTGACACTTGGGCCTTGTTTCCATTTGAACTGGATGTAAGCTCATCAGTCCAGTCAGAATTAAATTATATTTCTCCAACCTAAAGTTATTAAAAGAGTCATCCACAGCTGGTAAGATATTAAGTTTTCATACCCTTTCTACAAACCCCCAGTTCAAATGATGTGAACCATTGGTCAGAGGTTTTTGGTATGTCTTTTGTCTTTCAGTTCTTGAATTAATGCCATGCTCTGTTAATGTCTGTCTTGCTTCCAGCTCTTTGCACTCCTGTCCATCGTCTGTTAATTAACACAGCTGCACTGACTCAATAATCAACACACCTAGCATGTGTGTATGTGTGTATTACATATATATTCGGTCCGGGGAGTTGAACCGGCAGCCTTCCGATAACAGGCCCACCTTCTCTAAAATCTGCACCACCACTCCCACATAGACCTATCTATATATTAGATATGTGTGTGTGTGTGTGTGTGTGTGTATTCTGACAATTAAAAGATCACTCTGCTTCTTATATAGTCTTGTCTAAAAGGAGACAAAGGGGTAATGGTTGTCATCAGGAACAAAGTGCCTGTGACCTTTGAGGAAAGTTTGATTTTCTTCCCCTTTCTGTCTCTTTCCCCCGGCTTCATTCTGCACCTTTCTGACTGTCTTGTTCAGGCTCTCTCTTCTAATCCTTTCCTTCATCCTCCCTGGATCACCTACTCTCTTTTTAACTTTGTGACCTTAATCAAACCACTTTTCTTCACCCTCTGCCCCCTTATCCCCTTTTTGTCCTCTTCTATAGCCTCAGATAAGCTGTCAAAGCCTGAACTCCCAACTTACTCAAGAAAACTACATTTCTTTTTAGAGCAGCTGCGGCTGAGAGTTGGGGGTTCAATTCCACCACTATACAGTCGCATGTTACTGTCCCTTGGCAAGACATTGAATCTCCAAGACATTGCCTCCGATGTGTGTCCCATTGGTGTATGAATGTGATCTAAAAAGCACTGATTAGGCTGATTTAATTCATTAGGTTTGTAGAGATCTAGTAGAGTGCTGTATGAATGTGTCTGAATGGGTAAGTGAGGGCACAGATTGTGTGGTAAAGCAGTTTGTTTTGACAGAAAGGTGCTATATAAGTACAGTCCGTTTACCATTTTGTTCCTAACATAATTTCTTCAGTACATTGAAGGCCTAGAATTATTTGAAGAAATTTGTATTGTTTGCTGCCTTTTTTTGCGAGAGTTTGAAACTAAGTCTCATTCACACTGCAGGTTTTAATGTGCAATTTTAATATTGTATTTCAATGCGACCGTCAGCAGTCTCCTGTGTGAACACTCTATAGCCCTGAAGCTGCCCAAATGTGCAGATGTGTATCTGGGTTTTTAGAATTAACTATGGATGCTACACATGTTAGCACTTGTGTATTGATTCGGAAGTTGTGCAATACATTTGAATCCCGTTGTGCAACATCCATCGTTTTCTTCCGCTTGTTCCGGAGTTGAGTCACAGGGGCAACAGCTTAAGCAGTGAGGCCCAGAGATCTCTCCACATCCACCTCTCCCAGCTCTTCTGCGAGGACTCCAAGGCATTCCCAGGCCATCCAAGAGACATAATCATAGTCTCTCCAGCATGTCTTGGGTCTTCCCCAGGGTCTCCTTCTAGTCGGACATGCCCGGACCACCTTCCTAGAAGGTGCCCAGGGGGCAACTGGCTCCTCTCGATGTGGAGGAGCAGTGGTTCTGCTCTGAGTCTCTCCCGGATAACCGAACTGCTCACCCTATCCCTAAAGGAAAATCCTGCTATCCTGCAGAGGAAACTCATATTGACTTCTTGTATCCACGATCTTGTTCTTTTGGTCACTGCCCAGAGTTTGTGGCCATAGGTGAATGGACCGGCACATAGTTTACAATACGGCAGAAGCTGTAACAATCCATCTGTCGATCTCACGCTCCACTCTTCCCTCACTTGTGAACAAAACCACAAGATACTTTAAGTCCTCCACTTCAGGCAGCACCTCACCCCCAAACCAGAGAGGGCAATCCACCCTTTTCTGACTGAGGATCATGGCTTCAGATTTTGAGGTGCTGATTCTCATCCCAGCCACTTGATTCCAGTTTGGTGGCCTCAGGATTCCTTCTCTGCTCCTTGCATATGATGCAGTCCTGTTGGTGTCATCATGCCATGATCTTCAGCTCTCACTGGAGTGGTTCGCAGCCAAGTGTGAAGCAGCTGGGGTGAGAATCAGCACCTCCAAATCTGAGGCCATGGTCCTCAGTTGGAAAAAGGTGGATTGTTCTCTTCAGGTCGAGGGTGAGGTTCTGCCTCAAGTGGAGGAGTTCAAGTATCTCGGGGTTTTGTTCACGAGTGAGGGAAGAATGGAGTGTGAGATTGACTGACAGATTGGTGTAGCATCTGCAGTATTGCGTACACTGTACCGGTCCATTGTGGTGAAGAGGGAGTTGAGTTGTAGGGCAAAGCTCTTTGTTTACCGGTCGGTCTACGTTCCTACCCTCACCTATGGTCACAAACTCTGGGTAGTGACCAAAAGAATGAGATTGTGGATAAGGGAGGTTGAAATAAGTTTCCTCCACAGGGTAGCTGGACTCTCCCTTAGAGATAGGGTGAGAAGTTCAGTTATCCAGTAAAGACTCGGAGTGGAACCGCTGCTCCTCCACATTGAGAGGAGCCAATTGAGGTGGTTCAGGCATCTGGTAAGGATGTTCCCTGTGCGCCTCCCTAGGGAGGTGCTTCAGGCATGTCCAACTGGGAGGAGACCCTGGGGAAGACACAGGACATGCTGGAGAGACTATGTCTCTTAGTTGGCCTGGAAACACCTTGGAATCCTTGCAGAAGAGCTGGAAGAGGTGGCTGTGGAAAGAGATGTCTGGACCTCCCTGCTCAAGCTGCTGCCCCGCGACCCAACGTTGGATCAAGCAGAAGTTAACGGATGGATGGATGGATGGATGGATGGATGGATGGATGGATGGATG
>NC_056512.1:31101192-31124496 GCF_014905685.2 Nematolebias whitei | reverse complement strand
GGATGGATGGATGGATGGATGGATGGATGGATGGATGGATGAGCTTTGTATCTTGTACAGTAGTTTGAAATCTCATCAAATGTATTGCACCCAGACTAAGATTTGTGGATAACTTTCATGTACTACCTCACCAAATGTTGCTCAATGTCTGTAAAATATAATGAATGTAGCTATTTCTATGTTTGCCAAGTGAGATAAGTTGGCGAACATCGTTAATGGGGTTAACTTCAAAAGTGAATCAGTTGTATATGTACTGTACATCTAGTGATGACATTTTGAGAGTTTTATTAAAATACATATAAACGTTTGTGAGATTTTGTCAAAGCTGCAGGCAAAAGAACACACACACTTTTCACAGGCAAAGACATTGTTGTAATACTCACCTTCGGTGGCGAGTTATAAATTATTTGACAGGGTTTTGGGGGGGACTAAAAAGTTTTTTCTCCGAGTACAAGACTCTGTTTTGTGCACTTGAATTTTCCAAAATTGCTTGTCGACAGACCTCCTGAACTTGTGCCTTTAATGGTGGAATGAGTCAGCCTCGTAACACACCCCAGGGAGCACACCATGCCTCCTCTTCTTCGGCTAAACAACATCAATGGCCTCAGCCCTTCTTATATTAGAGGAGCAGCAGGAGGAAAGAAGACACAAAAGAGCTTCCACCCACATATACAGGTCACCAAAGCTGACACACACAATCACAAGCAAATCTGGCCAAAACAACAATAATACAGTTTTCAGTCAATTTTTCCCATTAGAGACATTTAGTTTGCTTCTTTTACAAAATAACAAAAAGAGGCAAAACTTCCAACTCCTTTTTATGTGTTCGCTTTAAATATAAACCAACTTTCCCCACTGAGATGAGTCTTGTGTGTGCCAAGCAGGTCTACTGCATACTAGAGACAAAATGAAAAAGGTGGAATCAATTGAAATGGATGGGCAGCCCACTGGAGGGCAGCTACAACTAAATGGGAATGTCAAGCTCACTGCAGATCCCCTTTGTTCATCCGTAGAGGGTTCTGTTCGTGTACAAACAGAATGAAACCTCTCCAGGGACAGTAAACAACTTGTATTTTCTATTTTATGTCTCTGTTTTTTTCAGATGAGAAAGGGTTGATGGGGAGAGGCACAACAAAGAAAGTGGATTTGCAATGTAATGTAATTAGCAGCACCCCCACCCCTTGAAACAGACACCAGTCCTCTCACGTTGGATTAACCAGTTGAGAAGCTGTAGCTGAGGGTTGTCTGATCAGGGAACTGAATGCTGCAAAGAGTAAACACAAACAAAACTGGTAAAAACTACTGTAATTAAAACTAGATGGTTTTAGCAGACTTCATTCCAGAGTGAGCCTTTATGATCCACCTGTTATACAAAGAGTCGATACATTTTTGTTCTACTTGACACCGCTTGGAAACACCTCCAGAGAGGTCATACTCCCACTTCTAGTCGTTTTGGGAATAAAATAATTGATAATTGTCTATCCAACGTTTAATCTTCACCCACGATAACCAAAAAGAGTGCACATTTCTTTCGATATCAAAAATAAAAGTTACCAACTTGTCTATAATTTACCAAAATGTTTTTAAAAAATTGATTTTTGTCCTAAAAGCTAACAATACTAGAGTTCATTGCATCATCACATTTGTGATTCTAGACTGAATTTGTCTTTATTTATTGCAGCAATCCATTTAGTTCAATTATTTTTAAGTTTTGGAAGTGTAAAAATTAGTATCCCATTTTTTAACAACCTTGTTGTAATTTTAATTGCACATCATCTTTATCACATTTTCTGGGGTTTTAGGATAATAATTTAGTTTGTAGTCAATAATAATTATTATTTTCTTTTACACTTCACAAAATTTCAGTGAGATATATATTTAATAAATTCCATGAAAACCATCTGTTTGATATAGCTTTTTGGAATAATAATATAAAGTAGAAAGATTTTGAGATTTTGTTAAATATGACAGAAATTGACTGATTCTTCATTATCAAAATTACAATCAACAACAATCTTTTAAACACACTGGAGGATTACACGAAACAGAAATGTCAGTTCATAAAGTAAGACATGTTCCATGGAGTTCTCCCATAATATAAATGCTATATATATTAAAATGTGTTGATGTTAATGTTTGTAAATTAAAATTATGCTTTCACATTTTCAAACTTAACTCAGCTAATAGTAAAGATTAAAAAAATTAATAAAAGGATAGTTCAGATTGTTTGAAGTGGGTTTCTGTTAAAATATTATAAACAAATATCTGTTGTAACTGAATGATTTCAGTTTGGAGAAATAGAGATGAATTCTGGCATAACAACAAGCTGACAGCTCAAACATTTGTGCTGTTTTAAGACAACTCCAATCTCACAAGTTTTTATTGTGGTTAATTTATTCAGATTATATTGAATAAACCTTTGGCGCAGAGGTTAAAGGCAAACCTTTGATTTGAAGGTCACCAGTTTGATCCCCCAGGACCGACAGCATCAAAATGTTGGGGGAAGGGTGATGCACCCATACCTCCACCCTCATTTGTCCCACTCTGGACCCTTGAGCGAGGCCCTTAACCCCCACCATCTTCTCCTCTGGGTGCCCTAGATAGCAGCTCTCTGCTCTACACACACAGGGCTGTGGTAACTCAGTGGTCTGTGGTTGTGTCAGGAAGGGCATCCAGCGTAAAAACAATTACCAAGTCTTTGTGCAACTTAGTTCGTTGTGGCGACCCCTGAAGAAGGAAGCAACTGAAAATAAATAAATAAATAAACCTTTGTAATGAAGTCAGTTTTCCATTACATGGTTATTTTGTCAGAAATGCTGACTTCCATGCTGGAAGTGCCCCAAGGCTGCACCAGAAATGCTACAGCTAGCTGCTGCTGCTATTTGCACTTGAAAATAATCACAAAATTCCACCTTAATTGCATTAATGTTATGACAATTTGAAATAATTGAAAATGTTTATAAAACAGCATTTGCATGAATCATGACAATTTCTTTTTTTACATTAAACTTAACTTTTTTTTTTTAATGTGCATTTCATCATTCATCCAAAGTTCTTAATGAGTCTGAACTTTGTTGGATTTTCTACCTGGATTATTGAGCATGAACTTTGATGTTTTGAACCACTTTGGCTATGGCTGCCTCAGAGGAGTCCACGGGGGAGAGGGCGGGCCCCAGAAACCATTTTATCACCAGCAAACTGTGTCCACTATGTGAGTGCTGCTCTTGGGACTCAGTTTGTTGTGGCTCCTCAGACTGATGAAGTCCTTCGGATAAAGGACGAAATGTCTAAAAAAAAAAAAAAGAAACCATTCAGATGACCTTACTGAACTTTGTTGGATTTTCTACCTGGATTATTGAGCATGAACTTTTAAGATGGCAGCCATCCACTGTGGTCTTGGCACCGCTCAGTCTAGCATTTAACTCTGATACTCGGAATGAAACTATTTCTCCAAACAGAGGTAGTTCAAACAACAACTATCAACCAGTGAGGTATTGTTCACAACCGTTTTACAAAACCTACTTCAAATATTTGAACTATCCCTTTAGCATGACCTAGCAAAACATTTTTCATAACCAAAAGCAAAGTAAATTCAAACAACTTCACATTAGACTTTGATAAACTCTAATTGTTAGAACGTAATTTTATTTTTTAATAATTTTGTTAAAGTGCAAACCAACAGTCAAAAACCTACATGTGCAAAAATAATTGTTTTAATTTTTATAAACAACAATGACATATTTTTTATGATTGGACATTATTGAATTAGTGCATCAGTAATGATCTGCTATGGTGTCCACATTTAATATCAAACATTTATAAATGCGTGTGTGTACTTTGCATCTTGCATGGATGTCTTTACTCATTATCTGGAGCCCACTTTGTAATTTTCAAACTCTTGATAGAGGTTGAGGCTGTGAAGTGTGATGTCCCAGACTCCAAGATGTCATATTTAATCCAATCCTGGATCTATTACTGCAGAGAAGGACATGATCAAACATGCCATATGTCCAGTGATGGTCACTAACCACATTAATGTCTCCAAAGTTGCATTGTAATGTCAGAAGCCTTTTTGTTTGCTGTAACAGAGTGGACGTGACTTGAAGGTGCGCCAGCAGGTTGCATTAAAACAATCTGGTTGGCAACAGGCAAACACAGACACAGTGTGTACTTTACTCTCAGTTGAACTAAAAAAAAGCCTTTGAGCTAAACAAAATGGTTACACAGTATTTATACACTGTAGTGTTCTTTCTTATACAAATAAAGAAAATTCCAAGTTAATTATTTCAAACTTTAAAGTTTTAAATGAATATTTGTGTTCCATAAAACAAATCTACCTGAGAAATGCAGATTTTTTACAAAGTGCTGGAAATAATTTGTGAATGTTTAGAGAAGATTTAATACAGAAGACAAGGACCCAGTGAGCATGGAGAATAAAACCCAAGGCTATCAGAAACAAATCAAGAAATAAACTAAGAAAAAAGGCACACAAAATGAAAGAAAAACCTTGAACAAACACCTAGACAAAACTAACAAACCTTGACAAAGATAGTTGTTGATGGGAACGGAGCGCTAGTTATTCTTTTAAGCATTTGTGTCACGGTCGGGCGGTGGTTGAGACCCAAATGCAAGCAGCACTCGAACAAAGGTTACAAAAAGGGCGTTTTAATCACAAAAAGGCATTAATAACAAATAATGCTGTCGGGGCAGCGATACTACTTACATTCGTAGGAAAAACAGGAAATACCAAGGCACTAGGAGACGACCGTGAAGATGCAGCTAATGCACCTAATGCTCCCCTGCCTGAGATGCAGGAGAGCACAGTATATAAAGGAGAGTCTCTAATTAAACACAATACGTGGCACCTGAGAGTCATTAACTATCTGCACAGAGCAGGGCAGGTGCAGATCGTTACAATTTGAAGCTGTAGATCATGACATTTTATGCCAAACTCTCAGAAATTGGGTTTCTCAGACCACACTATCAGTTGGTTTTCTAACTATCACTCAGATCTGAGGCAGTGTGTTCAACATAATGGTACTTCTTCCAAATATTTAACTATCAACAATGGTGTACCACAAGGCTCAGTCTTAGGACCCACCGTCTTCACAATCTAGATAAGTAATGTAGGTCTGATCATTCCTGATACATCCTTACATTTCTATTCTGACGACACAGCTGTTTATTGTTGAGTTAAAACAGTAAGGTTTTCCTTCTTTTACAGTCTGCATTTGACATCATTCAGTCAAATTTGTTCCAGCTCAAACTGGTACTGATAAATCCAAAGGGATGTTGTTTTCAAACAGGAAGTCGGTACCAGCAGTCCTTCCTTCTATCTTATCAAAAATGGTGTTCTATTGATGACCTGACTGAAAATTGTTGGATTGCATACCTGGATTATTGAACATGGACTTTGTTGGTTTTGAACCAGTTTGACATGACTCAACGAGGGAGAGGGCCTTTGTTGGTTTTGAACCAGTTTGACACGACTGTCAACGAGGGAGAAGGCTGACACCGGAGAAGGGGGCGTGTCAAAGAGACCATCTTAGCACTAACATAACTGGTTTGTTCCACTTTGGAGTAAGCTGTTGGGGGAAGAATCAGTTTTGTGTTGTGTGTTTCCTTGACTGATGAAGCCTTCTGGATGGAAAGTGAAGCATTTCAGCACAAAAAAAAAAGAAAAAAAAAAGAAACTGTCCAGATGACCTGACTGAAAATTGTTGGAGTGTTCCTATTGAGTTTGTCGACTCTTACAAATACTTGGGAACCTTGGTCAATGCACATCTCTCTTTTAAATCTCATGTCAAAAACTTGGTAAAGAAATTGAAAGTAAAATTGAGTTTCTTTTTCAGAAATAGGCCTTGTCTAATTCTGAACACTAGAAAACGCCTTGTAACTGCTACGTTCCTTCCCCTCATTGCCTATTCATTCAACCTTTATTTATACAGGTTAGTCTCACTGAACCTCGAGGTCTCATTTACAACAGAGACCTGTTTTAAACAAAGAACACAGATGAGGTACAGACAACAATAGACAATCATGCAAAAAGCATATAAATGAAAAGTAAATAGAAGAAATTATATAAAAATGAAACAAAAAACAGCTACAATACAAAGCAATATAAAATACTAAAAACAGGAACATTGGTTTTTGCCATGAACTTATCAGTTGTTTAAAATCCCTTAGAGAGAGACTACAGTGACATTATTTACATGAACACTCCTGCAAGCACCTTACAGATGCTGGATGCTGTGTATCATGGTGCGCTAAGATTCATAACTGGCTGTAACCATCGTACCCATCATTGTACCCTGTATTAATTGGTCAATTGGTCATCATTAACTTGACACTGACTCTCACACTGGCACATTTTCATCTTTAAATCACTCCTTGGTTTGCTATTTTCATGTACTGTATCTCCTCCTACATGTCACTTTGTCAATGTAGCTACAGTGTGCACTCTCAAGACCTGCAGCGTCCCCTCAGTGTGGACTGAATTTGTCAAAAGGACCTTCTTTAACTGCACTCCTGTAATCTGGAACACCTTGCAAAAAGATCTGAAGTTGTCAACATGGACCTCTCTAAGGGATTTTAAACAACTGATAAGTTCAATGCAAAAATCAATTCAGACATGTTCCAGTTTTTAGTATGTTACCCCATTTTACAATGTCACATATTTTTTTATTTCATTTTATATCACTTCTTTTATTTAATTTTATATAATTGGGGTATTTTCTGGGCAGCATGGTGGCACAAGTGGTAGAGCTGCTGCCTCTCAGCGAACAGGTCCCTGGTTCAAACCCCGGTCCAGGGGCCTTCTGGGTGGAGTTTGCATGTTCTCTCCGTGCATGCGTGGGTTTTCTCCGGGTACTCCGGTTTCCTCCCATAGACCAAAAACATGCATGTTAGGCTGATTGGTAACTCTAAATTGTCCCTAGGCGTGAGTGAGAGAGTGAATGGTTGTTTGTCTCGTTTGTCTCTATGTGGCCCTGTGATGAACTTGCGACCCGTCCAGGGTGTACCCCGCCTCTCGCACAGTGATTGCTGGACATGGGCACCAGTGACCCCCGTGACCCAAAATGGAATAAACGGGTAAAGATAATGGATGGATGGGGTATTTTCTTGGTGGTGTTTGCATGTTCTCTCCATGCATGCGAGGGGTTTTCTCCAGGCATTCTTGTTTCCTCCCACAGACCAAAAACATGCATTAGACTGATTGGTAGCTTTAAATTGTCCCGGTGTGAGTGAGAGAGTGAATGGTTGTTTATCTCGTTTGTGGACTGGAGACCTGTCCAAGGTGTACCCCACCTCTTGCACAGTGATAGCTGGACATGTGCACCAGTGACCCCCAAGACCCAAAAAGAAAGAAGCGGGTAAAGATAGTGGATGGATGGATGGATGGATGGATGGATGCTTTTATATGATTGTTTTATTGTTGTGTGTACCTCATCTGTGTTCTTTGTTTAAAACAGGTCTCTCTTGTAAATGAGTCCTCGTGACTCAATGAAACTAACTAGTATAAATAAAGGTTGAATTAGTTATGTCACAGTGGAAGTTGTGCTGAAGAGGACCCCCCCCCACCCACCCCCACCCATAAGTGCGCCATCATTTAGTTTTTTAAACGTAATGGAAATCTTGTATTTTAACGTTCAAGTAAATGGAAATATTTTGAGTTTCCATTTGCAACATCTTTCAGAGACAGTAGACAAGATTTTACTGATAACCCACTGATGTTGCTTATCATAACTGAAATCATTTTTTTCTGCTTTGCGGGTTTCCTTCATTTGAACCAACCCATCATGTCTGATCTGTACTAAGTGTGAGTTCTCTAAATGTGTTTGGTTTACTTTATCTTTGGTCCAAATGGGTTTATTAGAAACTTGTATTCTAGACATACTGTATATAGATTATTTACTTTCCTAGCCATCAGCCACTTTGTGAAAAATAATCCATCTCATTTAATGATTTACAGTGTGAAATGCTGAAATTTGAAATTTACCTAATTTGCAAGAGTAATTTTGGAACAGTTTTGTGAATTAACGCTTTTAACTCATCAGTGATTAATAGTAATGAGAAATGTTTTCCTTCCTTGCAGATGCAAAAATGTATCTACCGTAGTTACACAACTGGATAAATCACATGCAGATCTTTGTTTTCATGTTTTCATTCTTTTAAGCAAAAAAAATATGTCAGCTCCATGGGTATTTACTTTTTTTTTTATTAAAAAAATGGAGTGAATATTTATTTGTCAGAATTAATGACATGCGTTATGATGCATATTGGGGTGATGGCTGACAGAAGCAGACAGGAAGAGACAGGATATGCTTAAATCGCTGGTGACAGGGCGGCGGACAGGAGAGCCAAGGCTGTGATGCTGCATGTTGCCCTCGTGTTTTTGTTGTGGCCTTACTGTTGATTCGAGATAACAATTTGGCCAAAGGGAGAGAAGCAGGTGCAGCTGGAATTACACAGCGGGTGTCAACAAAAAGAGAAGAGCAATGAGCAGTGAAAGGATTGTTAAGGGAACAATGACAGAACTGAATTTTATTTGCTTCTTTGTGTACAGTGTTCATCTTGCATGCTCTTTAACTGTTGCTCACAGATAAAATTCGGTCCAACTTAGCATCTTTTGGTGTGTAATTTATTTCTGCATGTTTCGTGTTTGGAGCTTGCGCTACATCTTTTTGTCTACAGTATGTTTGTTGCTGTGAACTGCTTTTGTGTTATTTTCTGATTTAATGCTGGCTGGTTCAATCACCAGAGTCCACTAACGTTCAATCTCTCTGTTTCCCTCCCTGCCCTAACCTCTGCCCATTTTTTCTTACTTTCCTCTCATTTTCCTCATTTTCTATGACAATCTACTTTTCAATCTTCTTCTCGCATTCTTCCCTCTTCCAGCTAACATCCTGACAGTGGTTATCCTGTCCCAGCTGGTGCTGCGTCGTCAGAAGTCCTCCTACAACTATCTCTTGGCTCTGGCTGCCGCCGACATTCTAGTTCTGCTCCTCATTGTTTTTGTTGACTTCATTTTAGAAGATTTTATTTTGACTTCATCGCTGCCACCATTGTTAAACAGCACTGTGCAAGTCCTGGAGTTCTCCTCCATCCACACCTCCATCTGGATAACAGTGCCTCTCACCATTGACCGCTACATCGCTGTTTGCCACCCTCTTCGCTACCACACCGTCTCCTACCCAGCCAGAACGCGCAAGGTGATATTTGCTGTGTATATTGGGTGTTTGCTCTCTGCAGCACCTTATTATTGGTGGCCTGAGCTCTGGCATAGCCTACCTGGTGTTGGAAATGCTGATGAAGGAGGCGGCGGAGAGAGCAACAGAAGAACTGTGGCCCAGCATGTCCTTGTGTGGGTACACTGTGCCACAGTCTACTTCCTGCCCTGCACAGTTTTCTTTTCCCTGAACACAGTCATTGTGCAGAAACTTCGCAAGCGTCGTAACTGCTTCAGACTGCGTGGATATTCGACTGGAAAGACCACCGCCATTCTTCTCGCCATCACGTCAGTTTTTGCAGTTTTATGGGCACCACGCACCCTCATGATCCTCTACCACTTCTACTCACCTCCACCGGCTTCACAAAGTGCTGTCCGTCTGCTCCACATGCTCACCGACATAGCAAATATGCTTGCACTGCTCAACACTGGCGTCAACTTCTTTCTATACTGCTTCATAAGCAAGCGTTTCCGAGGCATGGCAGCCAATGTGCTGCGAGCACTGGTCCACTGCCGGAAGCAGTCGCAACCATTTTATGCCAGCCACAATTTCTCCATCACAAGCAGTCCATGGATTTCACCAGCCAACTCCCACTGCATCAAGATGTTCGTGTACCAGTATGACAAAAATGGGAAGCCCATCTGTATCTCTTCCTGAATCCACCAGCATCCCCCAACCCTCAATCCTCTGGGAGCGCATTAATGCTTTGTCTCTGTGGCAACTAGCTTTGCTCGTATGGGACTCGTTAAGGCTTGAAAAATGTCAACTCGCCCAGAGAGCACAAGTGACAGTTTATCCAGTCGTCAGTGATAATAAAGTGGTTGGCTTGCAAGTCAGGTTCTTGGCAGAAAAATCACAAAGCCGCCTCTGTTCAACAACAGTATTCATAAAGCAGCCAGCAGCATCAAATAAATGCTGATTGTTTCCTTTATGCAAAAAAGACATTTACTGTGGGTGACTGATGATGGAATATTACCACCATCGACCAATGATTATAATCCAACATTTGCATCATATACACCAACAAACAACAAGCTGGCCTTGATGAAGCATTAAATATGGTTCAGCCATGGATATTCCCGGTTATACTCTGCTCATAAATTGAACTGCTATATCTGTCTGTTGGGAGATATTTCCAGGAAACAGATTCAACCAGACCACTGCACATCTCACCTTAAAGGAGTGATTCACTCACACAGACCCACAAGCAATGTATCTACTGCCCACAGTTGTGACAGTCTCTCAAGTCTTTAATACACAGAGGTATCGCAAAGGCATGTTCCAGGTGACTCTCATGACATGAACAACTCTGAAACTATCCTCATGTATGCCAAGCTCAAGTAGCATACTGTATGTCACAAACAAGCCAATGCTCAGAATAAAAGACACCACCTCCAGTCTCCCAGATTGTAGTAGGACAAATAGGATTTCTGCTTATTGTTGGTGAAATATTTATTCAAGGTAAACTTGACTGTTGTAGCTTTGCAAAAAATCCAAGGCACAAGAAAACATAACCTGGACTTGGCGTAGCATCGAGGTGTCATTAATCTAGTAATCCCACTTCCATTGTTAGAATGAGGAAATTTCTCCTATTAGGAGATAGTCCTCTGTTAACTATTAATGGTCCTTGATGACTTACCGTTAGCCATTATTTAGCTGAATATAATGAATGTAACAAAAAAATGTCTTTAACCCTTTAGTTTTCTAAAATTTTAAGAAACAGAGAGAGATAGAGAGGACAAAAATATATGATACAGTACGATACAGTACAACACAGCACAATATAATTTGATACAAAACAATACAGCACATTTCAATATACAGTAGTACAATGTGGTACAGAACAATACAATGTAATATGACACAGTACATTGCAAATTAATACAGTACAAAGCTAGGGATGGGTATTTATTTTTAAATTATTATTTCAAGTCTACTTAAAATGGACAAATCTGAAAAAATAATGTAACAGTTGTTTTTTAATTGGCACCTGGTAGTGACTCCCCATGTTGTTTCTTAGCAGTAATTTTGCAGTGGGTGTGCTTTTCTTTTCTTTTTTTAATTTCTTTTTTTTTAACAACACCTACCGCCTAAGAAAAACAAATAAAAATGAAACAGTTCAGGGCGTCCTCAGAAGTTTTCTGCCTTCATATTTAGTTTTTAAAGGATGAAAAAGTGGAAACACAATGCGGTTGCTGAGATTCGTGCTCATTTAAACTGCTTTCTCTGCTTTTAAACAGGTTCTTGCTGTGCTAATATTTGCTGTGTTGTATCAATTAGCCCTCCATGTGAAAAGGAAAAAATAAGCATGTGTTGTAAGGTCTGTTGCTGCAAGTTGGCCTATGTACGGTATGGTGGCTGGTAGGTAGGAGGTGTTAAACATTTCAAGAAAATTTTAAAGATTACTGACAATTTTTTGTTTATAATGCCCTTCCCTATACAATACAATGTGATACCATAAATGCAATGCAATAAAATGCACACCTACATACTACATATGGTACAATACAAATGATTCAATACAATGTACGTCACTGTCCCGCTGGGGAATTTTGTTTGGACTCAGTGCTGTCTCAACAGCTGCCTTCACAAAAAGTCAATAAAAGAGTTATAAAGTAAAAAAAATCTGTCCACCATATGGTCCATATGGTTTCTTTTTACTCATCCTAAGTATTTTTTAGTTGATTTTATTTATTTATTTATTTATTTGCCTCATCGTGCATTAATAAGTTTCAGGGCCACAGTGACACTTTTCAGATCTATTCATTCTGCTGCTAGCTGGTGGTGTTTGTAACATTTTCCACCAAAACACAATCAAATACATTGCCTCCGTGACACTGCTGCTAGTTTAAAAAAAATAAAAAATGCATAAAATACACACACAGTTGTTCTGTACAGCCCACAGACAAAGCACACTGAGATCAATGCACATTTGTTCTGTAGACACCATGGGACATTAGCAGGCTTTATCTGTCCAGTGAGGATAAAGCTGCACTAAAGGGCAGATTTCTGCTAAAACCTGTCTAAAGCGGTCAGACATGTTGGGCTTTTCCCCCGAGGCTTTGCACTGATTGATGTGAGGTGTGTCCGTCTTGGCTGACAAGGTTGCGCCCTCCAAACGTTTGACACCCAAATGTCTGAGTCACTTTAGCTGCTTTTATGCTGATGTCTTGAAGCATAGCACCTATTAAGAATAACTTAAATGTAGCTGAAAACGAGAAAATGATTTTAACTTATCAGAGTCTGAAACTGCAAAGTTATTTCTTAAGCAGTCTCGTCTGAAATATAGCAAATTAAGAATATTTGGAGTATTTATTTTTCTTCTGACTTCCAGCTATTCTTTTTATTGACTGAGTAAATTAGTGTGAATATAAGTTCACATTAAGTTAAAATAGATTTATAGTTTGGAAGCGATTGTTCTGGTAGAATTACAGAAAATCCACCAACTCCAATGAAAAATGTATTTATTTATTTATATGTACTTTTATATATGTACATGAAAAATTAATGCACCAATATTTACACTTTTTTGTGCCATTTATGTTTTAAAAGTGTGGTGGTGACATTTTTGCAAGTTTGAGGGCTGTTTATGCACAAGCTTTATTACTGATCGTAAGAATTTATCTTAAGGGCCATTTTTTTGAATATACATGTCTGTAGGTGGTAAAATATTTTTCAATAAAATGAGAAAGAAGTTGTACATATACGCAAAAAATGTGTATCATTAACTAATCTAGAACTTCTCACCAAAACATGCTAAATAAATCAAAACTAAAACTTTATGTGAAAATGCACTTTTTAAATATATTCAGGAGCTCAAGTAATAAACCATACATGAAATAAATATGAAGTTCTCACAAGTGTTTGTGATGGTCCAGTCTGCACTAATCTGGTTTATCTCCATTTTTAAAGAAAAATCTTTTATTCTAGCAAAACAGTTCAAAATAATCATGATGTGCCACTAGATGGTGAGAACGTCCACATTAATCACATCTGGACAAATTGAACTATACCAATGGATTTCCATGTTCCTTTTCTTTGACACTGATGGCAATTTCCTGAGTTTTTAACATATTTTTGCACACACGTTGACAACATTAATAAGACTCGGACAGAACAAGACAGCTGTGAGCAAATAACCACCAACTTGTTGATAAGGACAAACGTCCATGGTTGTTTTAGTTTCTAGAGCACAGTAATGATGTATGAGTGGCTCCGACATCACCGAGTCTCAAAATCTGTTAGTCTCTAAGTTATGGATGGCGGTGATTGTTTCTAATGTTCAAACTCTAAAATTAATGAATATGAGAAAATAATGTGATTGTCAAGTCAAGACACGTCAAGCTGTTTTCCAGTCGAGGTGTTATTTTCAACACAACACCTACTGAACAGCAATTAATGAAAGCGCAACAACTTGGAATGTCCCAGCACCTTTTTACCATTGAAGTTTAGTTTTTAATTTACTTATTGAGGCTGCTTCCGTTGATTTTAAACGGCTTATTCTTGTGCTGACACTTGTGCTATAGTAATTAGAGGGCATGAGTAAAGGACAAAATAAGCATGCACTGTGAGAAGGCTGCTCAACAAAAAAAATTGTTTAGACGAGCGGTGGAACTGGACCAGGGATCAAAGAGCAATTTCTGCTTCTTCACTCATGAAATATAAGAAAAGAGCCTGGAGCCACTAAACCTGCTACAACTGTGATGATCAACTGGTGGCCCATGGGCCACTGAGTTAGTTGGAGGGAGCTTTTCTGACCAGTGGGGGTGACATTTTAAAACTAGTAATCATTAATAAATTCCAATATTTATTGATATTTTTACTTTTTTTGGGACAAAAAAATGATGTAAAGAAGTAAAACCTTCTAAATCATATATTTAGATGAAAATGAAAACACTGAACTCTGCAGGCCGATGTGGCCTTTTATGTGAGGAGAAATTAAGAATCCCACTTTGAAGTGATGAACTAGTAGTTTTGCTCAAACGTTTGCAGAAAATTGACAAAAAAACAGCCAAAACTAGCCTGTTTTGTTGTGGGTATTAAAACCAGAACAAGTCCATTTCCTGTAAGTTTTGGTCAAAGCTTCATAGAGCTGCAGATGAGGGACTAACGAGCCGCATGTGGCCCCTGAACCACTGGTTGCAGACCCCTGACCTGGCCCCAGAGCCATAGGTTGCAGACCTCTGAACTGGACTAAAAGAGTCAAACATTTAAGTAAAAAAAAAAAAAAAATTGCCAGACAAATTCAGAATGTTTTGCCTAAAATTCCATTTATTTTTATCTGAATAAATCTCTTTGTAAAAAGTCTGTTTCATGTGTAAGTGCAAACGGAGCAGAACGTCTCAGTATTTCAAAATATCCAGAGTAGAATGGACAGTACGACTGTATTTGTGGCACCTCTCAGGTAGCTCAGTTTGTGTTTTAATTTCTCGTCACCTAAAGTGGAAAAACATCACAGCAACAGTCAGTGAGTCTCTATTGCCAAATTGTAAATCAACGTTCACTCAGACTAACCAAAAACAATTCTTGGTGACATATTAGCCACAGTAAACCTGATACTCAAACATCCTGCAGCTCAGTTTAACACATTGTCCACAACTGGCTCATCCTCAATCCTTTTCTAATTTTTTTTTTTTGGTTCCACTCAAATTGATTTTCTCCAGAATCCCATGTTGAATGAGCGATTGGTCATCGCCATCTGTTCCTCACCTCTTTCACTCCTCTGATCCTTCTTTGCCTGCACTATATGTCAAAAGCTCTTGCTCCAAGTTAATTTCTCAAGTGTCCTCTTTACCCGTCCGCTGATTGCCTCGGAGTCTTTCAGCGCTACAGTACGTGTCGACCAATGGTGTTGCTCTATGTTTTGTCATCAGAAAACGTGGAGCCCGTCAGGGGCAGATTTGTGCATTATTCAATGGAGATGAACAGCCAGGAGGTCAATAAACAATATTCACTCAGTGAGCTCGTTAACTACTCCCCTTTTCACAGCCGCTGAATGTAACGGCATGAAAATGTGTGCTTTAATTCTAATCAATATTGCTTAATGGCCAGGTTGTGATCATTAGGAGAGTAAAATCGAAAAAAGAAAAATGTTTTTTGCTCCAGCCTGAGGAGCTTTTACCAAACCGGGGTTGCCATGACATTCATTTCCCGTTTGATGCGACGTTGCGCCTATGTTAATGTGACATTTGTGTGGGATCTGCACACCTTATTGCCGTGAACAAACGTAATAGTGGTGTGACATATATGTGTCTCTTCCTCTCTAAGGTGAAGTTATTGCCAAGAAGCGTTTCCCGTTATGAAGCAAAAACAACAGAAACAGAGGTCTATATTTTCTACTGCTATTAAAAAGATATCCAAGTATAAATCAATCAGAGAGGAAATGATGTTTTTCTCTCCTACAGATGCTCCTCTGCTCCTATTCCTCTCTAGCTCTCTCTTTTCTAGTTTAGCTCTGTGTGTGTGTGTGTTTTTGTGGGCGTGTGTGTTTGAATGAGTCTAAAAGAGCGTGCGTGCAAAGTTTGTCTTAGGAAGCAGCTTTAAAATGGTTTGTGCCTAGGGCTAGTAATGTATAAAATCAACTATGTATTTATAATAAATATAATTACATACAGCACAGTATTGTAATAATATTTATGAATGTACAAAAGGAGCTTGTTGCAGTTTTGTTGGGGTTTTTTTTGGATTGTGATTTTCTACAGTAACTTTTCTGAGCAGTCTTTATTCTCATCATGACTGTTTCAAAATGTATTTTTTTCTTTAACTGTACAGGCTTGCATAATTAAAATTAATCCTCCTAAAGAATGTATCGGCTGTATAATGGGTGTGTATTATTGTCCTGTGAGAAGCTATGGAGTAAAGTATTGGCTCATATTTTTTGATTATAAAAAATAAATAAAAGTTTGTCTAACCATTGAGATACAGAGCTGTCTGTGGAGTTGGTCTTTTGTTGTCGTTGTTGTTGTTTTTTTAACATAAATGTGCTTCTTAGTTCAGATTTTTAGAAATGGGGTTCTGTGGAGAGGTTGTGAACAGTTAATGTCTTACCTGATGTGGATATCTCTTTGAACAACTGCAGTTTCAAGAGTTTAACTCTGACAGGATTGATGGATGGAATAAGTCAGTGTCATGTCACTTCCTATTCCACATTTTTCATAAAACAGAGTAAAGTGGTCCAGTTGCAAAGAGTAATTAGCTCGTAGACTCTGTCTGCTGTGGTTTTTTTTCATGATAGTTTTTTGTATGTATTTAGGTCATATATACATTTAAAAATGAAGAAAAAAAATATGTGAAAGTCAGATGTTAGTTCTACTTTAACCAAAATAGATTTGTATTTGCTTTGCGGTCATTGTGAATCGTATCAATTATTAATTGCTTATCAATTATTACTTTTTCAGCAACATCAAGGATTTTAACACTTCTGCAGTTTCTAGTTTACCCACCTTGAAGGGTGTTAGTTAGCACGCGGTTTAATAACAATTTAATCCAACAAAGTTAAGTCAGGTCCTCTGGACAGTTTATTTGTGTTGAAACGTTTTGTCCTTCATCCAAAGGACTTCATCAGTCCAAGGAGCCACAACAAACTCAGTCCCACAGGCAGCGCACTCATAGTGGGGTCAACCAGTTTGATGGTGATAAGATGGTTTCTGGAGTCCGCCCTCTCCCCCATTGACTCCTCTGAGGCAGCCGTGGTCAAAGTGGTTCAAAACATGTGAAGTGTGCTATTTATAAGAATGAGTTTGTTGTGGCTCCTCAGACTGATGAAATCTTTTGGATGAAAGACGAAATGTTTTAACAAAGAAACCGTTCAGAGGACTTAGTTTAACTTTGTTGGATTTTTTTACCTGGATTATTGAACATGAACGTTGACATCTTACTGTTATACTCCCTCTCATGACCAACAGCTAAAGAAGTGAAACAAAAAGCGTAATAAAAAAAAAAGAATATGACAAGTGTGAGAAATAGACAACCCCCGGGTATTCAGCTTATGGCTCGTCAGGCCCCTGGGCGGCACCATTCATCCAATCTGATGAACTTCAGTCCATATTTATAAAAGCTTTTGTATAGAACGCTGGAGACTGTTGACCGGCAGCAACATGAAATAAGTCCTGACTTGACAAGTCACAATATTTGAGATCTTAAAGCCTCAAAACCATAATTGTCTTAAAGCTTAAAGCGAAGTAAACATCAAGAGTTTCATTAATGTCAGGTCAAAGTGAAGTGGAGTTTCTCTGCTTCGTTTGGTTTGGTTTGGACATTGCTCAGAAGCTAAGTATGTGGATGAGTTGCTCTTATTAACGAGTTATTAGTTCCAGAGGAACCAAGGCTGAGTGGATCGCTGCCATCTTAAAACACGCCCTTCATATTTATGCTGTCTTATAAACCTGCTGTTCATTTTGCAGCACAGTAGTCCCTCAATTATCGTAGAGGTTATATTCCACACACCACCATGATAGGTGAAAAAATGTGAAGTAGGAACGGCATATTTATTTTAATATTTATATATATATTAAGACTTTATAAACCCTTCCTGCACTCTGCAATGTTCTAAACCCTTAAACCTACATCATTTTAACAAAATGTGTATATGAAATGTACAGTACTGCAAAATTTTACTCACCAGCTCTGCAGACCAGCAGCTTGGTCCCGGTTCTGCAGATCTACCCTGCAGCGGCGAAGTCTACCGCCCCGTCAGGTTGATGTGCACGTGGATAACTGAGCTTCAGGAAGCTTCAGGAATATTTGCAATTTTTCTGCCAGTTCTGTGAGCTGAATAGATAAATCATTACTTCTGACTTTGCGTTACAAAACTTTCCCTCCATTTCTGTAGAAAGCAGCGTATGAAAGCACTGTTGGCTTCTGGGTAGCGTAGTTCTTTTTTTACCTGCGTTACAGGCTTATTGAAAGAAAACTACAAAATGGTGGCACCTGTCCGGAGTATTTTTATCATTCACTTTTTATCCCGTACCGTCCTAATCACGTGAGTAATATTAAAATTGGCAATGGTTGAAAAACTGCGAAAGAGCGAGGGACTACTGTACAGTTATTTCAACAGAAACATTGTGATGTTCCCATCAGACATGTTCCAGGCTGCACTGGAAGTGTTACAGCTACCTGCTGCTGCTAGTTGTGCATTCAAATAACCACAGAATTCTGTATAAATGACCAGGTCATATTTAAAAATTAACTGTGGTGTAAAGGTTTACAAAGAAACAGTTGCTTAAAGTGATATTTTTGATACAAGAGCTATCTGCAACAAGTAAAATATTATTTGTTCAAAACTTTCCACTGAACCTTATTTAAAGAAATAAAAGGCTTTTTTAAGTTCTTTCATACTGATGTCTTCTGCAGTGATGGGAAAACAACTGTATGAGTGTCTCAGGTGCTCTAGCTGCTCTACCTGTTAGGATAGGTGAGGAACAGAAAGCATGCCGTTTCTGAGAATATGCAAACTGCACACCCTCTCCCTGCATATTGTACAATATCTCAGCAGCAGAACTTTAAGCATGTTTGTTTCAGTGAGATAACCTTCCTTTGGCCTTTTTCAATAAACCCACATTACTCTAGATTGTACGAGCTGAGGTCACTGTACTTTTCATCTCACAGTAATATAAAACGGGTTCATCTGATAAATGTCCTGCCAGCTCTCCAGCATGTGCAGCTTCTCCTTCTCCGTGAGGAGAATCAGAGGGAGAAAAAAGGAGACAGCGATGAGAAAATGAAAGAGAGAAGAGGGAGAAGGAAGGACAGGGAGGAGAAAGTGTGTCTTCCTGCATGTGAGTGATACACATGTATGTTACTAGCTTGCCTTGGGATTGTGTAGTTGCAGTAATAAAGATGGATGCGCCTGTCTGATCGTGCTGCGATACGATTGTTGCTGATTGTGAGAGCGCACGTGAGCGTATGCTTGTGCAAATCCTAAATTTATTCATTCCTTCACACATCAGACTGGTGAAAAAAGATGTTTTAAAATGTATGACACTCTTTATCATGTCTGTTTGTCAGTATTCAACACAGAGGCAATACATCTTCTAGTAGAAGGAGGACTGTATTCATTCAACCTTTATTTAGACAAGTTAATCCCATTGAGCCTCGGGGACTCATTTACAAGAGAGACCTGATATCACGGTGACAGAAGGATATGATCAGAGGGCACTCAAGAAACAAAACTTTATTTTGTTCTAACAAAAACAAACGCTGACATGGCAGCAAAACGTGCATAATCTGGAATAAGGCAAAAAGGCATGAAAAGGAAAATACACTAGATGAGTGAAAATGCACAATGCACACAAAAAAAAAGACAGAAAGAAGCTGAAATTTCTAGATGAATTGGAGAGAGCACAATATTGTCCAGTTAGGCTGAAAGATGCAGAAATGAGCACAAAAAAAGTGGAAATTATCTAAAAAAATTAAAAAAAAAGCTGAAATTAGCACACACACACAAAAATAAACAGCTGAAAATTTGCTTAAAAAGCTGAAAAAGCTTAAATTACCAGAAGGAAGTGGAGAGAGCACATTTTTGCTGAAGCAGCCTGAAAAAGTTGAAATGAGTGCAAAAACTGTGGAAATTGCTGAAAAAGCAAATATAAGCTTAAAACCAGCTAAATAGTAGCTGAAATGACAGAAAAACTAAAACGTAGAAATAAGATGAAAGGAGCATAACAAGCTGAAATTAGCAAAAAGAAGTTAGAAAAAGCACAAAAATGTTGTAGTTAGCAGAAATAATCTGAAAGGAGCACAAAACGGCTGACATTAGCTGAAATTAGCTTTTAAAAAAGTTTTGCACAAGGAAGATGAAAGAATCTGAACCAGAACAAAATGTGAAAGGATCAGTAAAAGGTTGTAAACACGTCTAAAGATTTAAAGGATGGTAAATGAGCTCAATTCATTTTCTATGACGAAAAAATGGCAGAAAAGGCTAAATATTTCAAAAAGCTGAAGTTGTACTAATACCAAAAGTCATAGTACCCTTCGCTTGAAAGAGATGAACGTTTGGATTTATGACAACAAAGTCCATGCTCAATAAAAATAAGTTTGGATTTATGACTTGTTAAAATAGCACAAAAATTGTGGAACGAGAAAGATGCTGAAAAATGTACGGAAAAAAATGGATCATAATTGTGTGAATGTTCCATAAACATTCACAAACTTCCGAAGAGAAAACGAACGAGAACAGGAGGTGGAGCAGTGAACAAAAACGCTTTTTAATGTGTTTTGTTTGTTGTGATTTTTGTATCAAATACGGGTTTGTTAGTTTAACTCACACAATGTTACAACGTTATTGTTTTTTTTTTTTTTTTTTTCATTTAGCCTTTATTTATACAGGTTAGTCTCATTGAGCCACGAGAACTTATTTTCAAGAGAGACCTGTTTAGGGAGCACATGGTGGGGGTTAAGGGCCTTGCTCATGGGCCCAGGGTGGGGCGAATGAGGGTGGGGGCAAGTGTGGGTGTTTCACCTACCCCACCCACAATTTTGATGTTGTCGGGGCCGGGGCGTGAACCGGCGATCTTCGGATCACAAGCCCACCTCTCTAACCTCTGGGGGGAGTGGTGGCGATGAGCTAACCACCATTGTATAGTGGTTAGCTCATCAGTCCGGTCAAAATTAACTCGGTTTGTCCAAATTGAGGTTGTTCAAAGAGGTATCCATAACAGGTAAGATATTAACTGTTCATAATCTTTCCACCAAACCAAATATTTGATCAAAAACTTTAATGTATCAGGCATCAACAAAGATTCAGTACAGTACATTTGATATGCCCACGTATGATTTAGAGGTTTTTAAGGTCCAGAGGGATACAGAAAAAATGAAAGACCTTTCTTGAAGGCATGCGTATCACCTGCCACCACTTCGGTCAGAGTTTTAAACTATCATCTTATGACGAGAAGTGACAGCTGTTTTTGTCAAACCTTGTACAAAGAAGTAGTGATTTTGGGAAAGTTTGTGAAAAGTGATTGTGCTCAGAGAATGTGTTGGGGAAGACTTTTCTACTACATATTTAGCTCGATACTTGTGGAATTGATCGTGTTTTGTTCCTAACTTCAGTTGACTGTGGCAGCCATCTTGATTGGGGTTGACTCCTAAAGTTGTTGTCGCTCTCTCGATTTTGGCGAAGGGCGATGGAAAGAAGGACTCATTTTACACTCATTTTAGGAAACTGATCATAATTTGCTCTAGAGGGGTTATGGCTTCACTGTAAGTTATCATAGAGATCCTGCAAAGATAAAAGACCTTCATCTTTATGACTCCTCACACCCGTGAATCAACGTGCCTCAGTAAGATGTTTACTTTGCTTCGAAGTGGCCCTCAGCCGTCCTTAGAGAAAGTACAAAAATACAGATGTCAGAGTAATAAAGAGGTGAGTAAGACATGCTGCAGTAGAAGCCTGACACATTACACAGATACATTTCTGTAATGAAACTTTTACAATGATTTTTTTTTTTACAACCAGTATGAAAAGACGTTTTAACTGTGGAGATCTCGGACAGAATTTATGAATTAAAGTCCTGATCGTTTTTTACTGAGATGCCAATCTAAGTAATTGGCTTCAGCAGTTTTAACTTTGCCGTCACCTTGAGTAGCTTGTACTGAACCGTGATATTTCAGTGTCTCTGCAGGCGTTTAGGAATCCTCTCAAAGGCGGAGGACTAGTATTACATTTTGTCTGTGATGTGCAATAGATGTCTGTCCCTGTGATTGCTCCAGGCTCCTTCTCTATGAAATGCTCAAGTAATCTTTCTCACGGAGCAATAACTGCTGTGAAGATTTTTTTTTTTTTCACACTTAAGCCTTGAGTTTTAGATTAAAGAAAAACCTGCAGTAAATCAAATAAAATGCAAAAAAAAAAAAAAAGAATAAATAAAAAATAAAAAATGAAAGCAATCCTCTGGCTTGTGTCTCAGCTAATGCAATGGTAAGTTCTCTTCGCATCTAAAAGGGGTGCAGAAATATTACAGTTGATTTTCAGACAGTTATGCTCAGCTCATTGGCATAAAATTACTGTCAGTGGTGCCACGCCTGAGGCCCCCACCCCACACCCCCACTGACTGAACTGCAGCAGGTGGGAAATTACACCCTGAGAGCCACAAAATGACAATCTGGGGTAAGACTTTTTTTGCTCTTAAAGAGGTTTATTTGGTGTTCCAGGAGGAAGTGACTCAGCCAAACAACCAGTATTGTTCCAGGCAACGCCATGAATAACTCGTGGAATAAATAAAGGCAGAGACGATGTAAAACGTTAAAGTCATTTTCGCTAACCAAAGCAAAAATGGAGAACAAAAGGTTAATCATCTATGATCAAAAAGAAAATGATGATATCCAGAAGGCATACCATACGTTCCGCCTTACACACCGCACTGCCATATGAGTCTTATCAGTCCAAAAGTGTCTAATGAAGTGGAAAAAAGACATAAATACGTCGCTTCGCCGTATAAGTCGCATCTATTATATTTGTCACCACTGACGCGTCGCATTTGTTATGCGTCAAGGCTGACCACCTGAAAACGTGGTGTTGTGCCAAAAATCGATTGGCTGCAAAATGGAGGCTGTGGGAGCATGCACGGGAGGACTTTAACAAGAATTTAACAAGATTAATACTTAAAAACAATTATTTGTTTGCTCGAAATTATAACAAAGGTGTGTCTCAGTTGAACTTTTTCTTAATAAATGCACTTTAATGGTCAAATCAGCTGCATTTCGCCTGGGTGATGCGACAAAATGCAGCTGATTTGATGTTTGTTCCAGGAGTTCCGGAGCGAGACAAAGGTGGCTTGGTATGGCAAGACAAGTGTCTCATTTATAGCCACTTTTACCTATTAATGAGACACTCGGCTTGCCATAGAACTCGAGCGCCCTCTAGTGGCTGGAATTAGTAGTGTTCGATATTTTCCATGTCAGAATAAATGAAATCGTCAGATCTCAGTCAAAAATTGGGTTAGAAATATGGAAGCGAGGGATGTATAGATAGATAGATAGATAGATAGATAGATAGATAGATAGATAGATAGATAGATAGATAGATAGATAGATAGATAGATAGATAGATAGATAGATAGATAGATAGATAGATAGA
>NC_056512.1:31036221-31101182 GCF_014905685.2 Nematolebias whitei | reverse complement strand
AGACAGACAGACAGACAGACAGACAGACAGACAGACAGACAGACAGATATATAGATAGATACAGCGAAAAGTACGGTAGTATGTTTTTAATATCTAACAGTATCTTTATGTTCAATGTTCTTCTGTTTCTAAATAAACTGGAAGTGAAGGCACATAATGTAGCTTCTTTGGAAATTATCAAAGCCTTTTTGTAGTCAGCTAAAATAAAAAGAAATCTGTTTATCCAGTTGCAGATATTTCTATCTATTTTATAAATATTTTGTTTTTATATATATTTCTATCTATTTCACAAAAATATCATATCTGTTATGGTCTTGATTATGTGATGGCAAAAACTTCCCCTTCTTTTGGTGAGATTTTGTGAAGTTGATGGTGTGTTTAAGATCGCCTCCTCTTATCTTTAGCTGTTTGTTTTTTTTAACAGTGTGCTGTTTTGTGGGCGGGGTTTACTTTATTTCACGTGCACTTGAATGCAGCACAAGCTCATTGCATTGGATTTAGTTGTGTTGATTAAGGCTTAACATTATTTATGAGGTTTTACCAAAACAGCTGTAACTCCATCCCTTCTCACCATAAGATGATGCAAAATCTGTTATAAGCCATCAAGGAATGTTACAAGTTTCAAAAAGCATTTTTTAGTATCACTCAAGAAAAGTATAAAAATATTCAAATTATCCAAAAAATACCACTTTTTTTTACTACTTATTTATTTTCAATCAACAGACCCTATGAACCGTCTCAATCCCAGATAAGATCTTGTTTATTCTGCAGTAAAAAATGATAAATCCATGCTAACTCCCCTTTCATCCCACCTACTTCTTCTCTGCAGCTGCCTTGCTTTGGACTGTGAAAACCTGCCTGTTTAATGTAATCCCTCTTCTCTCCTTTCATCTGGCCCACCACACCACCTTGATGTCGGAGCTGCATTTAAGTCAGCGTCCAACCCGCTGCACGGTAAGCAGCCACACAGAAACAAAAGATCACCTGTGAGGTTGACACACACCGAGACATGAATCTGCGTGTGTGTGAGAGTGTGTGGGAGCGGATAGTGCACCTGAGAAATCTGCATCATAAAAGGTCTGACAGGAAGCTACAGTTTGGTCAGATTTTATCTTTCAGACTGTGAACTGTGTTAAAACACACAAAATGAGTGATCAGACAGTATTTAGAGTAAGTGTTGTTAACGACTGTCAGCTACTAGCAGACCGAATTGGAGCTCGCAATATGTCAAATTTTAATGTAATTATTTACGTGTGGGCTCAGGCTAATTAGCCATGGCAGACATCTTGATCTGCATTGGCTCCAAATGTTATTCAGTTGGGCATGGAAAGCCAATAATTATTTTCAGAGTCCAACAAATGTCAGTCAGGTCATCTGAACAGTTTCTTCTTTTATTGAGGACGTTTTGTCCTTCATCCAAAGGACTTCATCAGTCTGAGGAGCCACAACAAAGTAAAGTGAGTGCTTGCGGGACTGAGTTTGTTGTGGCTACTCGGACTGAGGAAGTCCTTTGGATGAAGCATGAAACATCTTCAACAAAAAAGAGAACGTCCAGATGACCTGACTGAACTTCGTTGGATTATTTTACCTGGATTATTGAGCATTAACTTCGATACTTTCCGAGTGATTCGTTTAAATTTGTTGTGAATCATGACATTTTTTGCGAACAGTACAGACAAAGAAACACGTCGCACACACACACAACCAAAAACATTGCTACACCTTTTCCAGGAATCCTTTGCTTATTGGTTCAGAACAATCAAGTAAAGTTTATCGAGCGAGTCAAGCAGCTGACATTAAAGCTGTGATTTATGACCACAGAAACATCCCTGCTTTCCTGAGGGACCATTAGGAAGTGATGGGAAGTGTGACGAGATGACTGCAGGTTCAATGAGAGCGGAGCTCCTCTTGTTGCCATTTAGCTCAGGTCAGACAGGCACAAAGCTGCAGCACATAATAATCATCACCTTTATTTAAAAAAGGACCGCTCCTCTGTTTCCTTTCTTTAAAGTGACTGCCTTCCACCCAGCAGCTTTCAGTCAACTCCCTCTTTAATCATAATTCAAGCAGCGAATCAAAATATAAGAACTCACGGCCACAGCAGCTATTCATCACAGCACAGGCGCCCAGAGAGGAGCTGCATATGTGATGAAGCAACACAAGGCGACAGCACTTTACTGATCGGCTTAATTTTTCCTGCTGTGTCACAGCATAAACCCGCTGACCCATGTTTTCAACACTTCCTCCCTGCTTTGTTGTTCGGTAGGACCTGATTTTGTAAACGGTGAAAGTTTGCTTTGTGATAGTCTGCACCAACTGTGTTGACTCTATCTAATTAAATGTGGGGGGAACGCGCCTATTAAATATTGCAGATTCAATTAGCGTCCTTGATAAAATAAAAAAGATAAATCAAATGCCTGCAGTTGGGATTTCTCAGAAAGCGATGCAGAGTGGAGGCAAACATGGAGCTCTGGCTGCTAAAACGCAAGTAATGTGGAACATTTAATTAAAAAGAAAGGACGGGGAAGGATTGATAACACTCGTATGTTAGGGTATAATTTCCACAGGGAACGAGATCACATTTTATGATCGTCTTTTTGTCTCTTTTCCAGGTTGATTTTCTTACTGTAAAAATTAACAAGTGGGTCTCTGACTGCGTGAGGTGAGCGCTTCTCCGAAAAGCTGCCTCGGTTTACCTCCAGAGCTCCTGCAGATGAAAACCCACTCATGGTTTAACAATTAAAATAAGCAGATTCACACTGAGAACACAAAGCGTCACTTGTGGATTTTCGAATGCTCCTCTCTTTACCTCCACTGAGTGGAATAAACTCTTTGATTGTGTTTGTGTGAAAAATAAGAGTTTTCCCTCTTATTGTGCTTTTATTTTGATAAGTCAGACCTGTTAATGGTTTAAACAAGCAGACCCTAACCTTTGCTGCACTGGTTTTAAACAAAAATACAGACTAGTGAGGAACAAGAAATTCTCCAAAGTTTGTGATTTTATTTATTCTTGCTAACGTTAGCTTTTAGGTTTGATCAAACGAAAAATGAACATTTTCTGCTTATATACAATTTAAATTTGAGCTTTGAATGAATGCTGAAATCTGTTAATAAAACTGAATTTGGTCAAGTTAAAAAAATCAGAAAAATCTAAAATTAGCTAAACAAAAGCTAAAAGCTCAAACTAGCTAAATAACTTTAAAAAAAAAAAACACAATTGGCTAAAGCATACTTAGCAGAAGAATATTGGCAAAATTGCACCTTAAAGATAAAAAGAGGTGGCAGAACAGTATAAAAGCTTAAAAGAGCAATAAATAAATAAAAGCTAAAAAATAGCAGAAGAGCTACATGTTAGCCAAAAAGTAGCCATAATAATCAAATCTATGGCTAATAGCTAAAACAGAATTGTTGCTTATTAAAAGTAGCAAAACAGTAGCAACAGATTTGTGGCTAAAAGCTTAATTCAGAAAAATAGTAAATAGAAAATTATTATTTTAACAGTAGCTAAAAGTTAGAACCAGCAGAACAAAAGGTAAAAGCTAATCAAAAATAGCAACACAGTAGCTAAAAGCTATACAGTTGAAGCTGAAGTAGATTTGAAACAATGTCAAGAGATCTTATGTGTTTTATGGGGAAAAATTTAAACAAATTGAAATAATTTTAAAAAAATATAAAAGTTATGAAAAACAAGTTACATCTGTAATTTTCTGAAGGTTCTGGTACCTGAATGATTAAAATAATTGAAAGTTTTTAAGCATGTAAGAGTCCAAAAAGTGGAAGAAAATATAAACGAGACATTCGTATGAATGCTGACTCAGCACTGAGGCAATCACAAGTATTCACATTTCAGAATAAACACCCTGCACACAAACACATATAAACATAATCATAAAGATTTTTAACAAAGATGTTTGGCATAGTACCAAATGATCTTTGGACCACTCCTGGCCCGTGGCCCAGTGGTTGGGGACCGCTGGTTTAAACTGCACCCCATTAATGTCCTCGTGTGGAGTGATGCGGGTGCTGATGTTGCCCCATCCTCTGCATCACCCTCCAGGGAGCTCACTTTGAGCCTCTGCTCCCAGTTGGAGGGCAGGAGCCAAAACAAACCTCCTTCATGTAAGAACATGACAACCACGGACATGGAAGGCTGTCCTTTGTGACACAGCGCAGACTCCAAAAGAGGTCCTGTTCTCCTGTGGCCAGCTGTTGGCCGAGCCCTCACCTGCAACTTCAAAGGAGGGTGAACACAAGTGAGGGCTGCTGAGAGAAGACCGATAGCGTGATGAAGAGGTGAAACCATCGGGTGTGACAAGCTAAAAGGAGACAAAAGGAACCAGGTTGCCCTCATTTTCTCATAAAACACAGCGGGACTCGTCTGCAGAGCGTCAGTGAGGGACACATGTCAGGAGCGTCGTTCACAATCTCTATCAGGAAACCACACACGAGGTGGACATGCACCGGTTAACCCCGTGCCACGAGGGAATATCCAACTCTTCATCACGTCTACCCTCACAGTAATTACGTTTTACAATCACTGAATGTAAATTGGAATTTGCTGACAGCCCATCCATCACATTTTGGCTTCAATCTGTTAAGGGAGGCAACACGTCCTCAAATCCTACGTCAATACGCTCCGCTCGGTCCAATCTGGGTTGAAATCAACGTAAAGGACACGTTTCAACTGTTCAGGTTTCATTAATTTATTTATTTTGCTTGTCTCAAATGTTATTTTGTGAGTAGATATGGAACAACGAGGTGTCTGACTCTTCTGTGACATTTTTGACAAACACTTTGCAAACAAACAAACAAACAACAACAGATGTTTTGAGCTTCAACTGCACCAAAAAAAAAAAAAAAAGTTTCACAAAATGTTGAGGATACAACCAAACAGTCTAAATTATATATATTTTTATGAAGTAATAATTAAAAAAATACTCTCAAAACATTCAAAAGCAAACACTTGTTTTATAAATGATTATGTCGTTTGTTTGTTTTTTCATCAATACTTATTTACTGTTTATGAAAATATGACAGCCGAAGCCTGTCAGGGCGGTTTAAAATCAAAAAGCTCACTGAATAATTGTGAAATATTATAAGCAGATATTGGCTTCTTTTTTTTCTTGCATAAACAGATAGTTCAGATGTTTTGGGGGTTTATAAAGCGGTTTTGAACAATCACTGTCTTACCTGTTGTAGATAGCTTCTTGATCAGCCTCAGCTTTGTTCACTCTTACCACATTGCGGCCACTTTAATGTAGAATATATAGTGGGATAAGAAACAGACGTGTGTTTTTGAAGTTTGAATACTTTACAACTGTGCTCGTATTTACAGTCAGGCAACACATAAACAAAGAGAGCTATCTACAACAGGTAAGATATTAATTGTTCAAAGCCTTTTTATATAATTCAACTTTTAAACTATTGCCTCCGACTACAAATGAGTATTTTCCGTTTGGTTTCCGTTCCTTATAATACTTTAAAAATTCAGAGTTTGAGTTGAATAATGTAGAAAAATGATGATTTGCGTTTATAGAGATGAATTTGAGGTTAAAATACCCCTTAAATGTTCTGTTTGATTAATTATTAATGATAATAACTGGGCTGGGTTATGTCGTAGCACGACTTCTGTGACCAGAATGAATTTTCTCTGTGCAAGGTTTGTCAGGTGAAAACGAAAAGCCTTGAACACTGGGGTGGGGGGTGGGGGGTGCAGAAAGTAATTATTGGGAACTGTATGTATACTTTTGCACATCTCACTACTCTGTAATTCCTGCAGTCTTGGTTCACTGGGTTCACAGTGTTTAGCAGTCTGCTGGGGTGGATGCAGACTCGCTCCTTATTTTTCTCCTCCCTCACTAAACCTGTACTCAATACAAAAGAGCGTGATTAATTTGCAGCCGGCAGCTACAAGGGGTCCAAATAAGTTGTCATCGCTGGTCCCCAGAGTGTCTCTCTTTAGTGTAATTCAAAACTGATCAGATTATTATTTCTCTTCCTTATACCTTGCAGTTATGTGCACACATTTAATGCTATAAAACCCCAAGGGATTGTGCCTAATTTGTGTCTGATAGCAGCAATACCAGCTGATTGAAACAGTAATGGGATGGTGTGGAGGAGCTCAGTCCCTTAATATTCTGATCAGTCTCTGTGCTCGCAGAGAAACGCCGCTGCTGCCATCTAATAACTGTTGGACAGCAGAAAGCTTGAAATTGTGGTCATCATTTCTTTGAAAAACCCTGACGTCTGTATGAGTGAAAGACGTGCCCCCCTGCTGGATCTCTGGGAAACTGTTGGGTTTTTCCTCACAACATCTGCCACAGCAACAGTTTAGAGATCAATGTGAAACCGTTTCAAATGAAATCCCAAGCATCGTTTATTAAACAGCATGGATGGTAGTGAATCACGTCAGCTCGTGCTCAGATGACTCATAAAGCACCAGAAATGCACCTTACTGGAACCGATTTCTTTCTTTGTTTCAGTAAAATACCATAAAACAAAAGATAGGATGGGTCTAAAATGCAACAACAGATAAATACACGACTTCTCCAGGCAAAAGAAGACAACCCGGTGTGTTTTGGGAACAAAATCAGTAACAGTTAATGAGATTCAGCAGGAGAACAAAAAGTGAACATATGTTAAGGATAAAAATAATTATAGGGAATACTATTATTGACGTACTTGATGATTTTGTCAATATAAATGTAAATGCCTTAAGTATTTTTATTTTTTTTTAATCATTGAAGGACTTTGTTCTGTATTTTGTCTTGAAATAAGCTTTGAAATAAACAGAGGAAATTGTGCAAATTAGTAGTGAACAGATATGACTTTTGTTAGTGGAACGCCGTAGAATAAAAGCAAAATTTGCAGAGGAAAAAAAAAATCATCAAGTAAAGAAAGTGTTGTGCTTCACATGAGAAAACCCTGTTTGGAGCTCTGACGTATACTGAAGAGTGGTCATTCAAAGTTTAGATTGTCAGACTTTATATGTCTGAACTGACTTTCTAATATAATTTATGTTTTTTTACAAACCCCCTTTTTAATTTTTACGATTTTTAACAGTTGTTCCTCAAATGTTGTCTTGAGCTGATGATGCCACGTTTTAAAATTTGAAATGTTCAAACTTCTGAACAAACTCTTATTCCCACAAATCTTTTTGATACCGTACATGTTTTTGTCTTTTGTTCCCACAGTGTCTCCCGCTGCAAAATACTTGATTTTAAATATCTCCAGAATGCAGAGAGTGTACACCAAAGCTCCCATTGACTTCAATTTAGTTCTTCAAGAATCTTTTAACTCGTCACATGTCTAAACGCAGCAGAAACATACAAGGATTCACATGTTGTGACCATCAGAGTCTTCTGGTATAAAAATGTTCAAGATGTGACTTGCAGATTGTTTAAATCTATCTTTCTGGTCCATTTCTTTCTATTTATCATTCCCTGTCAGGGATCGACTGTGTGGTTGGTTATCATGAAAACTGTAATGAGTCATTTGGCAGCAGCTTTAATATTTTTTTGTACTCTTTACATTTTCTCTACAAGTCTTACATCAGAATGAATGTTGTTTGTTCATTAGATTAGACTCTTGTAAAGTTATGTTGACATTTTGGGCATTAGTTGCTTTGACATCCTTCACAAGTTCTTAATGCACCACATTTTTACTTATTTATTGCTTTATTTATGTTTCTTTCTTTATTTATCATCATTTGCTCAGAACTGCAGAAGAGTTAGATGTAAATGTGAAAAGTTTATTTATGTAGTGTTGTAATTTCAAACAATGGCCACAAGAGGGAGGTATATAACGATGACATCACACACATCTACATCTTTAAAGTACTCCATGGGTATTTTACATGTCAGTCAAAAAAAACTTTAACTGTCTATGAAAAATATTGTGAAAAATAAATTTTTTGTTTTAGTTTGTCTTTCCAAATTTATTCAGACAATATATCTGTTCTTTTTGTGGAGAATTAGACAATTTTTCATTTAAGACTGCAGAATATCCCTATAAACTGAGTGCAAATGTACCAAAGAGAAGTGAGATAGGCACACTGTCTAAGTTTAGATTTTTTAGATAATGTTTTTGTCATTGCTTGGCTGATGATATCCAGCTACTACCACGGCTGCAGTTTACTAAGTTAGACAGCATTAAACACTAACTGAACACTTATTGAATCAGCAGTCACCAACCACTTTGGCATCACAGACCAGTGCTATACATGAACTAATAGAAAAATATGTTCTCCAGTGAAATTTTAAGTTTAATAAATTTTCTATTGCTTTTTGTTTCAGCTGGTAGGTTTGTTAGTACATGACAAATGATTACATTCATTTGAGTCATTTGTTCCCATCAAAGTTTTGGAAAATGTCATTCATGCTTTTAATATCCTTCACTTGTGGCACTGTAATGTTCTGTATGTTAGTTTAAATAAATCATTTTTGTGTCACTTGCAAACTGTTCAAAATGCAGCACCTCGTCTTTTAACAGGTGAACACATCACTCCATTCCTGGCTCCTCTCTGCTGGCTTCATGTTTGTTTCCACGTTGATTTAAAGATTTTGCTGCTTTATTTTTAACGTTTGAAATGGTCTTGCTTCTTTCATATTTATGTACTGGCAATCTACTCAACACTTACTGTATCAAAGTACACCAGCCAATGAAAACAGTTCATTTGATTTTCTAATAGTTACTATTTGTGACTGCTATCTTTAGAGTTTCATGACAATTTACACATGAATCATTGTGAATCTGGACGGTCCAGACAAACAGAAACATTTGAAGACCAGTAATATTATTTTTACACTTTTATTTAAACGAGTTGAAAGTTCTTCAACGGTTTGAAACAGTTTGAAGACTTGGCGCCTTCACAGCGTTTTTGTTTTGCGTCCTCGTTCACTCGTTTCCTCTGCAGCATTTGAACAACCCAGAGAAGAATTTGCAGATCCTCATGAACAGTGTCTTGCACGATTTCACTTCAACGAGACCAGAAGGATCCACGTTTTTGAAGGCAGGGGCTCGAGTCTTTGCAGCAGAGACGTTCTCAAAGTTTCTGTTGTCAGCTGCAGCTGGGCCTCAGTCTCCCCATCATCAGAACAACCGGGCTGTGCTTTGATAATGGTCCGTCCTTTCCACTCTTCATGTTTTGACTTTATCTCAGACTCTTCGGATCCTGAGTTTAGATGAGAAGATTTCACATTTTTGCCCCCAAGTAGAAATTTTTCATGATTTTCATTATCTTACCTTCATTTGTTCCAGGTGATGTCTCTTCGTTGTCTTCTGCAGATGTATCAGCTGATTCTTCAGTCTCCTCGTCAGCAGAACAGCAGGGCTCTACTTTGATAAAGGTCCTTCCATGGTTTTCATTTTTGGGGATTTGTCCAGCAGACACCATCTCAGACTCTTTCACAACTCTGCATCCTGATTTTAGATGAAAGGGTTTCACTTTTGTTGCACAAAGTCACGTTAATGTGATACTCTGGTCCTATTTTTTAAGAGATATTTTGTCAAATAGTTATCAATAGTTAGCATTTTATGAAGTGTGACATCGGTGAGTGAGTACAAAATGTAGAGTAAATGACAGAAGTCTTCATTTACAATGTCACCTCTGTTAAGTTACTAACTACTGATATTTATTTGGCAGAACATCACTTCAAAAATGACCAGATTATCTTTCAAATGTTTGAAGCTTAAGATTTTCTCATGATTTTCAAAAGCTAAAATCTTACCTTTGCCGTTTTCTGATGACTCAGCTTTATTCTCAGGATCAGCTGTGACGGCTGAACCTTCAGCTTTTGATGTTTGAAGCGTGTCCCTCCTAACGTCTTCGCTCCACGTGAACGTTGTTCAGGTGGCACGCTGTTAACGTCTTGAATGCTGATTCTACACAAGGCCTATCCCAGTCACTAGATAAATGTTTCATGGTAATTAAACTATGGTTGAGAGCTTCTTCGGGCCTGATCCGCTGGGTTTGATCCATCGCCAGCATCTGTTTGATCAGACTAACAAGCGCTTGAGTATCCTCAAGCTCCATGGCATCTGTGGATATCTGGCGGGTCTTTGGCAGGTTGTCAAGCGTCCCTAAACGTTTGTGAATGTCATCATGGTGGGTCGTAGGATTCCTTGTTGCGTTGGTGTACTCCTCTGTTGTATTCAGCCTGACCATACGGTCAGAGGCCTTGACTTGAGTAAAAATGTTAAATGTCTCAGCTCCTTGTTTCAGTGAGTTATCTTGAGGCTGACCATTCAAGTAGGATAGCCTTCATGGCCTCGTATTCACAGTGTATAGGATAGAGGTGAGTGCCAAGGTACAAGTAGGACAAACAGCAAACCAGAGACCACATGTCTATTTTTTCATTTAAAGGAAGTCTCTGAACGACTTCAGGAGCTCTGTAGCCAACGGCCTGAACAATGGTTGGAAACCTCAGTTTGGAAGTTTTGGTGGCCAAGCCTAAATCTATCAGCTTCACCTTGAACAGGTGCTTCTTATGGTCCACCAACAGTATTATCAGGCTTAATGTCGCAATGAACTAAGCCAATGCTTTTCAAAGCTTTTAGAGAAATAAGCATCTGCTGAGAAATGATTCTAATCTCAGACAGGTTGAGTGGAGCCAAATTCCTCTTTGCCATGAATGTGGAGATGCTCATCTCAAGCATTTCAAAGGCTATGCAGCAGTGACCTTTGTATTTGAAGTGCGCAATGAACTTTACCAAGTTGTTCTTCTCATGGTCCAGCTGTCTGAGTCTATTCAGCATCTTGACCTCGTGTCTGCCATCGCTGAAAAGATGTTTCAGGAAAATTTTCACAGCCACAGTCTCGTTCAAGTCCAGTTTGGTACACTTGGCCACTTTGCAGTAACAGCCCTTATCAACAAATTGTTCAATGTGTTATCTAGATAGATGACCAGTGAATATTATATTTTTCAAAACCGAAGGACTTTCTCCTCTATTTCTTTGCTTTCTTTGGAGTGGCCATTTCTGAAGGTGTCCAAAAGACTCTCAGCTCCTGTAAACTCAAAATCTACTCTCAGAAAATACTCTCAACCTCTCAACAACAAATGTTGAAATGATGGCAACATTCATCCATGTGAAATGTGTGGGCTTATCACAGGCTGTGCTTTAGTTATGATGTCTTGGCAACCACCTTAATTTTCTTTAAATACTGTATGTACGCTGTTGGAATTAAAAAAAAAAAAAAAAAGCAATTTTTATTCAAATCAAATTAAACAGATCTAAAATCACACTGTAAAGTGAAATACTGAGATGTGAACATTATCTAAAGCCAAATATATTTAAAGTCACATGATTTAACTGACATGAACTCAAGTATATAAACATCAATATAATGTGTGGCTGGGGCAAAAGGTCATGTGATGTAAGATTTAAGCACCTAGATGCAAAGGAAAATACAAATTGATTTATTCAAAAAACATCCCTTTCGTATTTTTAATATTTTGTATGTGAGCCTCTTTTTTTAAAATCTGCTTAAAAAAATGTTGAAAACTGGACGGTTTATATTAATGTAGCCTTAATTGTTTTAATTTTATTTTTAACTGTCTCATCCTGTGACTTGGCACTACATAAATACTGAACTGAATTGAATCCTATGTATATTTTTAACAATATATCGTCTGTCTGCAGTCATTTATAAATAATTTAAAGCGCTCGGTTGCAGTACCTGAACAAACCACTAGGTGGCAGCAGTAGAGTTCACAACCAGAGGCGCGACGTGGAATAAGAGGGACGAAACAAAGAAAGAGGCGTGTTTTCTTTAAGAAGGGTGTGCTTCTCCTCCAGTATGGCGTGTATTAAACGTTTCAGACTGCTTCAGTGTTTGGTTGCACATGTCTGCTGACACTCACACGAAGTGGACCGGTAGGGTTTTAATCAGGTATGTATCGCCCGCTAAACTTGAGGAATGTGAAGTTTAGGTTGGCTGTAATTAAAGCTGTCGTGGTGATTGGTTGATTCCTGGACGTGGATCAGAACACGTACCTGTTCCACGTAGGTGTGTTTATGTTTGGGAGTCTGAAGAGTTCATGTTTATGCATTTGAAAAGCCAGGTTAGCCATCAGGCTGTGAATTTTGGTTTGCAGCTTTTTAGGTGAAATGAAATGTAAAGGTAGATAAGTTTACAGTGGTGTTAATTTAACCTATCACTTTATTATTGGTTATAAATAAACTGTTTTTAATTATTACTACTTTGCCATAATTTAGACATAAAACTCTAAAAAGCTCGAATTGCCATGACAACTGGCCCATCAAGAAATAGCACTGCTAAATATTAATTTGGTAATTTAAAGGAAAAACCAACACAATCCATGTGGAAATCGGTTAGATTTGAGAATATTGTTAAAGCACAAAGGTCTTATTTTATTTTTATTTATGTTTATAGTGAATATATTATTGCAACTAATTTTTTTTTATTAAGAAAACAGAAATGTTCAGTAGAATTTGGCACAATATTTAAATAAATTGTTTCTTGTCTTGTAAGCTTAAAAAAAATGTTTGAAATCTTATTGGTCTCAAGAGATGAGTGCCATCTTATACTCTCCTTGTCTGCAAAAAGCCAAAATCATTTAAATTTGGTCCATCTAGTTGAATATCTTCATCCATTTAGGTGCTGTTTTAGGAGAGTGCACAGACTCTAATGTGTAAAACCAGGTTGAGTTGGACTGATTCTGTTTTCCTCAGGTGTGGTGAGATGCAGCGCGTCAGCAGGTTTGCCCAGCAGCTGTGGGAAAGATGGCTGACCTTCTTGAACCACCTTCAAGATGATCCCAAGGTAGACAAATATGTTTTTCACGTGTTTTTGAATTGTTACTGCGTTCACCTTTGGTCAGGTGATCCTGTGTCCAACCAGCTGTGATGGGTCGTTTCGCTAACAGGTAGCGCAGCTGATGAGGACGCGGTTCGGGCAGTACCTCAGCGCCCGTCCTTTCTTAGCTCTCACCGTGCTGCTGTTCAGCGCCATGGCTGCTCTGCCTGTTGGCCTCTTCCTCATGTTCGCCATCGTAACTGTTGTTATATCGGTAGTAGGATTTGTTTTCTTCGAGGGTAGGTAAAACTCAAGTCAAACTCCACTTCTGCGTAGTGATTTTATTTTTAACTGCATGTCTGTTTTTGTCTTTTAGTGTTCCTGCTGTTTGTTGGAGGGGTGACGCTGCTGTCTGTGCTCGCTGGCATCGCCCTCTTCTCTCTGCTGGTCTCGGTCGTCGTGAACGCGTTGCTTTTTGCCATCCCTAACTTGCTGAAGCGTCCACACCAAACGAAGGTGGTGCACGCAGACCACTCTTGACAGCAGTCATCTGATTTTATTTACACGTTCTCTGATTCTGTTCGGTTTTTTTTTCCCTCCTAAAACCAGGAGAAGCAGAGAGGGGATGAAACCGCAACACCAGAGGAGGCGCAGTGAATTCCTCCGTCCTTTGATACGAGTTTTTGAGTTGACGTCAGAGAAGCTGCCGGGATCTGAAGATCAGATGTGAATGTGGTTCTTTGAGAGATCTGTCGTCGTAACAGATTTATTAAGCACAAAAACTCTCAAATGTTTGTGCAGTTTCAGTATGAGCTGAGCTTTTATTGTCTGTATGTTGTGCAGTATTTTTTTATGTATTTATGCCAAGATGATGATTTTATCGTTTCGTCTGACTAAGCTGTCAGAAAATTGTTTTTGCTCAATCTTGAATTAGCATGCTTTAATAATTTGGATTACTGTTACATGGGTCAAAATGTTTCACCCCACTTATTGTATTAGTTGTAGTTAAAATGTCCTTAACCTAATTTAACTAATGCGTTTTTACATGTTCATGTTTTAAAGTGAAATTACTAATTTTTTGTGTTTTTTAAGTATTTTTAACTACATTTTTTGCCTCAGTTCAATTATTTAACGTTGAAGTTTATTTTCTTGTAACAACACAAATGTGCCTTTGAGTGTTTTTTAATTAAGATAACATTAAAAACTACACATTATATGACTGCATGGTTTTCATTTTTCCTACTTGCTTTATAAAACTCATCTTTTTTTTTTTAGGCTACAAGAATAGATTTATTTGCTTATTTTCATGGCAAGTCTCAGAGCTGACTTTTTTTTTTTAATCCAACATACTGTATATGGCAGCACGATGACTCAGTGGTTAGCACTGTTGCCTCACAGCAAGAAGGTCCTGGGTTCAATCCCCTGTTGGACCTGGGGTCTTTCTGTGTGGAGTTTGCATGTTCTTCTCGTGCTTGCGTGGATTTTCTCCAGGTGCTCCGGTTTCCTCCCACAGACAAAAAACATACATGTGGGGTCTGCCTTCAGGCCCCCTTGCAAAAGAGATGCGATCTCAACGGGATTTGCCTGGTTAAATAAAGGTTAATAAATAAATGATGCCAGATACATTTTTCAACCTTTGACATTATTTAAAGGACTTGGACTGAGCTTTGCTCCAGGCTCAAGTTATCTGCTTGTTGGACATTTTTTGTATTAAAGGAATGATCTCTGCTGCTATTTTAATTTTCGTTGTGTTGTCGACTTTCACTTTTTCCTCTCCCAACCCTCTCTTCTGATTTCTTCCTTTAGGTGTTTTCTATGTAACGTTGCTGCCATTCTGCAGGAGACGTGGCCAAACTAAACCATACATACACTTACTGTCCAGTCTTTATATTAAATGAAGTAAAACCATAATAAATTACCACTCTAAGACATATGACTACATGGTTTTCATTTTTCCTACTTGCTTTCCTGTTGTCTCAGTTCCTGTTGGTGTTGCTTTTGATTGATAGATACACTGAAGCTGACTCACTGGCCTAGTTTTGATCAACACAGATGATTCAAGGCAGTAGTCAAACAGGGAAACTCACATGCACAAGCTGTAAAAAAAAAAAAAAAAGCTTCCTCTTACCATATAAGGTAATCATCCGGCAGAAATATGTTGTCTGGGTGTCTCCAACAAGATGCTGTCACGGCCGGATTGGATGGTGTCCAGGACTGTCCATCCTGAAAAGTCAATAAGGGAGGCCTGAAGGACCTCCCCAAATGTTTAGACCAATCAGATGTTGAACATTCTCAATATGACTCTGTGTAAAGGATGAGTTTGTCATCTTCTGGATGGATGGCAGCAGCAACTCACTGTGAATTACACATGTGGACTGCGGCCTCCTGAACAGAGGAAGATCCATGTATGCATGTATTTAAACTTCTCCAATGCAAAATAAATCTACTTAAGAAGTAGCTAGGACTTCTTTGATATATTTTGCCCTCCTGGAATAAGCAGACATGCTCTGACAAATGTACACAAAGTAACAGACGGTACATACTGTAATTCATAGGAGGGATATCATACCATACCACACCAGCTTTGTTTATAGAGCACTTTAAACACCCACAGCAAAGTGCTGGATAAAAGACCACACTAAGGAACTGAGGAGTTTTGCAACTAATCCACTCTGTTTCACTCTAATTTGCATCTTCATGCATGCGACCAAAACATTTCTCAAGAGTACCGACAAAAACTCAAATGACCCTCAACAGGAAGGGAAAGTTTCAAAGCTCAGAACGGCACATTTTTCTGCTTGTTTAGAGAACTCCTCGGGTTAAAGGATAAGCTTCTTTAAAAAAAAAAATAAGTTCAGATGTCTTTTGTTGTTGCTAATTAGAAAATATGAATAAAAGGTTTTGTTAATTTAGTGGATTGTAATCTGAGACCTTACAAAAAAATGTCAATCGGCCAATTTGAAAGTGTTTTTCTAATGTGCTTTATTATCAATTCGGTGCAAAACTCAACTTTTTCCAGCAGAAAACGAGATAATTATTTTACATGAATATATAAAGCTGATTCTACCTGTCGTGATGGTCTGATGTTCTACTTTGATTTTTGTATTTTCTGTATGTTTGCCACATTTTGAACTAACTCCTTGTTTCAAGTACCAAATAAAAACTGAGATTCTGGTGTATTTGATCCCGATTAGTTGAGCTCTCCAACTGTATTTTTGATGGATCACATATTTCAGTTTGCTTTAATATGCTTAATATTTGCCAAAACTTCAACTGGTAACAGTTTTATAAATTTGTAACAATTTTTAGCTGAATTAACATTGTTTAGTGATTTTATTCAACAACTCTTGTGAACTGAAATCCAGCAGATCATTGCATTTCAGTGTATTTTTGTGTTAAAGGCTCTGTTAGCCCTGTGTGATTTCAGATAGTTTGGATATTTTAAAACTTTTTCCTTTATCTTGCTTCACTGAGCTGAAATCAGAACATAAATACATCTTCAGTATCAACATCTGACCTCCCCCCATAGATCCTGTAGATGTTTGTTAATATTCAAGGGTAAATCTTCTGAATTAAACATTTGACAGTTTTTAATCCTTCCTTTTGGACCTGTCAAAGTGTTTTGAAGTGATTTAAATGGGGGGGAGAATCCCTACTTCCAGTCAGTGTCTGTGATCCTGTAGGCCTGTTGGTGCCGATGATCTCGTTCTGTAAGTTTCTACTTCAACGGCTGCAGGAATGTGTTGATTCTGGAGATTTGGACTGGTTTTTGTTGTTCTGGTTTGTTTTCAGTCCAAGTTGCAGTTTCTATTGACTGATGAAGGCAAACCTTGAAGGAATGCATATCGCCCGCTGCCTTTCAGACCGCAGCGTTAAACATGGTGACAATGACTTTCAGCTGCATCAAACTTTAGCTTAAGATCTGTAAATATGATGGAGTTGTAACCATTTTTCTGTTGGCTGTGGCGGCCATCTTGAATTGAACTGACACCAAATGTTAGTTGATGTGTACCAGTGGTTGATATTTTAACACAGGCGAAAACATTATCACCCATTCACTTTGGGGTGATAAATAGTAAATGAATTGGTTTCTAACTTCTTCAGGTGTCAAATGAACATTAGATTTGCTCCATAGCCATAAACAGTTAATTTAGATAATTAAAAAGAAAAAAAAAAAAATCAGACAACAAATGGGTCATTATCATAAAATCTTTAATGGAGGTGATAACATGCAAAAAAAAAAAAAAAAGAGAAAAAAAGTATTTTTGAAATAATCTTAGGAATGCCTTAATTGAAAAAGTGTGAGGCCATTTACAATTAATAGAAACCCCCATCGAGTCTCACCGACTCCGATGATAAACCTGCTGAAACTCACGTCAGACGGACAGATGAAACTAATAAATGATACAAATTTACAAACTTTTTGGAGGATTTTGTTTCTAGTAAAACATCCGTGTCAGGTTTGATCAAACTGCTGAAAGATGTCGAGTTAGTTCCCGGAGTGCAAAAACAGCCGAAACGAAGCCTGAGTTTATCGATACCAAACACGTGACAATGAAAGGTTTTTTAAGCTTCTCTGAGATCTATAACAGTTTTATGTTTTTAATATACAACAAAAATAAAAACAGGAAAAATAAAAACAGTGAACGCATGTTAAGTTTGAGTTCCTAACAAGACATGGTTTAAAAATATGGATGCATCAATGATTACTTATTATTAAAAGGATCATGTCTAAATTGTCAATCCAAAATCTCCTCATGATTTCCTCTTCAAAAATATATTTTTGGCAAGAACGTTTAGTTTTTAAGAAAGCAAAATTAGTACAAAGAGCATCTTGTGATGTTGGCCCCTTTAAACATGGTTTGTACAATTAACTGAACAAATGTGAGGAAAAAAATAAAAAAGCAATAAAAAACAGTGAAAGTGGACGTAAACCTCATCAGGCACTCGGATCTGTTCATCTCATTCTTTAATAGGACATTTTATTTTGTGCATTTCTCACCAAGTCAAACAAGGTACTTTTCAGAATCTAGTTTTGTGACATTATATAAAAAGTAAAACAAATTGAAAGGAAAAAAAAGGAAATACACCTCACACGTTTAAAATAAATCCTATTTTGAACAGCAATGAAAACAAGTTTAAGGCAAGATGCTGAACACAGAAATCCAAAAGTTGATCTGTAATGATCTTTGTTCAGCTCTGGTGTTTTGTTGGTTTTTACCAGTTCCATCTGCAATCATCAAGATAACTAGTGTTTCCCCCCCATGATAGTTGACTCTCTGTTCCAGGCATCCGTTTCTATAGGTCACGAGAATCCATTAAGTCCTCTCTGCACCCCCTGAGGCTGCTGGGAGTCGCCGTCTCCTGCTGGTCGTTACGCTGGCAGGCTCAGCTTCTTGCCTTTCAACACTGCAGGGTGAGAAGTCAGACGGTCATGGCAAGAAAACATGAGTGGATCTGCTCGTGGTCAACATGTACAAAATCACTTCCTTCTACATCAACACTGTTTCCAAAACTCGCGTTTGTTTCTCGGCTTTAGGAGAAAATGGGCTTCAAATAGTAACAAGCCCTGCATATCTGTTCTTATACCATAGAAAAGGAAACACTAAAGCTAAATAAAACAAACACGACTAAAAAAAACAAAAAAAAAAGGAGAAAGAAGAAAAACAAAATTTTCATTGTGTTGTAATGAGAGGTCTGCATTTGATGCTGAAAAACCAGACTATAATAAGAGATAAAGTGCTTTTCCCTACAAGCAAATTCTTTCAAATCAACTTAAAAAGCATGAGGAGCAAGTAATTCAAAAGGCATTTTCAACGCCACTGGTTTTAAAACCAGCACTGCGTTTTCTCTGACTGGAGCTACACATCCTTTTGAGTTATTATACAGGGAGAGCACTGCAGCGAATCTGGCCTCTAAAAACCGTAACTTTGGAAAATAGTTACTTCGTTTAAGAATTTTGCACAACAGAACCCTCTGATCAGCTAAGGCTGAACTTTGCAGTGAGGTTTTTCAAGGAAAAACAACTTTTACGCCAGTGGTAATCTAGGAAAGGAGCCCACTGATGACGCCAATGAATGAAGTGTGAAAGGTCATGTGGATTCTGATTAAAGGGACAATAAAAACACAGGGGTTTACATAAAGCTGCAGAAATATCACAGTTTGTGTATTAAATGGGTCCGTTTAATTCGACATCAGTGTCCAGAGTGGACGTGAAGGAAACCCACCTTTAGTAACATAAAGGTAGAAGAAGTCACAGTAGAGGATAGTCTGGACTACACCCGCCACAATGGCGATCATATCAAAGAATCCCTCAAAGTAGTAACGCCAGATCCAGTTGAAAAGATAGAGGGCCCGATACAGGCCCAAGCAGAACAGGTAGTGGGTGGTGATGGTCTCAGCCTCCCCGGTCTTGCTGATCATGAAGAGCTGGGGAAGGATCGCCACAGACTCCAGGTAGATGGAGAACGTCCAAAGGATCTGAAGACAGACAAGTTTGTTTTATTGAGAAGACCATCATAGAGGGCCAGTTGTCCATAAAACAAGGCAGCAAGCTGAAGTTACCTCCAAGGGGGAGAAGTCATGGTTGATGAGAACAGCAAGACCCCCGACAGGAACGATCAGGAACTCCACCCTGAAACTATCGTGGTTTCCATCGTAGGTAGCCCTGAATTTCATGTAAATCAGGTATACTGTGGCGTACAAACAGCTGATGTAGATCACCTGGTTAAAGAGACAGAAGGGTTCAAACTAAAAGAATACAAAGTGCCTGTTTGAATGGGAAAAGTCTTACCTTCATGCTCGAGTTATACAGAGAGATGAAAGAGGTGAGCAGATCCAGGTAACGTGTCGTAAACACGAGGGCAAACAGAATCTGGCTCTTTCCAGAGATACCTGAAACAAAAATAAACAAATGGGAGCATGTGCACAGATCAAGCTGAGGGTCTGTAACCTCAGAACAGCAATACAGTCCAGATAATTCCTTAAAGTGCAGTGACATCTACTGGACTTGAAGGAAAAATGAGCAATGCGTGTTAAGACTCCAACACCAAACTTTACATCTCTTTTGTTAAAAAAAATAAACAAACTCATCTTTATTACAAAGTGGGGAAAAAAAATACAGAAAAGGGAAAAACTCTGACAAACAGCATGAATGGAAATAATATTTGTCTTTGAAATGAAAGATTAATGTGAAAAAGTCAGATCTGGGTACGTGATTGTGTCTGAAGTTGTTCATTAATCTAACTACATTATTCAGGTTCCGGGCAGAGATCAACATGGCTACACAACTTTCCTCACAGATTTATTACGACCAGATATTTAAACATATGTCAAGAGGGTTTTTTTTTTTTTTTTACATCTTTGATCAAGAAACAGAAACTGTTGTCATCATTCTTTGTTAAGAACAGGTCTCTCTTGTAAATGAGTCCTCGAGGATCAACGAGACTAACCTGTATAAATAAAGGTTGAATGAATTTAAAAAAAAAAAAGAGTTTTGCAGTTTTGTTTTGACCTAAAAACCACAAACTTCACCTGAAGTTGTGGTTTGCACTCGAGAATCTACAGCTGGAAACCAACAATCCTGGGTTGAAATCAGGTCACTTTTGGATAAAGCACATCAGTGGTGTGTTTCTCTTTGTGCAACAGTTTTTCTTGTACTTTAAGGAAAAGCAGATCAGGTTGGCTCGGCTCCTCATCTTTAGCTGGTAGAAGACAGCAGTGATCGTTCGGCCTTTAGCTGTGTTGAAACCGAAGGCCAAGAGGCGAGTGAGGTGCAGACGAAGCCAGAAGAGGTGGAGGTAAAGTTGTCTCACATGTTTGCGATTGTCTTTTTACAACAATGTGATGTTCCACTCCTCCATAGATTTTATTATATTGATAGCAAAACAGAGCTTTGGTTTCTCCCTCATTATAAATATGCGTCTTAAAAAGATGCAGTGAAAACTCAGAAGGAGCTGCTGCATTAATACTGGAGTGTTGTTGAGCTCAGTGATGAAGCGTTTAGTTTAAAGAAACTGGTATGTTGGACGTTACAAAATGAAACCTGAGGTAGGAAGAGGATGAATCCTATCTATTATATGCCATTTATTATATTTAACAGTGTTTGAAGTTTCACAAATGGATGACTTTGGCATCAATTTCAATTTCATTTTTTCCCCTGACTTGAGATAAAATTGAAAAAGAAAAAAGATGATTCATAAAACTAGATATATATTGCTTAAAATAATTACACAACAATCTACCAACTAAATTATACTCTATAACCATTGAAATTAGACATTAGTAGCTAAATGTACTTTTTTTTGTACTAGCAAATAAATGTATGCATTAGTAAATGACAGACCCTTAGCTTGGACTCTTTTACATGTGAAACTAATAGTCCAGTTTTTTTGCAAATATCCAAAAAATTAAAAGCTGTTTAAATTTACAAAAATCTCCCAACTATATATTTTTGTAAGCACATTAAATTGTTATAAAATAGTTTTCTTGTGCATGAAGGTTTCTCTTCCCATGAATATCAATAAAATGTCTCGGTTAATATTCATACATTTAGCAAGTAACCTGTCAACTTGACATGTTAGTTCTTTATGCATACATATAACATTTATGAAATATAACAATGCGTATTATACTTAAAGAATATATATATTTTTTAATCTCAGTTAAACGAAACAATTTTTTTTCCAGATTTTGGGTAATTTCAGGATCCAAAACCTGCTCCAACTTGTTAAGGCTCCCGGACAGTATTATTTTAACGAAACATTTCAGTTTATCAGTATTAAAGATGAATAAAAACTCACTGAATAGTTAAGATTTGGTTATTTTATAGTCATTTCTAGAACTTCGGCTACTTCCGTAGCAGCGTTCACAACGCCACGTCAGAAGCCAGACCAAAAAAATCAATCCACGATACTTAAAGTTAACGGAGCAGACAGTGTGTAGGAATGATGAGCAAAGGAACCGGTTACACTAAGCTACTTTACAAACTCATTAGATAAACCTAGTCATCTGGGAATTTATCTTCTATCAAAGAGAACCAGAACAGACCACATTGCTAAAGTTCACTGCGTGTTCTGTCAGTGAATGGCTCAAATGAATGAAAAGACACGTTAGCTTGTCAAGCTAGCTGGCCTACTAAGAAACAAACATCAATATAGTAACTGATAAAAGGTAGTCATTTGCTAACGTAAATAAAACCTAAACCGTGTCCTAACTAATACAACTAAAGCTTGTGCTCACCTGCACACGACCTGCTTTTCCATATTTTAAGGAGTAGGATGATGATGGCAGCGAGATGAGATAGGTCCCCCGTGAGTCTGAAGACGTTCATTTCTGCAGGATGAATAAACACACACCGCTAGGATCACGACGAAAATCTCACTTTTCCGTTTAATCCCGAATCAGTCTGTGCACACTTTCTGCTGCCTTGTAAAACCTGTCTTGGTAACTTAGTGGGGGTTCACAGGTCTGCCGGATACGGAGTTGAGAATATGGCGAGAGTGCAGGTCGACGTGGAAGGAGGCGTGGCGATACACAGAATCCACAGCTGATTGGACAAAATAATGACAGACAGCAAACCTGGACCCGCCCACAACCTATTTGACTGGTCTGAAGGTGGGCATATATGTAAAGACAAACCAAATACTTTGGAAAATTTAAAATAAATTTTGTGTCCATAGATCTAGTTAAATTAGAGACTGCGGCGAAGTTAAGACTCAAAGCAGTCTGCTGGCTCCTGAGACAAATAATATTAACTTACTTTTTACATATATGAAAGTTTTTGTACAGAGTGCCCTCTTGTGACTTGGTGCTATACAAATAAAATGAATTGAAAATTAAAATTTGTAAAAGCAATTTTGGATTTTAGAGAAATAAAGCTACAAGTACGTATGTACAAGTAAGTGTTGTTCAATTAAGTGCTCAAATAAGAGAACTTTACAACAAAAGTGTTTCTTTAATATAAGCTATGTTATCCAAAAAAGTTCAATCTGGTCCTCTGGAAATTCAAAAAAACAAAAAACAAAACATTGTTTTTTTGAATGTCCAGAGGACCAGATTGAACTTTTTTGGATTTTTCTACCTGGATTATTGAGCATGCATCAGGATAAGCTATGTTACGTTATACAGTGCAATCTAAAATGGCAATGTTATTATTAAATTGTAATACTGTACCTGTTACTTACATTAAAGCAGTAATCTAATTTTCTAATTAAATGTCATGATCTTTACTGACCTTTATTTTACCAGGTGAAATGTTTGAGAACCAGCTCTACAAACATGACCTGGAAAAGAAAATCCTGCAAGAAAAGGGTACAGCAATACAATGTTGTTTATTTATTTATTTATTTTACCTTTATTTACAGAACTGTGCGTAAAACAAAAACTAAAAAAACTAAAATAATAAACTGAAAAAATCATAATTATAAATAAATACATTTTGAACTAACAAAATAAAATAATTAGTAATCGTCAGTTGTTTCCATTATCAACCTTGTTTATATATATATATATATATATATATATATATATATATATACATATATACAAAACCATGACATGCAAACTTGGTCTTTTGTTTTCTGATACAACAGGTGGACAAATCATGCAGGGTTTTTTTTCTGTTTTTACATCCATCATCTTTTACCCGCTTCTTCTTTTTCAGGTCACGGGGGTCATCGGTGTCCATGTCCAGCAATCACTGTGCGAGAGGTGAGAGACACCCTGGACAGATCTCCAGTCCATCACAGGGACACATAGAGACAAACAACCATTCATTCTCTCACTCACACCTAGGGACTATTTAGAGTTATCAAATCAGCCTAACATGCATGTTTTTGATCTGTGGGAGGAAACCGGAGCACCCGGAGTAAACTCACGCGCGCATGGAGAGAACACGCAAACTCCACCCAGAAAGTTCTCTGGCCGGGATCTGATCCAGCGACCTTCTCTCTGAGAGGCACTAGCTCTACCAACTGAGTCGCCAGTTAAAGTTATAACAGCTGTTTGTATTTGCGCTGAACGTAAAAATGTAAAAACCTCAAATATCACAAACCTCAACATGTTAAAATGATTCGTGTACATTTAAGTCTGTGGTGTTACAAACAGACTGCACAATGCAGAAAAAGAGGAAATGAGCGTTGAGGAAGTGAAATCAAAAACTTGTTCCTATGGTGCCCTTTAGATCACCTCCTTCAGGAAATCATAAGATCATTCACCAGCAGTCCGGCTACAGCCATGAAGGGCTCGTTTTGGTTGCCTCTCCTGCTCACCCACCTGTGTGGGACAGGTAAGACACACCTATGCTTCATAAAGATCTGAGTGGTTCATTGATTCACTAAGAACCAGCTCGTTTTGTTTCAGCTCTGTAATCAGTCTCAAGAAACTATGTTTGAAAATGAATTCTTAAAAAACAAAATCTGTTTCTTGCAGAAAGCAGAAAGAAGGAAGAGAGCTGCGTGTCCCAGCCTCGCAGGGTGATTTTCTACAAGACAGCACAATCAGCTCTTCTCCCTTGTATTGTTTCTAACTGTTCTGGTGAAAACCTGCACTACCAGTGGTTTGTTGTTAGAGAAAACCACCATTTTTGTGTCAACTTGACAAAGAGGCACAGCCTGAACGCAACATCTTTACAGATTACTTCACCGAATACCAAAGACAGCGGCGTCTACTACTGCGCTGTCAATTCAACAAGTGGAAAAGAATGCTGCAGACATCACGTAGGACTGGGAACAACTCTTGTGGTGAGAGGTAAGGAGGTGGTAGAAGGTTGACTCGAGGGCTGAAGAATATCCCACGCTTAAGTTTCTTGAACAAGATCGTTCTTTTCTCTTTTAGAGCATACGAAACCAGAAGTGAGACAGAGCCTTCTGTGGTCGTCCTTCACCCTCTTGGTCATCTATAACCTGGCATTAGTGGCACTTTTTATTCTGAAAAAGGTGACTCGTGTTCATCTTAAATTAAATCTTTTGCTCAGATTGATCAGAGTTGGTGCGACTAACTGAATCTGGGCTGATCTGACACGAGTTTCTTTTTGTTGTAGCATGGCTGCAAAATTACCATCTGCAAGCAGACGTCCAGATCAGACAAAGCAGTACAAGTGAGTCTTTTTTTTTCTAACACCACTAAAACTAAAGAGGAAGAAGAGTCAAAGCTTCTGTTAATTTTTGACAAGATTCTCAAAACACCAGAGCTCACAAAGAGTCATAAAGTGTCCCAAGATTGTATTCTAAATGCAAGCGATGCGTTTGTGTTTCACTGTAAATCTCAACGTTTGTCCCCAAAGCAGGGCAGTGTGAGAAAAAAGACCCAGTTTCATGATGTTCTGCAAGAACTGCACAGCAGAGGGAACTTGACTAAGAGCAAACAAACCAGAAACCATTCTCCGGTTGGGGTAAATATTGTTGCGGCACGTTGGGAGTCAGATTTACTCAACACTAAGATTGCAAAGAACTTCTGCAGTTGTACGTTTCCTCACTGACTTTAATGTCCTTCCAGGAAGTAAACGGCGAGAGCAACATCTCCACTGATGACATCTACCAGAATGTGTGAAATATGGCCGATTTGCATCTTTCTGGCTGGGAGGATACAAAGAAAACATCCAACAGAGGACAGAAGACATGAGCAGTGAGCTTCAGCACGGATTTTACTCATCTGGAGGCATAAACGTCACATTAGTGCTCCTTTTCTCTTCGAACCTTCAGCCTCTGCTGTTACACAGACTGCATCTCTGTGTCGTTTCCATCCCACCTTCTCATTCTTTCTACATGTCCGTTCACGCTCATTCTTCAGATTTCATTTCAGGAATTCCTGCAACAGAGAGTGGAGAATTAGCCGTGTGAAATATGTTTAGTGATCCAAGTCCTGCTGTGTCCATTCACCTGGCTTATAGGTGTTTTCTAACAATGTCTAAGAAAATATGACAAGTTAAGGAAGCATCTGTGCCGTTTATGAGTTAATGCTCTGAATTTCTTCATATTCAGCTTCCAAAGAGCCAGATGTTTCTTTTAAAGGTAGTTTTGGTCAGCTCTCCATGCATCCTGACAGTCTGACAGTTTTCCTCTGGACTTTGGCTGTTTTTTCACTCATTCAGTCCATTACCTGATCATTTGGGCCCAACCAAGCATAAACAGCAACATTAGCTGCCTGTCAAAAGGACAAATTTGTTCATTTATTTTGCCAAATCCACAAAAAATATATATATTTAAAATAAAAAAAAAACAGTTTGACACATAAAGTATTTTATCACCAACAAGGTGGTCCCCAAAGAATTACCAGCTGAAAACTTGTCTTGGCATGGTGTGCTAAAATATATGACTTTACTTCTGTAAGACTGTTTTCTTTGGCATTTTTATAGATCCAAGCCAAAGCAATGGCTACAAACACTTCTTTGCAACAGGAAGTGAGTAATAAAGTGCATATAAATATAATCAGTCTGATAATCAGGTCAGAGGTTTGATCCTTGCAAGAGAAAAGCTGTAAGAGGCTATAAACTGAAGTTTTAATTCATGTGAATCATGTTACTAGTGTGAAGTCATATCAACAGGAATATAGACCCTGCGTTAATGTTGTGTAGTTACAACACTGATGTGTCATTTCACTTTGATACCAGTTTTAATTCATTCATTCAAATTTATTTGATCAAGGGCAGCACAATAAACAATGTTACATGGTAAAAACAAAGCAATTGTTATTTTATATGAAGGATTTTTAGCCACAGGCTAATTTGCAAACCCAGTCCTTGGTTGGACTGTTTTTAAAAACAGCTAAAATAACTGCTCGAATGATTTAAAGAAAACTGTTCTATTTGAAACAACTTCCTCTGGACTGGATTAAAGATTATTATTATTATTTTTAAAAAGCAGCCAGAATTCAAAGAAATACTTTCAGAAGGTTTAGAAATTACTTACAACAAAAAGACTCAAACGTTGTACAGCATGAATCGTGCTCGGAGCAGAATGTCTTGTAAACAAATTTTAATTAACTCTGAAAAGACTTCACATCGATTAGATCACAGGAAGAAAGTTTCATACGAACAAGACAAATTCCCTCTTTAAAAGAAACACCGTCACCTTTTTAAATTCACATTATTCTGATCCACGTGTACTGCATGTGCACATTTTGTACTGTTATAATAATTATATCCATTTCTGCTCAGTGCAAACACACTGACCCACTGGGTACTCCTGTTTCCTCCCACAGACCAAAAACATGCATGTTAGGTTAACTGGCAACGCTAAACTCCCTCCAGGTGTGGGAGTGAGAACGTTTGGTCTAAATGTGGTCCTGTGGTGGACTCAACCGTGACCCGGAAAGGATTTTTTTCTTTCGGCTGCTCCCTTCTTCAGGGGTCACCACAGCAAACTACTCACACAATTCAATAGTTTTTATGCCGGATGCCCTTCCTGACACAACCATAGACCACCGAGCTACCACAGCCCTCTGTGTGGAGCAGACAGCTGCCATCTAGGGTGCCTGGGGGAGCAGATGGTGGGGGTTAAGGGCCTTGCTCAAGGGCCCAGTGTGGGGTACATGAGGGTGGAGGCAGGTGTGGGTGCTTCACCTTTCACACCCACATTCTGATGTTGGTTCGGGGAGTTGAACCGGCGAGTTTCCGATCATAGGCTCACCTTCTCTAACCTCTGCGCCACCACTCCCCCTGTGGAAAGGATAAAGCAGGTCAAGGTAAATGGATGAGTGGGTGGAACGAGCATTTCTGTATTTTTCTCTCAGTCTGCGAGAGATTCTCTCTTATGGATGTTTTTTTTTCTCCCTTTTTTGTCACAAACTGTGAAACAGCCATGTTGTGAAGCACATTTTCCCTCAAAATTCGTGTAGTTTCATGTGCAAGTGAACGCAACACGTAAACACGATCATCTGGACCATAGAACAGTTGCCATTTATATTTAATCCATGCATACAAAGAAGGTGGATTAGTGTTAATTGTTGCGTGCTTTCCTTCTGTTTCCAGTAAAATAAAAATGAGCCCAAACTCTCAGCAAGTGCCTTCCAGCCTAATGACATGTAATTTGTATTATTGCATGTTTTTTTTAACATGGCTTTCATCAAAATAATTTACATTTATGTCTGACTCTTAATTTGTGATACATCATTCATGAATAATATGCTGCCAACATGAAGAGTCTGAACAACTGATCCAAATCCAACATTAATGAGGCTAAATGTGTTTCCTCACCCTCAAAATATACCTGTAGTGCTCTGCTGTGCTAAAATCAAACATGACAGCCGTTATAACGAGGAAACCAACATCCGCTCTGGAATGTAAACATCCTTGGATTCAAACATGACATGAAATTGGACCAACTTTGACTCAAAGTGCTGTAGATCTGTAAATGTCAGTGGAAACGTTTCTGCTGCTTTGGATCAAGTTTCAACCTCAACATAAGTGCTGACTCATTGAAGTGCACAATTTTTTTTTTCCCCCCCAAAAGCCCAACAGGACTTTTATAATTATCATAGGAAAATCAAACGTGACAGAGTTTATGAAACTCTGTCTGGAGGAGTAATAACTTTCATACTAACTGACTGGAAAACGAGTAAAAATCAAGAATCAGGACTAAAGAATTACAAGAACAGTTTCCAGCCTCAGCCACTGTGATTAACAAACATCTCAGTTCAGTGCCATACTTGGAGGAAATGAAACGTTTACATTTGATTTTAGTCTCACCAATATTTATGCCACCAATCAGCTGCCACATTAAGATGAGTAACCTTGACATGGTTTTGAGGTAATTCTTTAAGCATTTACCCACATCCCAACAACATAAGCTGCTTCCTCAGCATTCTGAGAACGCAGATGTTAGCTGTCTATGTACTTTGAGTCCACTTTGTGACTGTTGCGGATGGAAAACGGCCACCAAGCCAGGACTTGTAGAGCAGCGACACCCATGGGCACCAGGCAGACCAGGTAGAACATGACACTGCGGAGACCTTCCAAAGCACTGGAAACAAGAAGACACAAAGGGGTTGCATTTTTATTTACAACTACACCAACATTTAACATTAAAATTTAAGTCTGTTCATGGACCGTGTCTGATTCTGCCAGAAATGTCTCTACAAAGTGTTACCAAGTGACAGCCATATTGTTTATTTTAGCTATTGTTCAGCTGTTTTTAATTTTTGGCTACAATTTTGCTTTTTTTTAGCTACTGTTTTGCTAATTGTGTGAACGCTCATAAAGCATTCACACTGTTGTGATCCATTTTTCTTCCAAACGTTTGTCGGCGCGATTCTCATCCTGCAGTTTTCAAGTTCAGCTCTTCCAGGACAATCCTGCTATGACTTTTGGTATTGGTGCAACTTTAGCTTTTTGAAATATTTAGCCTTTTCTGCCACTTTTTTCCTCATAGAAAATGAATTGAGCCAATTTTACATCCTTCATATCTTTAGATCCGTTTAAAACCTTTTACTGCTCTTTTCACATTGTTCCCGTTTGACTTCTTTCAGCTTCTTTGTGCAAATTTAAACATTTTTTCAGCTACTTTCAGCTGTTTTTTTGGCTATTTTGTGATCCTTTCTGATTCTTTCTACAATATTTTTGTGCTTCTTCTAACTTCTTTCTGCTAATTTCAGTTTATTATGCTCCTTTCAGCTTATTTCTGCAAGTTTTAGTTTTTTCTGCTATTTCAGCTACTATATAGCTGTTTTTATGCTAATTTGTTGTTTTTTTTCAGGTAATTCCACATTTTTTGCACTCATTTCAACTTCTTTTCAGCTTACTGGTAATGCAGTAAAAATGTGCACTCTCCACCTCCTTCTGGTAATTTAAACTTCTTTTTTTCTTTTTAGCTACTGGTACTTAGCAGGTTTTTTTTGCTAATTGCAGCTTTTTCAGATAATTTCTACTTTTTGTGCTCATTTCTGCTTCTTTCAGCCTAAATGGGCAAACATGTTTTTTCTGCTTTCTTCTGCTAATTTAAGATTGTTCTAGTTTTTCAGTGAACTTTTCCGAAATTGTTTAGCTAATTTCAGCTGTTTTCAGATAAATTCAAGTTTGTCTTGGTAATTTCTGCTACTTTCAACCTAATTAACTTCTTTCTGCTAATTTCAGCTCGTTACGCTCCTTTCAGCTAGTTTCAGCTTTTACTGCTATTGTAGCAAATTCCTTCAACCTTTATTTCTACAGGTTAGTCGCACTGAGTCATTTACAAGAGAGACCTATTTTGATCCGAGTTCCTATTTAGCTGTTTTATGCAAAAAAATATATAAAAAAATTCAGCTAATTCCACATTTTTTAGCCCATTTCAGCTCTTTCCACTACCTTCTCGTAGGTTAAGCTTCTTTCTGAATTTTCAGCTACTTTGAAAGATTTTTTTTTGGGGTGAATTTTAGCTTATTGTTTTTAGCTGATTTCCTAACTTTTGTGTTTATTTCTGCTTATTTAAACCCAATTCAGCAAATATATGTTCTTTCTGCCTTCTTCTGCCAATTTAGGCTTGCTCTTTCATTTAGCTGCATTTCAGCATGGTTTTTTTGTGGCTAATTTAGCGGTTTTCACCAAGTTCTTCTGCAATAAGCATTCACACTACATTTTCGCAGGAAATGCAATTTCTCGAGATTTTAGTTACCATTTGATTAATTTTAGCTTTTAGCTTGTGTTCTACTATTAACTACAGTTTTCACCTTATATTTAGCTCTTTTTAGCATGCATCCTGGTTATTTTAACTGTAACAATTTAGTTTTAGCTTCTTCAGCAAATTAGATGAAAGTCATTCAGCACTCAGCGTTCACACTGTCGTATCTTCTTGCTTTTTGTTTTGTTCTAATGAGTCCCTCACCTGCTGATTGAATATTTGAGCATAAAGCTAATATTTTTCCTTATTTGAATTATGAAATCACAGGTGACCTTTGGAACATGAGATTTAATGAAGTGCCTTCGCTTTATACTGCAGAGCATGTTTCTGATTCTGATGCCGGGTCAAGCTGTCCTCCACAGATACAACCATCTGGGTCTGACGCTCTTGTGTGAAAATATGTTGATATCCAACAATGACTCCTGTATTCATCTGTACAGCAGATAGATTCTGATGTCTTTCATTGTGGGAAAAAGTCTCTGTTCCAAGGAACCTCTGCTCACATTTTTCACATTATGTAAATAATATTTGATAAAACGTGTTCCCTGTCTTAATTACCGTTTTAGAGTGACCTCCACCGTCGCTCGTTCTCATCTCACTGACACCAGCATCTTACCTCGTTTCTATCTTGAAATTTATCAAGTAAGCAACTGCTATCTTAAAAAAATAGATAAAAACTAGACTGAAAGCCCATATTACCACTACCACTGTGAAAAACCACATCATGTTGCTGCTGATCTGTTTCATGTTGCTGCTGATCTGTTTCAATGTTGATGTGTTCATGCGTGCACATCCGCTCACACAGACTCATGTTCATGTTTGTGCTGATGTTCAATGTTTTTATGTTATGAGTGCTTAGTGTATATTTAGTTGATGTTTTTCTTAGTTCATATCTTAGATATTATTACTGTTTTTCTTATACATTTTATTGTTGGATGTAACTGGGACCCTGTGTACATAATTTCGCTCCACCACATGTACCACATGAGGTGCGAATGACAATAAAGAATCTCTGACTCTGACTCTGACTGACTCTGATATTAAATACAGTAAGTTCTAACAATTAACATTTATATATAATTATGTGACTCTAAACTTTACGTTTAAAAAGATGCAAATGTGACATGAGGAGCGGTGCCTTCAACAGAGACTCGTGCTCAGAAACCACCGCTGGGAATCTCAGATTAAAAAATAAATTCACAATTTTAACTTTTAAAGAACTAATATGCTGAAAAATCCATTGTCTGTACCTCAGGTTTGAGTCTTGTCCTGCACCTTTCAGCTGCTCGTATCCAAACTGATTCAGGATTTTAAGAACGATCATCGGAGCCAAAGACTGAGCCGGTTTAGTGAACAGAGCGTTTGTTCCAAACACCATGGAGGACAGAGGGGAACTGTGGACAACCACAGCAGGCGACAAGTCAAATATATATAATAAATAAAATATATAAATTTATAAAGACAAAAAGAGATGTGTTAGCACTCGGGAGTATGTGTTGAGGATGATGCTCAGCTATTACCAAATTAAAGTCTAGCTCATAATCAGTACAACTGACTGAGTTATAGTTATTTTTGTGTTGGCTAATGTCAGTTAGCTGTGTGAACATTTACCAAAGTTGATAAGTTGTAGATGTACATCTGATGTTTACTTTCTGAGAGTTTCATTAAGATTTGTTCAGGGCTTTGTGAGTATTTGTGCTAACAGACCGTGTTACGTCTAACAAAGTTTTAGACAAAGATGCTGCACAATGTGTGGTGCTCAAAATATGTGTTGTGAATGATGATCGGATACTACCACACCAAGTTTCAACTCAAAAGCTCAAAAGTTGAGTGAGTTACAGTAGTCCCTTGCTACTTTGCGGTAGGTACGACTTTCGTGGACCCGCTCTTTTGCGTTTTTTCAAAGCAAGATTGAACACGAGGAAAAAAATGCACACGACACACGACTGTCAACTTTGATATTACTCACGTGATTGGGACAGTACTGGATACTGTACAGTAAAAAAGTTAACTAAAAAATAAAACACTTTGGAAAGGTGCCACCATTTTGTAGTTTTTCTCAATAAGCCTATAATGCATCGCTACTCATAAGGACTACATGTCCCAGAAGTCAGTGCTCTGACCAGAGGCTGCATTGCCCTCTGCTGAAATACGTATAGGGAAAGTTTTGTTCTGATCCGAAAAAGTTTGGTCCTTTACAGTGACTTCGGCACGTAACAGATTCAGAGAGCGGCATGGAACCAGACCAGAACTGGACCTCCAGACCCATCGGCGAACCTGAGAGCTGGTAGCCAGCCAACAAGGACTTCCAAGCAGTGATGTGCAGCCGTAGGTCTGGTTTCTGTCTGGAGCCCATCACCACTACCACCCCGAGCCAGAGAGTTGACCAGAACCGGCAGGGTAGATTCGCCAAAACAGAACCAAGTCGGAGCAGAACTGAGAGCTGCTGCTGTTCTGAGTAAAATTTAGTAGCTACATATACGTATGTTGCTAATATAATGTAGGTTTAGGAGTTTAGAACATTACAAGAGAGTGGGAAGGGTTTATAAAGTCTTAAAATATATATGAAAACTAAAATGAATATAACATCGCTACATCGCAAATGTTCTCTTATTGGGGTGGGGGTCTGGAACGTAACCTCCGCAATAAACGAGGGACTACTGTACACTTGTTTTATTTAACAGCACACCTTTATAAACACCAGCTCCCCAATTTGCTCCAAAAGTTATTACTAAACATACTGCAGTAAATCTCTTGTTATTTCAGTGAGGCCTTGTTCACCTGCGCTTGTATTTCTGCAGATCTGTGTCGATAATGTCAGCCAGAGGCAACCCGAAGAGACTGAACGCTGCTTGAACTAGAACCCTGGAGAAGAGATGATGGTCAAGGATTAGTCAGTATAATTAAAAACAATAATTTACAGGTCAACCAAGGACCTTATCCAAAGCTTCTTACATGCTAATAGTGAGAAAAAATGCCAAGAAATAGTAGTGCTGAAGACCAAGTAGCAGCATGACGGCTGCCATTCCAGCTTCCAGGAAGAAGGTGAAGAGGATGATCTTATAGTAGCCAATCTTAAGCAGCAGTCTGTGACTGCTCAAAACTAGAAGCTGGGATGGATACAGTGAGATAGAAACATGGTAAAAATTAACAAAATATCTTCTGGTACAAGCAACACACGTTAAAACTAAACAATTTTATCCAATATTGAGAGACCTGTGGGTTAGTGAGACCTTTAAAATTGTTAGTTCAGTCATACGAGTTCACACGTTGGGACAAAAAAAGATGTATTTTAGCCTACAAATGCTTCCAGGAAAACAGAAGTACCTGAGGTAAGATGAAGCCTGCGCCGTACATGACGCTCTTAGCCATCGACGGCAGCGCGTCTGGAGGAATGAGGTGCTCGGTGAATATCATGGTGAAGCTGTTAAAGAACGCCAACATAAACACCTGGAAGAAATTCATGAGCACAAACAGCTGAAAGTCTCTGTTGATCAGGATCTGCCACGTCATCGTCTTCAGCATGGAGAAGGAGCATCCTGGATGATTGGTAGCCTGGTCACCTGACATCAAGTTGTCTGATTGTTTATTATCAAAGCGACTTTCGCTGTGGAAGCCTGTGTACATCATGCAGCCGCAGCTTAACAAGGCGATCAGCACGGTGAAAGTCTGAAAAGTTGGAAAGTCTTCCATGTTTCTGGACACCATGCCACAGAAGAGGACACTGGAGGAGCCGATGAGCGAGGCCACCTGAGAAACAGACAAGAGCTGTGAAATCAAAGGTCCAACTTACAAAAGCAGCGTAAAGATGGTCGTCGTACCTGGTTGTACTTTATGAGCCTTAATCGGTTCTCGTGGTGGCTGGAAATCTCAGCAAATAAGGCGCATTGAGCCAGCAGCACAAACGTCAGCAGGCCGTCAAATGCGCACAGCGCTACAGTCAAATGTAAGCCACACAGCCAGTCATCAGGCGAGTACGATCGCCACGGGAACCAGGCTATGAGGAAAGCCAGGGAGTAGAGCGGAGCGCCATACAGGATGGAGAGACGTCTGTGAGAGCAGCAGGGAACCCGGGAGTTATCTTGGAGGTAACCAAAGAGAGGATCATTGACCGCATTCCACACCATGTACACCACCTGCAGACACAGAGATGACAACAACTGTTCAAGCAGGTCTAAAGTAGTGAGCAAAGTAAATAAAACTAAATTATTTAACACATACACAACTATCTAAAGTTTTAAATCAGCATCAATGTCCAAAATCTAGGCCTTCTTGTAACTCTTTAAAGTGCTCTTTAATAATGTTTCTTTAGGCAAATTTGACTGTTTACTGGTTTGTCACTCATTTTCCACCCAGTCTTTGTACCAGACCATGACAGCGCAGCATGCAGTGCGTGCTTGAAAAACAGAATTGTGCCCGGCTGCCGGCGAAGTGCCTAAAGATCACGTCTGTGGTTCATCCCTGGAGTCTAGCAGCTCATTTATACCTGGATGATTATGAATGAGAGTTAAACGAGTTCCATCCATGATCTTTACCCGCTTCTTCCATTTTTGGGTCGCGGGGGTCACTGGTGCCCATGTCTAGCCACCACTGTGCGAGAGGTGGTGTGCACCCTGGACAGGTCTCCAGTCCATCACAGAGACACTAAACAACCATTCACTCTCACTCACACCTAGGGACAATTCAGAGTTACCAATCAGTCTAACATGCATGTTTCTGTGGGAGGAAACTGGAGTACTCAGGGAAAACCCACACATGCACAGAGAGAACATGCAAACTTCACCCAGAAAGGCCCCAGGCTGGGATTTGAACCGGAGCCACCTTCTCACTAAGAGGCGGCTGCTCTATCAACTGCACCACCATGCTGCCATTTAAATGAGTTAAGAAACACAAAAATATATTAACCTTTAAAACTGTGAACTGTTGGACTGATAACATGAATATAATGAGTGGAAGTTGCTTTCAAATTATTATTATTAGTATTATCTTAAAGATTTAGACAGCCCTGAGAAACTGAGTTCAAGGCCACTTTAAAAGATTACAAGGTTTATCTCATTGTAATTAAAATAAAAAAAACAGAAGAACATTTCGCAGAAATATTTTGGTTATTAAAGATCAGAAATTATAAAGAACATCTTGAGTATGGAAATGCAAACATAAAGCAACCAGATTCAGTTCTTTCCTTTTATTTGTTTATTTTTACACACATTTCCCCACAAAGACCATTTGCAAGATACTCACTTGTGATTGGTGGAATGCTCCTTCAGATATCTTGTATTTATTCAGGAAGAGATTAACATAATAGAAGCTGAAAATGTTGTTAATCATGGCTGAGCCCAGAGTAGTCATGGAATAAGCTAGAGCTGCATAACTGATCCCGAAATTCAGCAGGTGTCGAGCCATGATGGCCACGCTTCTTCAGTTTTTCGGGTGCACACACTGACTGAACTCAAATCTGGACTTCCAGCTTCTGGACTTCCAAAGCGTCGAAACACGTTTTCTTCTAAAGCATTTTCGTTTAATTGATCCCCAAGTTTCCGTTAAAGCTACTAACTAACTAAATGGTTACCAAACCTGTACAAACCCTCGAAAATCTTCCACTCCGACTATGAAATCCTGCTTAACTCGATTGTTGTGCTCCTGATCGGGGGCGGAGTTTATTGATAATCAACAAACGTTTGATTGGACGCAAGAATTCCGTCTTACTAGATGCTCTGTGATTGGACAAAAAAAGTGTCAATCAATAACAGGAAGTTCCAGTTGCTTTTTAAATTTTGAACCGTCAGTCGGATTGTTCTACTTACTATGTGAGATGATTAAAATAAAGCTAAATATGAGAAATAGTAATAGAAATTGCCAATTGATTTGTGTAAACAAATATGTGTTTCCGTGTGGCTCTTCTGCCTCCTACCGGTCAATAAGGAGGGATTGCCACGTTGCTGTGGACAACCGAGTTAAAGCCTCTCACACACCCTGGCAGGATGTAGTCGCAGCCCGCGGTGGTTAGCCGACCACTCCAGACAGCCGCACCGACACGAAATGTGAGAAGTTTCTCTCGGGTGGAGATTTATTTTAACCCTGCGGCGTGAAAAATGTTGACTGACGTGATTCTTGAGGAAGAGTTTGAGAAGAATGAAGAAACTTGGTATAACCAGCGGGACCTCGAAAACGGTAAGCAGAGGACGCGCCCTTAAAACTCCACTTTACGCCACGAGTCAGTGAACGCATCACCGGCCAGCTTTGTCATTATTTGTCCAGACGAGTGTAATGGCAATTTCTTTACAAATAAACGAAACAGTAAGAGTAAGCTGGTGAGATAACATGATGCACGTGTTTCTTCAAATGTTCATAAAGGTAAAATCAACTTAAAGTTGGTATTTTCTCATCTTGTGGCAGGATTTCCTGAGGCTGTCAGGTCCTGTGTTTTTATTGTCTTAGTAATTATGTGTTTCATCAATTATGTTTGTGCTGCTCAAACAGCAGCTGGATGGTGAGGCATAAAATAAATAGATGTATAGTTATGCTATCCTAATAATGCTTGGGATAAAATGGAGTTACAAAAACTTAAACTCAAAAGTCTATACACACACACACACACACACACACACACACACACACACACACAGTCTAATCTAGAATAATTGTGCAAAAGTTGTAAAAAAAAAAAATACAGATGAGCTTTGAATTAGTGACATATGATACAGTTCTGGAAAAAGCAATAACAAATTACCTAAAGTGTCTGAAAATGGCATTTAAAAACAAAATTATAGTCAAATAATTTATTGTTATTAAAAAATGACAAAATACCAACTGTTTAAGATCTTACAGTTTTATAATTAAACTCCTACCAGTCTGTTTTAAGGAAAAGCCAAAGCTAGTTTTAAATACTTTAAACATAATAACCTTTTTTTACATTTGGACTGAATACGTTTTCCTTTAGCTTGTGATTTAGTTTCCAAGGAAAATTTAATGTCATTCCTAAAAAAATAAAATAAAATAAATAAAATTATAATGAAAGTCAATATTACACACTTTAGCATGTGCACTTTTTAAAAAGTATAATTTTAACAATGACTAACTCTATAAAAGTAATTATTCAGCTCTGAAAGACAATAGGTACTAATAATAAAAATCAGATGACATCACCTGTAGAGTTCAGGAGTGGTATTCAATTAAAGTGCACAACAAACTGGATCACTAATATTCTTAATAAGTCATCTGCTAAATAATATAGCAGTTGGTTGGGTCTTTACTTCGTTCCTTTTCTGAGTAAACTAATGAAAAACCTAATCCAAGATGGGGTTTTGGTGTAAATTAAGTTTTTTATTTGTAGAAGTGATGCTAGCAGTCAGGAAGATCTTCATGTTTTGAAAAGTATGAGATGGATCTTTGCAGTTTGTGCTGCTCTGTCTCACCCTCCTCCTGTAAAGATGTTCAAGATCATTTATCAGAGATATGAAACATCCGAGTCAAAAACTACAAAGCTCATTGTTGTTTTATTTGCATTATTCACTGTAGACCAAGGAGGCTGGCGTCAATCCAGATTAGTGGGCCACACAGATTCCAGGCAAAGTCCAGACGTGATAAGAACTTAGCCGAGGACAATAAGTTGCTGTTGTTCAGTCACTTCCAGTTGTTTGTGACGGGGCGAGAACTGGTGTTTTAAAGATTTGCTCTGCTTTGTTTAGATCTCCATTTGGCAGCGGAGCTGGGGAAAAGCCTCCTTGAGAGGAACCATGAGCTGGAGCAGGCCCTGCAGCAGATGTACTCCACCAACCAGGACCAGCTGCAGGAGATGGAGGTGATCCATGTTTACTGGTCGCCTCCAGCTGCTCGAATCCTGTGAACATGTGTCCACACGTTTAGACCCACCACTGTTCAGGCAGTTACTCTGTTAATGGCTTTAAGTGAATAAATCCAGGCTTAGGGATGATTCACTGAGAGAAGTAAAATCTAATCCTGACCAGACTAACCTAATGAGCCACTTGGAGAACAGGTTCTACCTAATTATGTGAAAACTCAAACTCCTGGCATCTCTGTGTGCTGACCTCAGACATCTGCTGAATGTCAAATCCTAAAATCTGCTTTCTTCACCGAGTACTGTGGTTCTGTGTTCTGATTTATCTGAGGGTTTACTAACACAAACGGCCCCCTGTAAACTTCAGCACTGGTCTGATCGACCCAGAGGACACGCCGCCCAGTGGGTCAGCAGTTATTAGAGTCTTAATTTGTTTACGACTGTGAGAACGCTGTGGCTTGAGGGTTTATTGAGGTTGATATGGTAATCCCAATACGTCTCGGTGACCCTCATACTAATGCTGTGTCTGGTGCCGAACGAGCTAAATTAAAGCTGCTTGTACACGTGAGTCTGATGTGATGCTGGGAAAGACTTCTGTTTGATTCAACTGAAAACGCTGGAGAGTAAAACATTTTTGCAAGAAAAAAATTAGAGACGAATGACGTTTTATAAAGTCAGTCTTGGAGATTAAGGTGGATGTTTGAGTTAAATACAGACTGGAAACAGCAGCTTACTCCAGGCACGTCTTTAGAAAAATTATTTTTGTGTTCAGTGCAAAGACAGATTACAGTACACTATGTAACCCTTTCACCACCTGGCTTGTTATATTTTGAGATTAACTATTCAATATGGGTCCTAAATAAATTTCAATTACCTTTTTATGGTGAAAATACATTCCAATGTATAGTCACTGTGTCTAGAAGGATAACTATGATTCTCAAGAGGTTTACCCACAAAAACAATATAATACAATATAACCTACAAGTTATTTTTTTACAGTATACAGTGATGCTGTATGATGGTGATCTGTGTTTGTCGGGGCACGTTTAAATGAATTTTTCAGAACCTAATCACGTCTACAGCTGATTTATTTTTGGAGCCATCCCCATTCAAGATGGCTGGCACAGTTAAGGAACCTTAGCAAACACACAAAATGGCTCAGACAGTTCTTCAGATGTTGAGCTAAAATTTGGTGGGATCGTAGCTGAGAGCTAACAGATCACATGAGCCACAGCTAACTAGCATATCAACAATATCATCTAAATCCGAGGTGCCCAACACGTCAATCGCAAAGACATTATGGGTAGATCACGTGGCATAAAAAAAATAGACGTCAGCCTATCATCCATCCTCACTATGAAATGTGTCACATGACTGACATACAGGGCAGCCAGTCACAGCACTCGTTCTCTCAAACCAGGTCTCAGAGTAGTGGAGATTTTGTGGGGAACAACCCCCCCCCACCCACCACCACCACCCCCACCACCCCACACACAGTGAAATTATCCCTGTGTGAAGTCGTACATGTGCACTACAGGTGGCTGCAGTCCAAAGTTTTTCTGAGCTAACAACAGTTATAATAAATAACAAACAGTTACAATAAATGGCAGAGAGCAGAGTGTTTTTGTGCTGCTCACCCTTTTTCAGCATGTTGGAGCAAAATAATAAAATCCAGTTCCAAAGAGACGTTGGTGTATTCACCAGTTTAAACGTAACTGTCTGAAGATGCTGCATGCGCGATGAGGGTTGCCAGATAAATTTAACATGTCTTATTTACACCCTCCTTTTCTGTGCACATGTTCAACAAACACAGCACACACCTCATCTTAGAATATCTTTACTCAGCACAAATGACAGTTTAGGTCAAAGTACTATTATTTTAAAGCCACAGTACTATAGTTCATCATTTATCTGGCAACCCGACTGACATGGAAACTACAGCGTTTTTCATGTAAATCTGCTCATTTTTAGTTGATTATCCCCAATAAACATTGAAAAAACACTAACGTTTCCAGCGGTTGTTCTCGTATTACTGGGGTCTTATGGTAGGTAGATCACTTTGACTTGGTCATTTCAAAAGGAGCTCACATGATAAAAAAGTGTGCGCACCCCTGATCTACATCATGTTGTTTAAATGGTGTTTGTAGCTTATAGGAGGCTCTTTTTTCCCTCTTGAATATGTGTCAAGCAGTAAAATCTATAAATCTTATAAAACCTCTTGTTGTGTCCAGTACCTGAGCAAGCAGGTGGAGTTGCTGCGTCAGATGAACGACCAGCACACCAAGGTGTACGAGCAGCTGGACGTGGCCACCAGGGACCTGGAGCAAAACAACCAGAGGTTGGTCCAGGACAACCGCCTGGCCCAACACAAGATCCACAGGTTAGTCCTTCAGTCAGCCATTAATTACACTTTATTTCCTTTAAGTCATGATGAAGCCTAGATGTTCCCAATGGGTTTTCTTCAGTTTAACAGAAACTATTGATGGGCTTCAGACCCTCATGGAGGATCTGCAGACCCAGATCAAGGAGCTGAAGTCTGCACAGGCAGAGCGGAGTAAGAGGGAGCTGGCAGAGCAGCGGCGCAGCCTCGGAGCACAGAGCGTGTCCTGCCTCAAGGAGCTGTATGACCTACAGCGGGACCGGTAAAACTCTCCAGTGTGTCTTATCGCTCGCATTCTGCAGCAGAGCAGAGCCGTTTGCAGAGAAGACGCAGCGTTTCATTTCTTTACATCTATAAATGTTTGATTAAACAATTAAATTAAAGACGTTTTCCCAGAACTTTGCATAGCTGCGAGGTCTGGTTTGTGGTTTCAGCACTCAGCCCTTGTTTGCTGAACTGACATGTGCGGGTCACCTCGAGCAGAACATTTAGCTGAGACATAATCCAGCAGAGGAGGAAGTTAATCCGTCCCCTCTCACACATGGAGCGGCTGCTTCAGGAAGAATTTATATCGTGGAAAAAGGTTTAGAAATAGTTTCAATAAGAGAAGTCTGCATGTAACTCTATATAAATAAAATACCTAAAGAATGATCAAATATGTAGTAACTTTACACCCACACATACTTTTTATTGTTACGTTTTACTTTTTGGTAAATATTTTTGTCTTTACTTATTTCTCCAGTTATACATTTATTATCAAACACTACTAAAGGCAGTACATTAATGTTTTTATCCTTTTCTGTTTGTTTCTGTAACGTTAACAGAATATCTCCTGAACCACTGGACAGATTTCAGTTAAATTCCCAGAAAGTCATCCTTGGACTTATTGAACATGTGAAACTGATTAACTTTTGGATTCAGCACAAATCAAGTTGGTTGCTACAGTCAGCTGCTTAAAAATAAAAAAAAAACTTAACGGCATCGCCTCAGTGGATTTTACAGATGCTGAGCTAAAGTCTGGTGTAGCATTTAGCTGAAAGTTATTCCCAACACGTACTCCAAGTACTAACAAAACATGTAGAGATCAAACATTATTAATAGACAGATGCTGCGTACGATCATTTAAAGGTTTGACCAAAGTGGCTGTAACTCATTTATGTGATTTTTGTCATGAAAGTCTGACATGAAAGGCGGTGGGCAGTTTGCCTTTAATAATTACTGACATATTTACTCTGTAAAAGCTCTGATATGAAAAAAATAAAATAAAATTCAGAATGTTTTCCAGTTTCCCCTCAGGCCACTAATGACCCAGCTCTTCTGTTGTTTCTGGCCCAGGTATCCAGCTCACGATGTTGGACTCTGGTCTCCTCAGAGCTTCCTCTGTGACAGAGACCGGCATGTCGACCCAGAGCAGGAGAACCAAGCTCTGCAGCGCTCGGTCCAAACTCTTCAAAGACAGATGGCAGCAGAAAGGAACCGTCGGGAGGCCGCGGAGCGAGAGGCTGAGTTCACATCGAGAGAGAACCGGGGTCTGGAGCAGCGGCTGGCCCTGCTGGTGGGCTGCCAGGCCCGGCAGAAAGAGCTGGAGGAGGAAGTGGAGCAGCTGCAAGTTCTGTGGCGTGCTGAGTGCGCCAACAGGTGAGAACAAATTCATGCAGGACTCTGCTTTCCCAACGTTAAATCAGAGAGAATATTTAACATACAGCATTCCTGCTCCCTCTTACCAGCGCTGGACGACCCGGCCGGCTGCTGCTGCCTGAATCACTATTTTTTGCCTCTGAGGAAAGACGGCGTGAGGAGGAGGAGATGCCTGAGAGGCATAAAGAGCGCCAACCGAGGCGCAACAGTGACAGCGTTTTAAAAGCAACAAACGCAGATGAACTTCGCCGTGGTCATGAGCAGCTGTGCGTCAGACGAGCCGATGCGGTGAAGCAGCGAGGCATCTCTCTGCTCAACGAGGTGGACGCTCAGTACAGCGCGCTGCAGGTGGAGTGAAAGCTTTCCTCTACGAATGTTCTTCCTCACGTTTAACTATGACCCCAGTTTTAAAAAAAATGTAGGAAGTTGTGTAAAATGTAAATAAAAATCGAATGCAGTGATTTGCAAAACCTGCATTTTACTCGCAATGAAACAGTAAACACATCAAAAGTTTAAGAAATTGTGCAAAAACTATTTAATTAAAGTAATTAAAAATTTTATGGCAGCAACGCAGCTCATATGTTTGGATGGGGCAACAAAAAGCTGTCCAAGGATGTACAATTTTATAATAATAATAATAATAATAAAAATTTAAATTAAAACAGCTGGAAGAACATTTAGCAATGACTTGAGTTAATTAGCAACAGGACAGTAAGAGAACTGAGTATGAAAAACATTTTCGAGAGGCTGAATCTATTAGAAGTAAAGATGGGCAGAGGTTTACTGGTTTCTCCAAATAATGTTCCTCAAAACTGAGAAGACTGAATAACCCATCACCATCAACAGATTAAAAATAATCTGTAGAACTTTAAATGTCATTTAAAATGGACTGAGGCAAAGTGGACAGACAAATCAAAACTTGACATTCTGTTTGGAAACCACAGACACATCCTCTCCTTGCAGTTCAAAAGCCCACTTCTCTGTTGGTATGGGGGTGCATTGGTGTCTATTGCATGGGCAGCAATTGGAAGAGCACCAAGGATGCAGAAAAGTATGAACAGGTTTTACAACATGTTTCCATTCAGACGTGTTTGTCAGGGAAGGCCTTGCATATTTCAGCAGGACGATTTTGAACTGCTGAGTCTCTAGATTGGTGCTGAACTGGCCCGCCTGCAGTCCAGACCTCTCAACAGAAAACACTTCCTTAGTTTAAATGTTTAATGTTTTAATAAGTTCAGTTGTTAATAAAATATGGGTTCATGAGATGTGCTCATTTTTTCATTCTGTTATTTTATTTTTACACAACTTTGTCAGAATGGGGTGGTATTTATTACTGGACTGTTTTCTGATCTGCAGTTGATTATTATTTTTTTAGGTAAAGTACGATGAGCTGCTGCGGCGATGCCAGCAGGCCACAGATGAGCTCAGCCATAAAGCCGTCCAGACTTCCTGGGCCCGCCGTCGCCTCTCGAACTCGGCTGCGTCGTCTGATCTGACGAGCGTTCCTGAAAACGACCAGCAGCCGGAGTACAAACTCCTCTTCAAGGAGATCTTCACCTGCATCCAAAAGACGAAGAAGGACCTGAGTGGGAGCAAGCACCCTGATGGCGATTTCAGTTCTGCCAGCTGAACGTGATTTATTCTCCAACAACTTGTTTTCATTCTGTCTGTTTAAAATTTAGGACAGGAAGTGGCTTTGTTATAAAACTCTACAGAAGGTGCATCTTAAATATGTTCCCTTTACTTTTGTCTGTTTGCACACAGCTAATTTAAATCCGTCCTGTTATCTGCAACAGCTGCATCTGATGCAAGACTGGAAATATAAAATATAGCCATCATAATTAATGCACTTTTATATATTTAAACTAATGTGGATAAGATGTACAGCACTGCTCAAAAGTTTGAAACCGTTCCTAATTTCTTTATACCTCCAGACTTTCTGAAATCTGTATCATCGACTGTATGTCAAGATTTAACCAATGTCTCTTTGGAATTCAAGTTTTTGGTCAAATACTATTTTGTTTTATGTTTGGGGACTGTTAAATAGCTAAAGAAATGTGAACATGTCTTTGTGACAGGTCTGAAGAGCTAAATTTAAAACTGATGTGTGTAAACACATCACAGCTTTATCCTGAAGGTTTAGGAGCATTTTGATGCTTGATTGAAACATATTTCAGATTTATCGGCTTTAAAAACAAACTTTCATCTGGGAGTGCTCGGCTACTTGGCTGAAAATGAGTAAAAAAAAAAAAGGCAGCTCAAGTCAAAAATTTCTAAACATTTAAAAAGTAGCTGAATACTGACTGGCAAAAATAAAGTAGCTAAAAGCCGAAACTAAAAGACGCTAAAGTAGATTTTTAAAAGCTCTCGAGGATTTGAGGATTTGTTCATTTTAATGAGGAAAACAAGACAAATTCAAGTAAAATATTTCAAAAAGTATGTTACAAAAAGCCAAATGTCTGAGCCATAACTTCCTATATGAGCTGAACAGTTTGATACATGAATGTTTAAAACAGCTGAAAGAAGCTGAACTTATCCTAAAACTCACTGCAGACTCAACATTCACACCATTAAAACAAAGAAATGACCTAAAACTTCTGCACAATATTGCACATTTTAACCATAAGTATTACACTATTACTACAGTATTTGTACACGTTTTACTGTGTCAGTATTTGATCTTTTGGTTGTTTGTCAGGAAAAGGCGCACCATGTGTAGTGTTACAGTAAATACACACATTTTTTAAGAAACATTTTTTTTATTATTACTACATTATACATATCTGCACACGTGTGTGTGTATGAGATCAGGGATTTAAGATCTATTTGCAACTATGATCTGAAAGTTGTTGACATGCACACTGGATTTTTATTGTTTTAATGCATCTGACGACTGCCCAGCAGCAGCAGGACACAAGCTGTTTGTTTGATAAGACAAATCACATTTTTGCTTTATTTATAGATAAACTGTTTAATTTATTTTCTGTTTAGAGCAGATTTTGGTCCAATGATTAGAGGCTTTATAAATGGTTTGTCTTCCCGGTGTTAATAAAAAGATCATTATGTGTAAATGTGGGTGTCATAAACTTGAAAGCATTTATAAAGACGATATGTTTTCAGTTGTGTAGAAGAATGCGTGTTTGCTCATAACAGTGTTACGTTTTAGTTTGCTGTCATGTTGGTAAAATAAAAGTAATGCAGTATATTTTGTGTTTATTTTATGTTAAAAACTAACCCAACATTTGTCTCCATTTTTCAAGACCTTCGTCAGTTGATAAAGGTCAAACAAACAATGTTTCTTTATTTATAACTAGGATTTGCATAACTGAGATTTAAATCCACTAAAGCTCCAACAAGAGGGTTGCACTGCACAAACCAGGGTTATTCAACTGGTGGCCCAGGGGCCAAATCGGGTCAAGTCAATTCAGACCACCAATGGATTCATTTTTAAACAAAACTAGATTTTAAACCATAAAACAAACTTAACAATAACAGCTGGATGTCCGGCCCCTGAGCTTGTGGCTTTCAGTAACTGTGGCCCCCTGAGCAATTTAGTTAAGTAGTCCTGGTACACGCTCACCCAGAGGGGCAGGTCTTTGCAAGACCTTTACAAAACTCCACAGATATTAAAACAGCAGACACTTGTGTCAAAAGTTTACTCACAAATTCATAAAACCAGAATGACAAAACAAAGAAGAACTGATAAAAAGTTGGCGTTTTTTGTTTATCATGCACATGTTTTAATGAAGGTTATTTTCTTTGTTAAACTATGGAGTCCATGCAGAAAAATCTAGGTGTAAATTATATCAGTTTAAAAAAAAGAGAACAGTCTTTTATCATTTCAGACGGTCGGTTTATAGATTTTCTGTGCTTCAAACTTTAAAAAAATTGTGTTTTTTATCTTATTACTTTTGTTATACTATTTTAATTTAAATTGTGTTGTAATGTATATGCATCATGTTGCATTAAACAGATCATGTTGAAAGGCCCCATAGCTGTGGCTGTACACTCCTAAATTCTGCCCTATATCAAAATTAAAAAAATCATCACTTTTCAGCGTCAGTATAATGTAACTAATGTAATCAGGTCTCTTGTAAATGAGTCCCTGAGGCTCACCTGTATAAATAAAGGTTGAATGAAAAAAAAAAATTTTTCAAATTTTAGCCACTTGATTTCTAAAGTTAAAATTAGTATTTTTCCACCGCAGAAGTCGAAGGTAGCGTGGCCGAGTGGTCTAAGGCGCTGGATTTAGGCTCCAGTCATTTCGATGGCGTGGGTTCGAATCCCACCGCTGCCACATACGTTTTATTAATCTGGATGACTTTATTTTTTTAATTTGACCCTTAATTGAAACTACTGATAGATCAGTAGTCGATAAAACGTTTTAATGGGAATATTTCGATCAAAAAGTCTTCCTGCATCTTTGTTGACTCGACACACTACGATCACTGCATGTACAATGGCGCCCTCTAGTGAACACATTAAACATGACTTTTTCTGTCGATCAAATGTTTTCAAATTCTTTGTATCATTTATGTTTTCGACCAGTATTGGAAAGCTGAACAGTCTTGCGATAAATATTTAATGGACACCACATTTCTTGTTAATTGATTTATTTTTAAAAGTGTACAAAATTACTACTTCTTTAGTATTACTCAGCAACATCTCACCACAGAGCATTGTTGTACAAACTGGAAGCATGCTTTTAAAAACAACAAATGAGAATTTAAACGTTATTACTACAAATTATCAGCTTGTATATTTTTCAACAGCCTAATAATAACATGAAAGTATAGAAATTTTTCACATACATGTAAATCCTCATAAGTTAATACTTGTAGATTTTTTTCATCATTTTAAAATTCAGCTTATATGATTTGAAAGGGTAGGAAAAAACAGCTCACTTCAGGGATTTTTTTTCTTGTGAAAAATGAGAAACAAAAGAAAACCTAAAACAACTCTAATTGATTACAATTGGTGATTTCTGAAATATTTGCCACATCTAAGAAAACATTATTATTTTGCAAATAAATTAGGTGTTTACTTCCACTGACTACGCCTGAGACAAATGATCCTCCAGCACTCTGTTCAAAACCGTCAGTCGTTTAGCTAGAGTATGCCAGAAAACACGAGCAGCAGCAGACAGAGGCCCATCAGCAGCAGAAGGACGAGGTATCTGAGCAGCTGGGAGGTCAAGGACACGCTGGTGGAGGATGAGTTGGAGCGAGGCGCATGGGTTTTACAATAGTGGTCAAAAGCATCTGCCAGGTTGTACTTCTTGGGGCAGTAACCCAACTCTCGACAGGCTTTGTCTATTTTGAAAGTGTGGCTCACAGTGATGTGTCTAACCTGCAGAAATAATGAAAAGTTATATTAAAAAAAAACCAGAAATAAATTCAACATTCTAAGTGAACACCTGTAGAGACTTTCAGGAGATTTGTCTTCAAAAACCTAGAAAATCACTTTGAATCCTCCCTATGACTCATTTTACTCTTTACTTTCCATAAGTGAACACTTTTTCTTCAGTGGGCGCTCGAGCCTTTCTGTATGACTCAAGCCACATTGTTTTGTACTCGTCAGCATCTGAGGCACATACAGTCACACAGAGCCCTGCCCGTCCTGTTAGACCTGATGCATGTCCTGACTGCATGTTTCTTTCTGGTTCATGATACTTTGGAAGCTTTTCAAAACAGATACCAGATTTAAAAAAAATATTTGCATATGATTAAAAAAACACATGTAATTCTATTCTAACGGTATTCATTTAAATAAAGTAAGTGTTTAGCGTACAGTCATCGGGTTCATTGTGAACCCTGGTGATGTGTACCCTGTCTCAGCCTATACCGCTGTCCTGATGTCACTTCCTGTGAACTGCATCTTGAACTTCCTACTCTGACCTGCAGCAGCTGATGTTTTATTCACGGGACAATCAGTCGATCCCTCAGCCTGCAGCTGTCTGAGGGACCCAGCTCTGCAGGTGAAGGGCCCGCAGAGCTCAGCTTCGGTTTCGGGCTTCATCACACATTCATGAGGACCCAACGAGCCACGACAAAGACTCCTCGAGACAAGTTGCAATTGCAGGACTGATTTATTTAATGGATTTGAAATTATTATTATTATTATTATTATTATTATTATTATTATTATTATTATTATTATTATTATTATTAAGTTAATATATTTTTTTTATAAAGTGAAGAATTGGCTGCAGCTCCAGGAACAAGATGACAAAATTCAAACATTTGTTTGTAAAGTTTGTTTTTTTATGTGTTTAAGCTTCCACTTTAGGGTTGAGAGGGTCTGAATTTAAAATATTTGCCCTAAAGAAGAGTAGACTGTTGTAGGCGGACTTGAAGAAGAATCCAAATCAACCTAATCTTTAAGATAAATGGTTCCCAACCATGGTCCCTGAGGAACACCACCCTGCTTGTTTTAGTTGTTCCTCTGCTTCGACACACTTGATGTGAGTGAAAGGGGTGATTAACAGGCTTCTGCTGAATTTAAAGAAGTAATTAAATCACTGAATAAGGTGTGTGGGAGCAGAGAAACAACTAAAGCATGCAGCATGGTGTTCCTCAAGGACCAGGGTTGGGAACCACTGCTTTAAGATACAAACTCATGATGGGTGGATTAAAAAAAAACAAAAAAACCACAATGACCACAAAAAGAAAAAATGACAGAAAATCAATTGAGAAATCAGTCATTGCTTTTGAATTTCAGTTCAACAAAATTATATTTAAAACAATTAATGCAAATGAGCTCGACAAAAGGGATGGCACCGTTAATAATTTAATGTACAAACTCCTGAGGCGTTTACTGCGATCGAGTGATTTCTGTAACAGGTCCAGTCCAGTGTTTCGGGTCATAGTTCTGTTCTGAGACCAAACTTGCTGCAGCACATTTCACTCCAAAGTGTCTTGATAATCTTGAGATTCATTGTACCCTGAGCATGTTCCAAACACAGAACAGAACCGAGCCTCCATGATTCCCTGCAGGTCCGGTGTTCTTTTCTTTCTCTTTCTAGAAATTCTGCCCTTTTTGTAAACATCAGATTCTATTTTTGTTTTTAAATAATTTACTGGTTTACATTATTTGATTTTAGTCTTATTACTTTTGTCATTGTAGTTTTTCTTTCTGCGACTGTAGTTAAGAAGATATTGTACATAAGGTGGATGTTTAGTGTGAGATCCCCTTTTGAAAGAAGTGTCAGATATTTAAAACTTATTTTACAAGAAGTTTAGTCGACAAAGACTGCCTGAAAGTCAAAATAACTTTATCCTTAACAGCATTCTGAACATTATCAGCACGATAAGTACAGAGAAATGTTGGGTGAAAATAAAAACTGTCATTTTAAGATTATATCTTTATTTTAAGATATGAGGTTGAGGAATATTAAAGATGGCTGCTCTCATCGTTCAACTTTCTGCACTGTTGTTTTCTCTTTGATTTTTTTTCCTGCATTCCAGTTTTAGTCTGTTTTTTTTTTCTGACAAATGCAGGGAATAAATCTGATAATTTAAAAACAAAAAAACAACAAAGAGATGTTTACCTCTAATCTGGTAAAAGGCAGCGGCACCGTTATCACTGGTCTCAGAATCAAGTGTAAATATTCCACCAGGATGGCTGCCAGCAGAAGAAAATCATTATTAGCAGAAAAGTGACACATTTTCAAACAAATAAGATCTAAAAAAATAAAAAAAAGTCTAAAAAATAAAAAAGAAGGATGAGGTACCTGCTGAGTAGACGAGTGAAATGGGTAAAGTTATGGACGGCTGACTTTGGTCAAACTTTTTAAACTACAAGAAAAGAACAGGAAGTAAAATCCACTTGAACTTTTCCCAGTAAAACCATTTATTAAGTCCTGACAAAAACAATCAGTAAAGCATCTGGTCTTTTAAAAGGGATATATCAGGAGTTTTACGTTTTAGAAGTTTCAAAGCTGATAAATCTGCAGATCGGTAAATAAAGAAACCGTTTTGGGCCAACTTCACTGATCCAGAGAAATCAGACATGTCTGACTTTAGTTTTCCTGATAATAAGCGTGTGCACACTTCAACTCACAATAGGACCCATCCACTCAAACAGGTTGACTGCAGTGCCATCGTTAATGAAATAGGCCTGTCCGCTCTGAAAAACAGCAGCACCTTCGTTAAAATCTAACGGGAGAGTTGGTCATGAGTTAGCTTTAAACAGACTCACTGCAACACAGCTCTTCTTCTGTGTGAGGGCCTCAGCTGCCAGCTTGTGGGCCAGAACCAGATTATCCACATGGACCCAGTTCATCCTGGCCTCAGAGTCACCGAGCTTGAAGCTAAAAAGGCCCCACTCCACGTATTTCTGGAAACAGAAACTAGAGATAATCAACAGACAGCTTGAGGTCAGTTTAATGATAAGATGTTCTCAGGAAGCTCTCAAATCAGAGCTTAATTTGTAAACCAAACAATGCCGGGGGCTCTGGGGGGGGGGGGTCCTCCCCCAGAAAATTATGAATAAAGTAGATGCCATTTCTTGCATTCTGGAGTAGTTTAACTGGTTGTTAAACATCTACGTAAATAAACACTTGATTCAATAACTATTTTAGAGAGCAGCCTGACCAACAGCTCTCCTTGTGTGAATAGAGCACGGTCCGCTTTTCTCAAGCATCCTAAGGTCAAGGTTTCTTTATTGTTATTCACATCATAAGTGGTACATGTGGTGGAACAAAATTATATACACAAGGTCCCAGTTACACCCAACAAAAGTATACATCTAACACCCCTCACCCCATCCCACATCGGGTACCATCTCCATTGGCACCGCCTTCAGGTGCTTCAATTCTCGGTTGTTAAGTTGTTCAATGAGAAACTTTTTTAAAAGTAAATTGGACTGTCTTTTTGACATTTTTATAGCTGTTATTTTGACAAATTGGCACCGTTGTTTTAACGCGATTACCCATCAAACATTTCTCTTTTTTTATATATATATAAATAATCAACATTTTATTAATGGCCCACTTAAACTTTAAAACTGATTTGCAATTTAGTTGTACTGTTTAATTATATTTTTGTGTTTTTAATTAAATTGCCCATGACTGAACTTTTAGGAGTTGAGATATTTATAAGGGTAGAAGTGGAAATGCTACTTGAAGGGTCAGCTCTGATGTGATATTAAGAAGCTCGTAAGTGGCTGTTGTGTTTAAAATTAGTGTTTATGTCATTATTTTCAGTTTTTATATGCAGTATAAGTTTTATTCATTCAAGGCAGTCAAATTTGTTCATAACGTTATTATTAGTAAGCCCGAGAGTTACTGGATCCAAACAAACGTTATTGGAACGGACCCTGTCAAAATAAGATCGTTTCTGGATCCTGTTCCAGCAGGATCCTGCTCAAATTAAGCCCTGCCTCAGATTGTCCCCGTCTGTGCCCAATTTATACTGTCTGCAAATTACTGTGCTGTTTTTCTAAATCTGGTTTCTTTAGTTCATGGTAGTATGGCAAAAACGTAAAATAAAAATAAAAGCAGCTTTGGCAGTCATCTTGAACTGGGGAGACTCAATAATCAGTTAAAAATGCACAGCCACTAAAGATTTTGAGTTTCATTCAAATTCATCCAGTAGGTCTCACAATATGAAGTGCTCAGAGTATATGTTGGGGATCATGCTCAGCTACTACCACACTAAATTTTACATCGACGCGTGTAAAATTGACAGATATAATGCCATTTTTGTGCTGGTGAAGGTCAATAAACAGTGGCAGCCATCTTTAATCAAGTTGACTCCAAAAGTAGATATACATTTTTGAGTTTCTCTAAAATCCTGTTTTCCTTATTCTTAACCTTGTTTTTTTTTTTTTATCTGGTATCTTAAAACAGTTGTGTTGTAGACTTTGTACATGTGTTTTTATGTTTTACTGTCCCACCTGTATGTAAATATGGTTACATTTGTTAGTTCGTGTTTAAAGGACACATTCACCCTACAGTAATAGTGGAAGACAAACTTCAAGGGTATCAAAAGTCAAGTTTGACCATTCAAAGTGTGGATTCACCAAACTGCGCTGAGAGCTGCCGTGTGGAGGAAAACACCGAAAGAAAAAGCAGCCGTCGTAACTGGATGCCTGCTGATTCCCATCAATTATGCAAACTCTTCAGACAGGAGCGCATTCTGTCAGCGAGGCCTCAAACATGACACAAAATGGACCTTTTTTTAGTGTCATTAGTCCTTTTCTTACACAAACATCGTGGTTTAACCCTTCCGCATTTCATTACTGCTTAAACTTATTTTGCTTATCAGTTTCTTCCTTTATCTGTTTGACCAGTTTGGTGTCACACCAATGTTTGAAAAGTGTTTATGACTAAAATTTGACTGACGGGGTCAGACTTTTGCTTGCTCACCATCGTTCTGTCAAAATGTCTCCTCTCCTCTGGACCATAGATGCCGCAGGGCCGCAGGGCACAGGTCCTCAGGACGCCTCCATCTTCGGAACATACAAATTCATTTTCACATCAGCACCGTTTACAAAATGATGCTGAAGTTGTGCAGCAGGAAATGAAGAGCAAAGCTCTATAGTTTGGTAAAAAAAAAAAAATGTAAAAAAAAAAGTAAGGTCTCGTCATTAGAAGAGCTGGCTTTTACTATTTACGTTGTTTAAAAGGGCCCTTTTTTTCTTTTTCAAGTAAGATATTGACCTGAACATTAAACAATCAATCAAAAAGATAATTATGCTGTTTTTCGTTCATCAAAGAAACATGTAAAGTTGCTACAAAAAGACTTAAACAGATTGATGTTGTGCCTCCCTGCTTCTTCACTCATGTTTTGTGACGGAGCAGTGGAAAAACTTCCTCTGGGCGCGGATACATGACCTTTCTCCTGCAGTATATAATGAGACACCTTCCATGCTGTACACTTAATTAAATGTAAGGACCGATGATCAACAGATAGGGTGTCGGGTTATACTAAAGTGGGGGGATGAGAGGCTTCTGGCTCGTTAATACAAACACATTTAGAAACATAAAACCCATTAAATATGATGCGATGCATTTAGGCAGAAGTCTGAAACATTAGCATCGACGGGTCCGTGTGACTCTAAATTTAAACTGTTGCAACGTCGATTGGATGGCACGCTCAGTCTCCATGGTGACCATTGCCAGTTTCCAGCACACAGTTTTAAACTGGAAGGGGAGAAAACGGACTGCAATCTCCTCTAGAGTGCCACCTCTTTATGTAATTCAGTGCTGTCGCAGCTCGCTTCGCACCTTTCAGTGGGGATCCGTTGGCCGACAGGACCATCTTCTCTGCGACCGTTTTAGTTCTGGAGTAGTAGTCGATGTGCTGGAGCGGACAGAAGCGTTCACTTTATGCTTCGCTGATGGCAAAATGTGCAAGATTTGTGTGTTATACGACTGACTGGCTTACCAAATCACTGGGCGCGTATGACACTGAAGCCTCGTCGCCGTCCACGATGGGTTTCCCTGCGAACACGACGTTGATGGTGCTGGTGTAGACCAGCCTGGGGACACCTCGTTCCTTACACACTGGCACAGTTAGGCCAAGTTAAAACGCGAAGCAACTTCTTCAGACGTCAAAGTTCATGCTCGATAATCCAGGTAAAAAAATCTAACAATGTTCAGTCAGGTCATCTGGACAGATGTCCCATCCTGTGGGAGTGTGCTGCTTGTGGGACAGAGTTTGTTGTGGCTCCTCAGACTGATGAAGTCCTTTGGATGAAGGGCAAAATGTCTCAACAAAAAAAAAAAACTATCCAGATGACCTGACTGAACATTGTTGAACTTCTTCAGACCTTCAAGTATAAAGTTTCACTTAAATGCACAAACACAAACTGCATAAAATACACTCTCTCTTTACAAATCCAATTAAGAAATAATTTTTCTTGTCTCAGACATCAAGGTGCTCTAATTTATCTCCATTTGAGAACTTCTTCAGTTGGTTGAACACGTTGCATGAGCTCTTACCATTTATGACGTTGCTGGTCCCGCCGACGTTGACCGACTCAACCAGCTGCTTCCTCAGCTGGAAGTCAGACACCACCACAGACCAAAAAGTTTTAATCACAGCACAGTCACCTCTGCACACTCACAAAATCACATCTCTCTGAATACAGTACAGTAGTCCCTCGCTAACTGGCGGTTTTTCAAAGTGCAGCACTGAAAGATTGTTCACAACAAAACAAACAACAAAAAAAGTGCCAACATTTTCTAGTTTTCTCTCAATAAGCCTACACTGTATTGCCAGTCTAAACCTATTCAACACTAGAGTGACTATAGAGCATCAATAGACTTGTTATTTTGGTTATGACGGGTGTACAATAATTTCCCTCAAAACAAGATCATTTTATGTCTCTAGTACAATAATCCTACATTTCTCACCTGGCAACACTGACGCAGAGAGCCAATCAGAACTGGACCAGAACTGGATCAAGACTGGGTAGGTCTACTGAATTTGAACCGAACCAGACCAGAACCGAGCTACAGAGCTAAACTCTTGCTAAATAAACTCTGACTTTAATTTAGTTGATTTAAATGTACAAAGTATTAGTTGACTGAACTGTTTTGGTTTATTGTCTCATCTCAGAAATCAATGTCATTTCTACTTCTCAGTTTTTTGCTTATTATGGGGAGGGGGGAGGGGTCCGGAACGTAACCCCTGCAATAAATGAGGGACTGCTGTACTTAAAACCAGTCAAGATGCTGCTCCCTCGCTGTTAAATCTTGGAAACCAGCAGAAGACCAGGCAAGGTGTGTTTGATTTGTTTAACAGAAGACCAGGCAAGGTGTGTTTGATTCATTTAACAGAAGACCAGGTGAGGTGTGTTTGATTTGTTTGACTCAAACGTCATCGTTAAAGGTTGCGCCGCTGAGTTTGAAACATCAGTATCTGCTTACATGAAGTTACGTTAGGTGTCTGACAAACTAAGTTTATGTTGGTTGTATTGCATTGTGGGTAATTTTGATGCATGTTAAGTTGCACCTTTGAGAAATTTTGTCTAAAAATGTGTAATGCTCAAGCGAAGATCTTTTTTTTTTTCAATTCTTGTGAAGCGTGAAATACGTTTTCATTTTTCTATAAAATGGAGCTAAATTAAACTTTTATTTTACATCACTTATGGATCATTTTTGATCCTGTAACAGATCTATTAGACAGCAAACATTTTGACTGGTAACGCAACTCTATCCATATCGGCTGCATTCCATTTCTGCAAAAATTCCTTCCAAGATTAATGATTTTGTTTCAGGCAGAAGATTAATTCTTTTTGGAAATTATTTATTGTGATATGTTTCCATCCATCCATCCATCCATTTTCTTTACCCGCTTATTCCATTTTGGGTCACGGGGGTCGCCGGTGCCCATGTCCAGCAATCACTGTGCGAGGGGCGGGGTACACCCTGGACAGGTCGCAAGTCCATCACAGGGCCACATAGAGACAAACAACCATTCACGCTCTCACTCACACCTAGGGACAATTTAGAGTCACCAATCAGCCTAACATGCATGTTTTTGGTCTGTGGGAGTAAACCGGAGCACACAGAGAAAACCCACGCATGCACGGAGAGAACATGCAAACTCCACCCAGAAAGGCACCTGGACCGGGGTTTGAACCAGGGACCTGCTCGCTGAGAGGCAGCAGCTCTACCAGTTGCGCCACCGTGCTGCCTGTGATATGTTTACGTTTGCACAAGTTTGGTTGGATTTGCACAAACCACTGAGTGAGTTCATGATCTATAAAGGTTTCTGGTCCAAAAGCTTCTGGTTGACCCACCAGTAAACGACCCACAATGCATCATTTGAGGCCATTTTATTTTGGGGCAGCAGGAGGGTTAAACACATCACAAGAATCAGTCAGGGAAATGAGTTACTGTGATATTTGACTGAACTTTCTTGTCTTGTTTCTTTGTGGGAGTTTGTGTAATTTCAAAACAACCACTGGTTTTTGTGTGAATGTGCTTTAAAGTGAAAAATGTCAAATTTTGTAATTACTGTATGTTTGTTATCATGCATCATGCAAATATGTTTACCACCAAACACAGAACACTGAATGAATTTATTCAAAATTAAAATAAAAAACAAAACTGTAAATATCCTGATGCATGCTCAATAATGTAAATAACTGTAACTGTAAATACACTTTTATGTGAATAATTAATTTAATCAAATAAACTACTAAAACATGTTTTTAAAAAGTATTTTAAATAATCTCAACTTAATCTTCAAGCCTGGGTTAGAAATATTAAAAACAGAGAGAAGTGAAGTTGTAACGATATACTAAGGATAATCTAACATACTGTTATAATCATAAAAACGCAGCATTCCACCTATAAAGCAGAAACTGTTTGTGTAAAAAGATTTAAACATTTTAAAACTTGAACATCTCTTTTTAATTCTTATTATTTTAAACGCAGAACAAAACACATACGGACAAATTAAAGTAAATTGGATTTTCCAAGTCAAATATTTTAACACAATTAATAAAAATTTAAGGAGATCGCTCCCTCATTTCTCTTTCCTCTCTTTCTTTGAGAAACTCGACTGGCTGCAGGAATCATGACGCGATGGAGGAAGTCAAGACTTTACAGAAACTTCTGCGTTCCGTCACATTCAGGAAGCAGGAACGTTTCTGTCTCTTTCAAATAAAAATCTGCGTATCGTCATTGCTTTGCATTGTGTTTATTACTCTCCAGGTTTAACCTAACCAAGATTTGTACTTTTGGTTCTGTGACTAAACTATGGTGAGCATTGCTGGAATTTGTAATAGTAGCTGCAGGATGAAACAGCCAGTCAGTCAGGTTGGAGGACTGTTTGTCTGCGAGAATAATTAAACAATTCAGAAGCTTGTCAGTCTGCTTCACAGCTGATTAAATGAGTGAAGGCGTCTACACTCCAACTCCTTTGAGCTATTAAACACTGAGAAGATGCAAAAGATGACATGAAGGAAAAGTCACCTGCTCTGGTCCAGACATGCCATAGGAAGCTGTGTGGAAAATGCAGTCCACCCCTTCACACACCTTATGGAGGGAAGAATAATCCCGAATGTCGCTCTGTAAGAAAGAATGAAAACAAGCGTGAGATGGCAGCTACGAAAGTGAAAAAGTTATTATTTTCATTTCAAACAGTTCATGTGATTCTATTAACTAGTACTGTACGTGAAACGGCAGTTTGCGTCAAGTATGCAAGGAGGTGTGCAGGTGAAACTTGACTCATGTCTCCACCCTCTGTGGGCCAGCTGCTGCTCTGGCAGATCGCTCACCTGTGTCCGTTTCCACCCAGAGCGACTCTGACGTTCAGAGACACTAGAGCTGATTCTCATGGTTACACAGAGCCCCAAAATTAAAGGAACACTTCTACTGTAGCTTTCAAAAGAGAGCGGATATATACAGAGAGCAGGTGTATGATGCTAAAGGTTTACCTAACAGTTGGTACAATGAGAAACACGAGGATACCTGATAGAAGACTGCTCCCTCAGGAATATCACAGGTAGGTCTGCTCAGGTCAAGGAGGATTACAGACATCCCCTCGCTGGCCAGTTCCTTCCCCAGGCTGAAGCCGAAGTACCCCGCTCCTCCTGTCACCACCACCTTCCCCTTGGAGGAGCCCCGAGACGATGCCGCTGACACGACCTCGTCTACCAGCCTGGAGGCCGCACACTCCGGGTTGCTGCATGTTCCTGCAGTGGCTCCGCTGCTCCTGTGGCGCACGGCAGAGGAGGTGACGGCTGGAGGTGAACCATTCGTCCACGACTTGCAAGCGACAGAGGGGCTGTGATGGTGTCCGCCTGCCTGCAAGCGGAGAAGGGGTACACTGTGGCAGGGGAGCTGCTTCACCTGGCACACAGAGGCCCCGCTCTCACTCATGTTCGAACTGTACACCTCCATAAGAGTCCTGAAGGAAAGAGAATAAATAAATTAAATAAAATCTTTGGTTATTCATCAGGATCCTAATCTGACTCTTGTCTGAATAATGTGATAATTGTTTTTATCCCTAATCGATTTGCCATTCAGTCAAATATGTTTGCCGAGGAATGTAACCTCACACTTTCTATTTCTTTTAAAATTTCTAAATTTGAACACACATTAGCAAATTAAATTAACCTGATTGTGCGTGGTTCAAAAATAATAACAATAATTTTTTTAAACAAATTAAGAACTTGTTTCATGTGTCATTTTAAAGTATAATAAAGTTCAAACCTGCTACCAAAAACAACTTATTTTTAAATGTCATCTTAATAAATCAAACTTCCACAGGTCTTTTGAGCTGGTTGGAAATTTCGCAACTAGTCTGAAAGCAAAAAGTCTGAGTTTGAATCAACTTTTTCAGTTTATTAGTTTGAAAAATTAACTCACCTTATTGTTGCTCTCCTCCTCTTGTCACGTCCATACCTGTGCCGGCTGCTTTATGAAGAAACAGAATGTATGTCGCCTCTGTAGTCCCTCCCCAAGCCCCGCCCACTCACCTGCCTGTCTATCACCCTCATGTTGTCCTGAAGATGCTCTGCTGTAATGTCTGGAAGCAACACGCAGCCAGTTTTCATGAGCAGCAAGTGCACAAAAAAATTGACTGTAACATTCTTAGAGTTCAAAAATAAAATGTCCTCCAGAAACTTAAAAGTTAATTTAATTTTTTTTTAAATATGTATAATGCCTTATCAATTTTAGAACAGCAGAGAAGAGTGAAGAAGATTTGGATAAAGGCTATTCAAGTGTTAGCTGTTAAGCTAACTCGTCAAATTACGCTTTAATTAAAATTCAAGTTAAAAGTTATTATTGTGTAAAAGACAAGTACCGTAAGTTACGGACTATAAGCCGCTACTTTTTTCACATACTTTGAACACTGGTTTATACAATGCTGCGGCTAATTTAGGGATTTTTTTTTTTTTTTTTTGATGGGCTAACGAGCTTCATACAGCCAAAACATTTAGCCTCGTCACACCCGGGCGCTCACATAGCTGCCTAATACATGCTTCTCCTGGGGGGTAGGTCCTCCTTACTCAATGAGACTATCTGTAAAGGTTAAAATAATAAATCTGACCAATGAAATGACCAAACAGGTCGTGGGAGACACTGAAGATAGCGATCAATGACTTCCTGGTAGGCTACTGTATTTATTTTTTTAAACCAGCCATGTTACAGGCACTGTTCGGAGAAAAAAAAACATTTACTGTACGTATTTGTGTATGTTACCCGTACATATTTAATTAACAGTTGTTGTTTTTTTATCTTTCTGTGTAAATATCTCATGTCACAATGTGGACACCATCGGCTTATAGACAACTGTGGTCTATATATGTTCAATTATTTTTATTTTTGATTTATTGGGCACGGCTTATATTCAGGTGCGCTCAATAGTCCAGAAATTACGGTAAGTCCCAAATAATTTTAGTGACACTAATTCCTACTTTTAAAGGCTGATGGCAAAAATGCAAAAATAAATTAAAGTAATGTAAATTAAGCTGATCAGGTAGCTTGCTAACATCGTTAGCCATGCTAGCATCATTAGACCCACTTTGTTAAGTATTGCAGGAAGTGTTATGAAATCATAACTTGAGATAGACGTTGTGATTAGCACTAGATGAGCCAAACAGCAAAACAAACTGGAGCTCAGACAAGACAGAATGATACAGATATCAAACATGGCATAGTTACTTAACTGATACACAGATGCAGCACAAACATATTGTTTTCTGATATATATATATATATAAAAACTTATGGCCTATAAATGCAAAATGTTATTATCAAGTTATGAAACCTTTAAGGTATTAATAGTTTCCATTTTTTAGAACTCTTAAAGCCATTATTGAAGTTAATGTGTTATCTGTTACAACTTGTTTCAATATATTTATTTGTGAGCTATAGTTTCTATTAAGCGTAATTTAATCAAGAAACAAGAAAAAATAACAACTGATTATATACATTTATAGAACCCCATTACTGCCACTTTGAATAAAAAAAAAGCCCTCTAAGTCAAGATGATAAGTCATAATTTTGTGATGGTTTCTCGTAATTATGCCTCTTTTCCACAGAGGAAATCAGCTTACATTAAAACAGGCCCATGTTTGAAAATTAAAAAAGGAGAAAACAAAAAAACAAGACTCTGTCAGATTTGTATTTTGGGTTACCGGTAATATGATTTTGATGGTATAAGATAGTCACCCCCCCCCCCCCCCACCCCCCATTTATTTTAAAAAAAAGGTACATAGGCTATGTAGTAGTAAACAAAGTAAGTTTCTTTCAGCTGCTCCGGTCACCACAGTGAGCAAACTCCCATGAAAGATTTGACCATTTGTTTTACACTGGATGCCCTTCCTGATGCAACCTGGGCTCAAACATGCAACCTCAGGGTTACAAGACTGTGGCACTGACCACGGAGCTACCCCTGACATCCTGGTGTTCGAGAGCAATTGTCTAACACATTTTAGGGTTGGATATGTTTATCTTCTGGAGTTTCATCTTTAATTTTCATTGGTTTTGCTAACTGAATATGTACAGTCTTTTTATAGGCATTAGGTTTATCCTAGCAAAGTTATAGATTGTGTAGTGTTTACCAGGGGCCCTCGTCAGAGGGAGCCTTCAAAAAGCCTCAGTTTGGAAAATATGTGTGATAGCTAATGATCATGTGAGAATAAAGGAGCCCGTCTAGATAAGTATTTTATGAAGCTCAGAATTTTGTGCTTAGCTCCAAGTTAGTGTTAGATGTTTGGTCATTTACATCAAATATGAAATCAAAGCTATTTAAGCTTTTACAGCAATTTTGTTTATCATAATGATGGCTCTTGGAACGTTTTTTCTTTTCTTTGGTGGTAAAGTAAATTTATTTTGGCTGCTCCATTGAGCAAACTCACATTCAAAGATTTGGCAATTGTTCTATGCCTGATGCCGTTCCTCATGCAACCTGGACTCAAACCCACAACCTTTGGATTACAAGACTGTGGCACTGACCACCAAGTTACCACAGCCCTGCTGGTTCTGATGGACCAGCAAGACAACATTTCATGAACTTCTGGTGTTCTCAGTGTCCCACTGGATTCAAATCAATGTGATGTGTAACAGAAATTATGGCGTGAAGTCAGAGTCATCAAATGCTGATTTACCTTTGGCATGATGACTAACCACCAGACCGAGGTAAAATTCAGAGCAGAAACCCTCATGAGCTTGTTGGTTTTGGAGGGAACAGAAATAAAAGCTTCATGTTTTATTGAGTTGCTGAACCTGAGCTGACGGCTGAATGTGCTGAACGTAATTAAAGAAAGATGGATGAAAAGTCTTAAGCAGAGGAGCCGAAGGTCTTAGTGGGAAAACTAAAAATAAACAGCAGTAAAAAGAAGACTGGATGTCATTGAAGTGTTTCTTTTTTATCACTTTGGCTATTTTAATTGACAACAAAGTGTCCTATTTTAAAGTTACTTGTTCTCTGATATCACAGTGATAAATTTCTTAATCTTCTGTTTGTTTTCACTGAAGGAACATCCCATTCTGTAGTTAATCTGAGCAGGACCGTCACAGGAGCTGAGAACGTTTGTTAATGATGTTTTTAGTTTGAGGATTACCTGCCTTTTTCTGTGCATTTTAGAGTGTGTGTTACAAATCTTACATCCATGTAAAAGAATTCAAACAAAAAATAAATACTTTAGCCTGAATGCAAGAATGTAGTTTTTTTAGTGGTGTTGAAGAACAGTGAATGTTCTAAAACCACAAAAGCTGTGAACTTTCAACGCTTCACTTGAAAATGTTTGACATAAAGCAAAACTTCAAGACTTCTTACTGTATGATTGCTAATTCACTACAAATTAAAACTCATTTGTTAATTCTAGCTGTTAGCAATCGGTTTACTCAAATTTGTTGTATCCACATTTTACTACTTTATGCTTTTTTATATAGTTTAACTCTTTTCATTGTTTGTAGAATCTCGTAATTGGTTACTTGTTCATTTTATTTCATGAAATTTCGTATAAACAAGAATATAAAAACATTTTATTCGTTCCTGAGTGTTGCGGCACACACGGTACACACATTAAAAACTAACAATAAAAAAGAAAAACAATGCAGTTAGGAATGAACAGTTAGTTTATCCTAAAATATAGAAGTGCAATGAGATAACTATGTGCAAAAATAAACAACGAGCAACCGTTTATTAAAGTTTATGTTGTTAAATAAAAGAAAAGCACAAAATGTCTAAATATAAAGTGATTTGCCTGAGAGGACATTAATGTAATATTTCTATCAGAGTTCACTTAATGATGGTCAGGTAAAAAAAAATAAAAAAAACACTTTCTGATGTTCACAAACTTCACACACATTTACATGTGTTAATAAATTGTCATGATCTTTTAAACTTAGATTTTTAACATTAGCACATTAGCACTCAGAGTATGTTTTTGGGATAATGCTCAGCAACAACTGCATCAAATTTTAGCTTAACGTCTGTAAAATTAACAGAGTTGGAGCCTCTTTTGTGTTAGCTCAAGTTGTTTGGAGTTGTATATACACTGATACATTTCAGATAGTTTTCTTAAAATCTGCCAAGTAGTTCATAAGATATTTTGTTAACAGGCAGACCTGCAAACAATGGGCAAAAACCTTATTGCCTTCACATATGGCGGTGGAGCATAAAAAACAAGACTTTCTTCTTCATCACATTTATATGATTGACTCAGAAACCAGCATCATCCCAGAGGTGCTCAGTTGTCCTGTTCTGTTCTTGTCGGGCCAGTTGCTCTGATGAAGTGTTTTTGAAAAACTGGTCAGGAGTCACATCACTTCACTCCTCCCACAAATCCTTGACCCCCCCATCTTGTCTACATAGCTAAAAGATCAACTGAGGATGCCGTAGGTACAGTCCTCCATGTTTCTATGTCCCACCTGGAGGAAAGAGAGAGCTGTGTGCGGATGCTCTTCGTAGAGTACAGCTCTGTTTTCAACATCTTCCTCCCCAACAAATTGGTGGACAAACTGGGGGAACTGGGACTTCCACACTCCACATGCACAGGGGAAAATTTCCTGGCCGACCGCAGTCAGAGGGTTCAAATGGGCCATCACACATCCATGGCCCTCAGCCTCAGCACGGGAGCTCCACAGGGCTGTGTACTGAGCCCCTTACTCTTTTACCTCTACACACACACACAACTGCACCCCTGCTCACCACAGCAACACCATAGTCAAATTTGCGGATGACACCACAGTGGTGGGGATGAATTCGCCTACAGGGACGAGGTGGAACAAGTGACTGCTTGATGCAGAGGGAACAATCTGCTCCTCAACACCTCAAAGACTAAGGAACAAATCATCGACTTCAGGGAAAGAAAATGATGGTTCCACCCCTGATTATAAGCAGAGACAGTGTGGAGAGAGTAGATTAACCATTTCCTGGGAGTCCATATTAAGGGGAATCCGACCTGGAGCATGAACACCTCTGAGTTGCTCAAAAAGGCCCAGCAGAGACTGTACTTCCTGAGAGAGCTCAGGACGAACAAGGGCCTGCTGGTGTCTTTCTACTAATGTGCCATAGAGAGCATCTGAACATACTGCATCACTCTGTGTGTGGTATCTTAGCTGCACAGTAGCTCAGAGGAAAGTGCTCCAGAGAGTCATCAACACAGTCCAGCAGATCCTCTCACTGGAAGATCTACACAGTTCCCGCTACATGGGAAAAGCCCACAACATCTTAAAGGACATGTCTCACCCTGGACATGATCTGTTTGACTGTTACCATCAAGGAAAAGGTACAGATCAATCAAGACAAGAACAAACAGATTTAAACATGCTTTTTATAGTTTTTTTTTGTTTGTTTTTTGTTTTATATTATACTGTTTTTACTTTTGATCTCTGGGAAGCAGACACAAATTTCGTTACGTGCAATGACAATAAATGTCTATTCTTTTCTAGGAGGATTTTCAACCAGCAGCAGGGGGCGTCAGAAAACAACTTGTGTACACAATCAATGGTCTTGTTGCTGACAAAATGAAATGCTGGCAGTTCTGTGCGTTTGACTTTGACACTTTGATGGGGACATCATGTTCTGGTTCAAAAAGAAGCCTCTGAGCGCTGACAAACTTCTGTGGAAACTTTCTGTGGAAAATTTGCTGCAGATCAGTCGAAAATCCCTCCAGAGGTGAGTTTGAGAGAAGGTGTGTGAAGTAGGATTTTGACAGCTACGAGCAGCTCCAGACTTGGGATGGAGAGGTGAGAAATGGGAACAAAGAGCAGTCACCATCAGACAGATGAACTGATGAACCTGCTCAGCGAAGCTTCATGCAAACTGGATGACAGGAACACGGGTTCAGGTGACTGGAAGGGTAGAAATCTAACCTGCTAATCCAAAATAAATCAAACACGGAAGGATGACAAGATAATCATTATCTGCTGCCAAAAGGTGAAAGTAGACTGTAATCTTTTATTTAGTCTATTGTCCAATGAACCACAGGATACATTTAAATTAAACTGTTGAAAAAATCAATAAGCTGATTAGCTTTTGATGTTGATGCAATTCAACTTGGCCACACAGCCAACAGATAATAATAAACTCAAAAATGGCCGTAACCTAATTAACTCTTGTTAATGAGTCCTCATGGCTCAATTAGACTAGCCTGTATAAATAAAGATTGAATGAATGAATAATTTTATCTATACCTGAGATATTTGACGTGGTATCACAGTCTGGTGGTTTGTTGAACTCAAAGTGCAGACAGAGGCTCGGGGAACTCGAAGGTAAAATAAGAACGACATTTATTAAATGAAAACAAAAGGCTGATGTGGCAGCAAAACTTACATATCTATCTATATACATACAAAGTACACACACACACAAACAGTAT
>NC_056512.1:30996789-31035821 GCF_014905685.2 Nematolebias whitei | reverse complement strand
TATATATATATATATATATATATATATATGTAGGGAACACCTCACCTCAGAAAGATATCACCTCACTTTGAGAAATAATACTTTGTTTTGATGTTGAAACTGTTTAAATTAATATTCGTTCACGGGGCACCAAATAAATGAGGAGACATGGAGGGAGACAGAACATGATGCCTTTATAGGACAAGCCATCGACAGAGGAACAATGTCAAGGTTTCTTTATTGTCATCCACACATAGGATGTGGTACATGTGGTGGAACGGAATTGTGTACACAGGCTCCCAATTATATCCATCCATCCATTATCTTTTTACCCGCTTCTTCCATTTTGGGTCACGGGGGTTGCCAGTGCCCATGTCCAGCAATCACTGTGCAAGGGGTGGGGTACACCCTGGACAGGTCACAAGTCCATCACAGGGCCACATAGAGACAAATGAGACAAACAACCATTCACTCTCTCACTCACACCTAGGGACAATTTAGAGTTACCAATCAGTCTAACATGCATGTTTTTGGTCTGTGGGAGGAAACCGGAGCACCCGGAAAAAACCCATGCATTCACGGAGAGAACATGCAAACTCCACCCAGAAAGGCCCCCGGACCGGGATTTGAACCAGGGACCTGCTCGCTGAGGGGCAGTAGCTCTACCAGTTGCGTCGCTGTGCTGTCCCCAGTTACATTCAACAAAAGTATAAATTGTAAAAGACAAACAGTAATAAGATCAAGAAATATGCTAAACTAAGAATACGCTAAACACTTAATAGTGCAAAACAATACACCGAACAACAGCATGAACATGAGTCTGTGTGAGCAGATGAGGACGAATGACTATAGAGCAGCATGAAATAAATCAACAGCATGAGATCAGCAGCATGGATAGTCAGCAGCACACAATCAATTGGCATTACAGTGATTTTGTTTTTTCTTACAGTGATAATCCTGATTAGGGATTCATGAGTCTAACAGCTTCAGGGTAGAAGCTGTTCCTCAGTCTAGTGGTTCTACACTTAATGCTCCTGCCTGAGGGGAGCGGGGCAAAAAGTGTGTGTGCTGGATGAGTGGGGTCCTTCATGATGCAGGTGTCCCCCTTCCTGCATCTGGAGGTGTAAATGTCTGTGATGGTGGGGAGACTGACTCCAACAGACTTCTGTGCAGCCTTCACCACTCTCTGCAAAGCTTTTCTTTCTGCAGCTGTGCAGCCTCCATGCTACACGTTGATGCTGGAGCACAGGATGCTCTCCACTGCACACCTGTAGAAGGAGGTGAGGACTGAGCTTCCCAGACCAGCTCGTCTCAGCCGCCTGAGGAAGTAGAGTCTCTGATGAGCTTTCTTGATCAGGCTGGTGTTGTTGTTGCCCCAGCTGAGGTTGACATTCAGGTGCACACCTACTTGTAGTTGGATACCACTTCTACCACACACCTACTTGTAGTTGGATACCACTTCTACCACAGATCCTTCTATAGTAGTGTGTGTGTGTGTGGGGGGGGGGGGGTGTTCTGTCTGAGGTCTACGAGCACCTCCTTTGTCTTCTTCACATTGATGTGAAGGTTATTCTTCCTGCACCAGCTCTCCAGGTGTTCCATCTCTGTGTGTTCCACAACAAGGAGATGCACAATATATAAGGACAGTAATGAGAGAATAATTACAAACACCTGGAGGAGGATATTGAGGGACAGGTGCAACAGGAGCTGGCAACACAAGGGAAAAACACTGAGTACGGCAGAACAGACGACACAAGAAAAACACCAATAATGCACAGATCCTCTCATGTGGTAGTAGCACACATTCTGATCTGTGTTTAAAACTTTGCTATTGCCTATTTAGATTCACCTTTGTTGGACTGTTAGCAAAATATTTCAAAAACAACCAGATGGATTTTATATAAGCTCTGGATTGGATAATGCGCTGCAGTCCCACTGGATTGATTTGGATAGTTACTGGACAAACATCTACAACTGATTAACCTTAGGAGCAAATCATTTTCAATATGGCTTCCACAGGTAATTAATATTAGAATGGTTATAACTCAGTTTAACAGGTATTGAGCTGAGATTTGTTGTGGTAATAGAAAAGAGTCATACTGAGTGTGACATCTCACAATATTGCACGTTAGATATAACATAATTTCAAAGATTTTACCAAAAGATCTACAATTGCGTTATTTCTTAGGTTACATCCTTAAAAGATTGCTAGGCCTTGACTTTTTGCTGAAGTTACTCCATAAAGAGACTGTAGTGTTCTAAAGGGCTAGGTTAGCTTCAGAGCTTCACTACAGTCATATTTAAAATAACGAGTTCTCTCTTTTTCGAGCTACTTACCGCCATGTGACAGAGGTACTGTGCGTAGATGGTTTAATCAGTGACATGAGACGTTAATTTTCTTTGACCCATCAAAATAAATGTGGTCATTTATTAACAGAATCAAAATTTTAACATCAAAACATTGTACACTTGATTAGACTGATCTGGTTCTGATTAATAAAACTTGGCACGTTTTACTTAATAAAAACAACAGACATTTCTGAAGATATCTAGATTAATTACTGGCAGGATAGAAGAGTTTTAAAGATGGGAAATATGGAAGAGTTTAAAGGAAGATGTGGAGGAAGATGTATGTCTGTAGACCAGAACAACACGCTCCTTTCAAGCGCAGTTCACCCGCGGTACACTTCGCGTGAAGCTCGTGACGACTCTTTACCTTGGCAGAGGATGGGTCCGCTACGGTCAAGAGGTCTTTTGACCGACATCACTCTTTCTCATTTCAGACAGAAGATCAAAATGCATAATTACTTTGTAAAATAGACATTTAACTTGATTTCTAATTTAAATGAGGATTAAAAAATCATTAATACTGTTTCACAGTTGATTTAAAATGAGTGGTTCACTTCAACATTTAAAAATGGTATGAACTAAACACACTTTTGATTATCAAGATATTGTAAAATAGTAATGATAATATAAAAAAGAGAGTGTTCTTTCAATTGATTAGTTCAAGATACAATTAGACAGTCTCTGGATGAGCTAATTTGTATTTCTGGATTCAAATCAATTAAATAACAGTTCCTGTCCCCTGAAGGTCTTCAGAGGCAGGTTTTGGTCGGAGGCCTAGTCCACTACAAGACTTATCTGTTCAGTTCACATTTCCTTCAAGGAGCAATGTGGCCACACTCTTAAGGAAAAATAAAACTTTCCAAGCTTAAAGAGTAGGATTTTTATCTAAATACATTCATTTGATTGACCCTTGACCTCCCATTAAGACTTGTGCGTACCTAGAAAAATGTGCATTTCCTGAACTGGACTACAAACATGGTCCCTTGGATATTTTGCAGACAGCACAAACAAAGGTAAAACATTATCACCTTTTCTCCTTCGCCGCTCGGCAATAAATCGATAACCTTTAACTTTGAATGTGCAAGAAGGACAGGATGTATCAGTAATGGCTGCATTGTCATCCAGGATCATAATCTGTCAAAGTTTCAACCATACAAACATCACAGCAATTCAAAAAGGCCATAAATCTGCATTTTACGTGATCTGAATTAAATTAAATTAAATTAAATTGGAAGATATTTTTTTTTCTCTCTTACAAAACCACAGCTGCATTAATCATTCCCATCAGCTGGTGGAAAAACTTTGTTTTCTTCCTATAATTGTCTCTTGTTTGTGACACAGAGGTCTGTTAATAATAGCTGCCGCTGCAGTCCCAGCATGCACTGGTCTACTGTCGCTGACGGCGTGGCGCGCTGCTGAAGGCAAGAAAAGGAGGGACTAATTAGGAGAAAGGTGCGAAAGGAACAGAGAGAATATGATGCAAAAGCAAAGTGAGAGAGGAAGAAAGATGAACAAAATGTTCTTCAGATATTTTGGACAGTTAAAAGGACTGACAAATGTTTTTACTGGGAGCGCCATAAACCCTTACATTTTTCTACAGATTGATGCTTTTATTCTTTAGAATTTTCATCTGGTTGCAGGAAAATTGCCAGGATGCCTGCTTTTGTTGTTGTTTTTGTTTGTTTGTGTGTGTTTTTCCCCAAACAGCAAAACTACTCATAATCTCTTCATCCTCAACTTTAAAAAGAGTAAGCATGGTGGTGCATTAAAACAGTAAATCAGATCCTCTGAAGTGTGGTTCTGTTGATTAAAATTGAGGAGCATGCTCTTCTGAACCAATATTCAAATCGATAACAATAAACAAATAAATAAAAATATTATGCAATGTTTAAAAGTCCCACTTATTTTTTATTCTTGGCATACAAGTGGCAGTTTATTCTCGTCTGTCTCTTGGTAGCATTGTTGACTTCAGATTTAAAAACATACACCACAGCTCTCTTTCTCACAGCAGGACACATAAATTATCATATGCATGCTTTCGAGCAAACAAATGCACACACATACACACACCAAGCAAAGTCTCTGCTGTGCGAGCATTTTGCCATGCTCTCAGAGGCACAGACTGTTCTCACATGCACCCACACTTTCTCAAATGACTCATCTAAAATAACACAAGAGGCATTTCAAAATAGACATTAATACCCTCATGAAAACAAATGGGGAGGCCCAGCAAAAGTAAACACTGGTCAACAGACTGGGTCTGCAGGCCATGAGAGAACAGCTCCTACTGCTACAACAACACAAGGCCAACAACTCAGTGGTTCCCAACCATGGTCCCTGAGGAACACCATCTTGCATGTTTCAGTTGTTTCCTGTTCCAACATGCCTGATTCAGTGATTTAATTACTTCCCCATGTTCTGCAGAAGCCGGTTAATCACCCATTCCTTCAAATCAGGTGTGTCAAAGCAAGGAAACAAGTAAAATATACATGACGGTGTTCCTCAAGGACCAGAGTTGGGAACCACTGTTTTAAGGGACCGTCATAGAGACAACAAGGAGCGATGGAGGAGGAGATCCTGTGGAGAAACTGAAAAAAACTGGAGATTAAAAGCAGGAATCTTTAAAATGTGTTTAGGTTACCAGGGTTATCTTCTACTGTATGAGCAAAACATGAAATGTAGGAAAGAAAAGTTTAAAAACTGCACACACAAAAAAACACCTACTGCAACAATATGAGCCAAATGACTACAGCTGATGAACAAACTGTTACGAAACATCCTGTCCTGAAGTACTTCAATGAAAAACAGCTTTAAATCAGTCACTTCTACAGATATTGAGCTTAAATCTGAAGATGAGAGTCATTCACAACTCGTCATTTGTCAGCATAAGATTATATTAATTTAAAATGTGATTGGCTCTTTCAAGCAATACTAGATCAAGTTCAAATAGGTTTATTGTCGTTCTCACCACATGTGGTGCATGAGGTGGAATGAAATTAGATAGGGTCCCAGTTACACCCAAAAATAGCAAAAATATAAATTGTAAAAAGAAACAGTATAAAAGGTTCTAAGATATAAACTAAGATATACGCTAAACACTAATAATGAAAAACAATATGGTGGAACAACAGCAGCCCGAACATGAGTCTGCGTGAGACTCATCATTAACCCGTTCAACAGTTCTGGCTCTTCAGCAGGATGCAGAAGATGCATCACTGCTTGTGCTCCCTGCTGGTTTTGTCACCAAACTCACAGAGACAAGTCCCAGTCTCTGCCTGCAGCTGTTCTCAACTTGATATTTTTTCTTTGCATAAAAAACGGATTTGATGTGTCACCACTTGGTTCCTGCAGCGGTTGAACCTTCTGCTACGTTCACCATCTGGTTGCTGACTGTGTGTTTCTGCCAGTGATGATGATGATGATGATGATGATGATGAAAGCAGCAATGTGGGCCATAAAACCAAAACAATGAGCTGACAGAAAAGGTTGGAGCGGAGGAAGATGATTATTTATGGATGCATCCCCCCCCCCACACACACACACACACACACACACATACACACGCACAATAATCCACTGAACATAATATACTGAATATTATTGCTTGCCTTTTGGCAACAGGGATAAAAAAATACAACCAGTAAAAAAGTATAAGAATAAAGTTTTATTACCTCAGCTTTGAAGTTGATGACTCAGCAACGTTTCTTGCACAAGAAGAAGGATTTATCTGTGATCCTGTGAAGTATTGCTCTTGTAGGATCATACATTAGACAGTGCGTCCCTCAGACAACTATTTTTTTTTAATGTTTTTAAAATACGACTGTTTTACTGGCACATCCCCTCTCACCACCATCTCCTGGACAATATCATGAAAAGACATCATCTGATATTATCAGTTTAAAGATGTCACACCAAGAGTTTAGTCATCAAACAAAATAGCTTTCCTGTGTTAATCTCCAAGTGTTTTCTTCTCCAAGGACCCATTAAAGTGACAGTCTGCGATTTAACAGAACCCATTTTTGAAGCTAACAAAATAAAGTCAGGTCCTCTGGACGGATTCTTCTTTGTTGAAACGTTTCGTCTTTTATCCAAAAGACTTCATCAGGCTGAGGAGCGGCAATAAACTCAATGGTATAAATAATACCTTCTCATAGTGGATCAACCAGTTGGCTGGTGACATCCAGAACTAGCAGTTCACATGATAAAGGAGGCGAAAAGCCAAGAAGAACGAGGAGGGAAAAAAAGGTCGGAGAAAAAGAGATGACTTAAAATTTTCCGACTAAGATTTGAAAAGTAGATCTTATTGGCACTAAAAGTTCAGTCAAGTTAGATTTTATGTTTTGAGACAGTTTCAGCAAAGGAACAACAGAGTCCACGAACAACAGGGTTCCTTCTTGACTCAATGCAGCGTTCCATACCACAGAACCTGCATTTCTTCACCAGAGCTACTGAACACCAGCCAGAGTTCCCCATGGAGAAGTGAGACCCCAGCTGACTGTCAGAGCCAGAGACAACAGGAACTTCTGTTCCTCCATCCGATAACAGGTGTTGTGGAGGATCCTCTACCTCTGAGTCACCAGAACATCTGAGGTTTCTCTGGTATCTTAGCAGCTGATTGATGGTCACCTCCCAGTACGACCAAACTGTTTTACTTCTGGCTGGCTTTTGGTGTCCCATGTTGTTTTATCTTATTTTATTTTGAAAGCCCCTTAAAGTCATTTATTTGCGAACTTCCACTAACCCACAGTGTCCCTTCAACACATAATAAACCCCCATCATATTCTGCCTCAAAGCTAAATTTACTTTTCCATAATCTTACTGTATTTCCGTTATTCAAATCACAATATTGCTGTTGTTGTATACACATATGGAAATTAAACGTCACAAAAACATCTTACAACTTGAATCGGTGTACATGTTTATTTATAAAAATTGATTTTAATCCAAGGAAAGAATTCACGTTTCTTAGGTTATTTGATTGAGGCTGATTAAATTATAAGTATTAATAATTCAATTTCCTCAACAACAACAAAAAATAATAATAATCGGAAGTGGTGCCCCTAGGTTTAAAATAACAAATTCGTAATCCATAACCTTGTTCTCTAAACTCTCCACAAATCGCCCATTCTATTCTCCTGTCAGTTTTTCTTTCCTTAGCAGCAGCAGGTTTGCTGTAAGTTGTGATGCTGTCGATCAGCAGATAGACACCTGGGATTGCCAGCTGGACACCCATCGCCCACTTACAGATCAATCGAAACGGAATGCAGCTAAATTTAACCAAAGCAAAACACCACTGAGTCCACAAAACACTGTGTCACTTTAAATAAAGGTTGGAAATGGCACTTTAACTGCCTAGTGAGGCTAATTTGTCTACAGATGCTGGGGTTAATGAAGCAGCTTACTGCAAACAAGTCTAAATTATTCTTTAAAACTGATTTGATGATCTTATTTGTTTTTAATCTTTTAAATGGCTGAGCACCATTTTATCTCTCCAGCTCTGACTGAAAGTCTCAATGTAAAGAAGCAGGTTCTCTGATGAAAGTTCCAGTCCATGTGATATGCTGGTATATGGCGTATACCCACTAGAAAAGTTTGGGAATTTCAGTATAACCACTTAAAAGTGCCCAGTGGTGCGTGACATATCACTGGGCACGTGTCATCAATAAGATCATGAAACCAAGACTGAAGTGTTTGATCTCAGTTATGTCTGAAGAAAACCAGGCACCACATATCACATGCCCATCAGTGAAGCATGGTGAGGGTAGCATCATGCTGTGGGGGTATTTTCAGCAGCAGAGATTGGGAGACTGGTGGGAGTTAAAGGAAATCTGAATAGAGGAAAATAGAAAGAAATCCCTCATAAAAAATGTTCAGGATGTCAGACTTGGCTGGAGGTCCTCATTCCAACATGTCAATGACCTAAAGTTTTCATTTAGCTAGGCGGCCATTTTAAATTAGGTTAACGCCTAACATTAATCATGTCTAGACTTTCTGAGTTTCTTTAAGTGGTTCATGAGATAATTTGCTGACACACTCGGGCAACAACATGACTTAAAAAAGCTCACCTATGAACCTCCTCAAACGTGTCCCATTATAGACTAACTGTTCATCTGAACCTAAAGAGATTGTTCTGACTTTCTATAAACAATTTTGTGCATTTGTAGGTTTGATCAACAAATTTCCCTCCCATGTATTGGGATAGACAGATTGACAGATAACACCATCATTAAAAGGTTGGTCTTTTCAGGTGGTGCACAAAGGGCAGCCTCTCATGAACAGATGGCAGCCATATTTCCATATTACTGCACTTGACAGAGAGTCGACACCATCATCTATTTAACCAAGCAAAGCGGCACCAAACTATAACATATAAATGTTTGTGAAAGGAATGAAGGTTCACACACGCACACCTTCAGATGGAGGTTATGAAATACAGGAGAAAGAACTGTAACATAAGCTAAAAAATTTCACCACTTCATTCGCCCACTCAACTTATGTCATCTTAAAGCACCTATTGGTGAGCGCTGCAGTGAACAGGAGTTAAAAAAGGATTTATTTCAATAAGCCTGCTTCACTCGGCTAAATTATCCTGATCGTCTTTCATTACAAGAAGGCAAAGGAAGAGCATACCAAACCAATTAATTGTTAGTCATAATGCAGCTTTTTGTCACTAAGCTGTATTCAATCAAAGTAACTCATAAAATGGGGTTATTTTGGGATGACCTGGCTGCTCTTTTGTCTGCTGATCCCGGACGAGCCCCCAATTTGTTACAGCCAACAAAGAAAAGGAGGCAACATGTCAAGTGACTTAAACCCCAGGTTATAAGAAATAGTGAATATTATGACTATAGATATATGATATAATGAAATATCATGTAATTTGTGGTGTTGAGCATGAGTGGAACCATTGTGAATTCAGTATAGCATAGAAATCAGGACAGAGACATAAAGCTGCCCAGCAGAGAAAAAATGCCATCACAGTTAGGAGAGGTGTCTCTTGACATGACAATTAAACTTTTACCATAAAACAGTTTTCTTGAATTAAATGTGAAAAAGTTACAAAATAAAGAATTCATAAATTAAAAGAAATATACACATTTATATCAGCAGGAATGACTCAAAACATTTAATATAACTGATCAAACTAGTAACTTTCATAAAACACTTGAACCTTTTTTATTTATGCATTTGTTGTACAAGTTGTGTTTAAAAACATATTCCAGGGCCTGCCCTGGGAATATTGGAGTCCAGAAAAAAAGTACATCTCTTTAAAAAAAAAGGGGGGGGGGGGGGGGCATGACCCAGACAGCCAAATAAATAAATCACGGCAATAAAACATTGTGTTCTTTCTAAGGAATTTGTAATCGTTCTTTCAGCTGGTGAATTTTTGTATCAACCCAGAGATCTAATTGCTACAAAAACCAATACTTGTCTTTTTGCTGTCAGGTCATTTAGTGTATGATACATCTGAAGGATAAATTCTGGCTCTTTCTGCTTCACATTGGTCGACTTGGCTTTAATATTTAGCTCAAAGCAGCTAGCTTCTGCTGCCTGTGACGAAACACGAAAATCTCATTCATCTGCCTCTTACAATCGATTCCCAGGACCCATAAGGCGATCTCTGTGGAGATAGATCTCAGCCTCAGGTTGAAAGTACCACAGGAACAGATGTACCGGTAAGTATTGTAGTAAATATCTTGGATTACTTGATGTGTTTAACATCTCCAGAAGCACAATCAGCAGCTGGCTCTATAAACCAAGAAAAAACATCTAAATCTCTGGTAAAGTAACTCTGGCTGTGAACAATTAAATTAATTTAATGAACAAAGTTTGGCTCATGTGTGAAGTCTTAAGGCTGATGGAATCAAATAATTATTTTAAGAAGGTCCACTAAAGTCCCAAGAGCTCCGAGAGGAGTGGACATGTGTGATTCACTGAGATAAATGCCTGTGTCCTTCTGAAAACCTGCCAGGAAACACAACATAAGCTTTTGAGTTTTTTATGATGGTGCAGGTCTATTGAAGGTCCCACCTTATCTTCAGCTGCACAGCAACAAGGAGAAAACAACCAGAAAATGGAGGAACCCTGTCCTACTGAATGGATGATAAAACACAAAAAATGAGCCATTTATGGCTAAAAATTAAACAATGTTTGGATTTTATGCTCATTTGTGCAAAATGTGACAAACCTGCATCCTGACTTTCAATGGTGCTCTGCTTTAAGAGGAAAATCAATCTCTCCTCAGGAAACAAAAACGCAAGCGTAGAAACTGTGTATAAGTGAAGTGCATGACTTACTGACTGTAGGCAGTTCAGCTGCAAACCTCACGACGACGTCAGTGATGATCCTGAAAAACTAACCCTGGGAGTAGTATTGCCAAAAGTTGCCACAAGGTGTGTGATGATTGTTTTATTGCTGTAATAAATCAACTTGGAGATCTACCAAAGCCAACAGAGAGTGCATTTGTTGCATATCTTATAACTGATATCCAGCTGACTGAGACAGATGAATGTCTTCTGTGTTAGATATGAAGCTAAAGGAAAACCTAATGAACCTGTTTTAACTGGAACGTAGATCATAGATATGAAGGACTCTGAAGGTGAACTGACAGTAAAACAGCACCCCTGAATGCTCAAAGAGTAAATCTGAACTTGTAATTTAGCAACTGCAGCGCAAGACGTTTGGCTGTTTGCGAGGTTCAATCGATGCACTGAAGGAGCGTTTTCCTCTTGAGTTGCTGCACGTTTGCATCTGATTTATTCTTGATTTTGTTCATTCAACCTTTATTTAAACAGGTTAGTCCCATTGAGCCACGAGGACTCATTTACCAGAGACCTGAACTTAACAGAGTGATGACAACAGTGGATACAATGACAACAATAGACAATCACAAATGATTCATACAAATTAAAAAAAAACATTTCTTTAACAATTGAATACAAAACGATAATTAAAAGGGAAACAGCAAAAGAACAGCTAGAATACAAGGCAGTGTAGAAACCTAAAAACAGGAACATGTCTGCAGTGGTTCTTGCCAGGAACTTAACAAATGTTTAAAACCACTTAGAGAGGTCAAGGTCGAGAGCTTCAGATCTTTTTACAAGATATTCCAAGAAACAGAAGAGGAGTAGGAGAAGGCCCTTTTGCCTAGTTCAGTCCTCACTGAGGGAATACTGCAGGTAATAATGTCCTGAGAGTGCACGTTGTAGCTGCACTCACGCAGAGACGTAGGAGGAGATGTATGAAGGCAACAGACCAAGAAGTGATTTAAAGATGAAAATGTACCAGTGAGAGAGTCTGCGTGAAGTTAATGATGTCCAGTTAACCAGTGAATACAGGGTGCAGTGGTGGGTACGGTAGTTACAGCCAGTTATGAATCTTAGTGCAACGTGATAGACAGCATCCAACATCTGCAGGGTGCTTGTAGGAGCGCTCATGTAAATAATGTCACCGTAGTCAATGGAGGGAAGGAAAGTCACAGATACAAGTCATTTCCTAGCATTCAGAGTTGGACAGGATCTGTTTCTGAAAAAGAAACCCAGTTTTACTTTGTTTCTTTACCAAATTTTCCATGTGAAGCTTAAAAGAGAGATGTGAGTCGACCAAGATACCCAAATATTTGTAGGAATCGACAATCTCAATAGGGACACCATTTGAGGCTAAAATCAGAGGAAGAACTGTTAGGGTTGGCTTCCTGTTTGAAAAAAACATCCCTTTGGTTTTGTCTGCATTTAGGACAAGTTTGAGACGGAACAAAACTCACTGGATGATGTCGAAAGTGGATTGCGAAAGCTGGAAAACCTTAGCAACTGTTGTAGCTTGACAGGAAACAAATGTGTCATCAGCGTAGAAGTGTAAGGATGAATCAGGGATGCTCGGACCTACATTACCTATGTAGATTGTAAAGATGGTGTGTCCTAAGACTGATCCTTGTGGTACACCATTGTTAACTGTTACATAACTGGAGGAAATACCATTATATTGAACACACTGCCTCCGATCTGAAAGATAGTTAGAGAACCAACCAACCTAAAAGAGGTGGAAAAAAATATTCCAGCTGTGCGATGCTTGTTTTGAATTAATGAAATAAGCAAAAACCAGACTGCGTCAGTCACACGCCCTCATTTTTAGTCTTTTTATTCAGTGATAAATAATTTCCAATGATCATAGGCTTTAATGTGTAGACATCCGATCAAGGCAGGAGACAAATCAGAGGGCACACACGCTGCCACCATTAGAAAATAATAGCAGAAACAAAAAACAATGAGGTAAGAAGTTCTCTTTTTTTATACATTTGTGGTGCTTCTATGTCTGTTACCTATACTGTTGAATGCACAGTGCTTCCTAATACAGAAATCCTGCCTTTTTGTGTCATCTGTACATTATTAAACAAAAACAGGCCATGGCACAATACGAAACCAACCGAGGCAGAATGTATAGATCGGCTGTATACATCGTCAGACCGAGAGGAAGAGAAGCCAAGCAGGAAACTAAAATAGAAGAACATTTTTCTTGAACAGAGCGACTGGGAATGTTTCAACACACACACACATTCCATGAGAGATCTGAGTGTCAGTAGCTTCTATGATCCCGTACGGTTGAGTATAAAAAGGATGTCTAGAAATATGTGGACCAGTGATAGGTCGACTGGAAGGGAAAAAATACTTATAACTACCAATCTACTGCTTGTTAATGATAGTAAATTATAAATATTAACATCATGAAATGCTTTGTGAGCATGAAGAACTGTTTTATTAAAGACTGGCTCTGTGTAACCTGCAGATAGGTCTTTAATGTTTATATTCTGGTCTAATTTCACAGATGGAAGACTTTGTGTGCCCGAATCTTAATCTGGGCAAAGCAAAAGATTTCAAACTGTACGGTTCATGTCAACCAACAGGAACTGGTGGGAAAATAGAAGTGTTAGGAGTTAACAGTGATGCATCGTTCTCGCAGTCGGTGAATGTAAAAAACATGCGTTGCCTCTCAGCCTAACGTGGCCTTCAGGGTACATCAAAGATGATGTCAGCTGTGGTCAGGACTGAGATAACCTTCAAGATTTAGCAGAGAATATGAAGTCTGGTGATTTGTTTCCCCCAGAGATGCAAATGTTTTCAGGTGGCAATAAATGCAGCGAGCTGAACTGCCATTTTGTGCAAATTTGATCAAATGTGACCTAAAATATTCACTTCATGCCCTGCAGCTAACTGAAGCAGTTTCACATAAGTGAGAAGTGAAAAGACCAGAATAACCAATATCTTTTCCAAACGAGACGTGGAAACAGAACTACTTTAAATGTAGGTATGGACAGTGCACACACGAGACAGAAGGCGATGTATAGTCAATAAAAAGTGTGTTTTTGCTTCCATTTTTTTTTAAACATACGATTGCTTCTCCTGCTTTTTCTACTTGTTCTACTCTCATTTTCAGATGCTGCCAGCTGGGTAAAGTCTGCACAACAAATCTATTTATAACCAGCGCTAGAAAAACCTCTTGTGAAAATGTATAGAAAGTTTCAGACCTGCATGTGAGACATTTTCTTCTTATCTCCTGTAATCACTCAAAGAGTATGAATTAAGACAAGAAGAGTCAGATCGTCTCAACATACTGATGACTACTAGTAGAGAAATCTTAATTCATAACAAGTCTGCTAATCTATACTTTGCTAAACATCTATTGGTGGCTTTAGGAGCTTTAATTGCAAGATGTTCTTTAAACAACTATGAAAATACATAATGGTGTGTGTGTATGTGTGTGTTACATTCCCAGTCCTCTGGAGCAGCATCCCGTGGCACAGTGCCATGCATGGACCTGACCTGCAGTCCCAGTGCCGTCACTGTATAAACGACCAAATAAAAACTGTTCCTGGCTCACTTTTTCCCTTTCAAACTTTAGAGAATACCACGGATTGTCCACATTCGTGTGTATTTCCACACCATACTGTATGTCGTTTTATTTTTCATGAAGTCAATACTGTCCAAAGCATGTGCAGCGGTGTTTAACTTTAGAGGATACTTTCTAATGGCTGCATGGCTAGACTTAAGCAAATACAGGAGAGGAGTTTATGTTCAAATGGTTATTTTCTAGATTCACAGTAGGGATGGGCGTCAGCATGTTGAATTTAGCTGAGCTGCCTTCACTAATACTTTGTTGCTGTCTGTATAAATAACTACGCATGGAGTGGCATTCTCCTTCCTCGTTTTGCGGGAGAGGTCACCCCTCGCCACTCCTACGTTTCAACTGGAGAAGATAAAGAGGAAGCACACCTGCACCTAGCTCTCATCCACAGCTGTGCGCCAAAACAGCTGGATCTGCAGCTGCTCTCAGCTACACACCTGGGGCTGTGAGATACGGCAGACAAAAACACGACCTGCTCTCAAGCCAAGCCCCTGTTCAAGGGTTCAGTACAGCGAACCTCAATAACGCCGACGCTACTTCGGTCGCGAGGCGACAGGCATGGAAGAAAAAAGAGGAAATTGTACAAAAAGAGAAAACTGAAAATAGCAGAAAGAAGCCATAAATAGCAACTGGAGCGGTCGTGACGAAGCAGACGAGTGCTGAGGGTGACTGGAAATCAAGTCGAGGAGTGGCTGCAGTGGTCCTCAAGAAATGTGAGCCAGCATTGTGGCTGCGGTTGCCATGACAGCGGCAAATTAAGCACCCCCCGCCCCCCTTTCAGCAGAACAACAGAGGAGACGGTCGTATCTGAAATCAGCAGCGGCAGGGTGCAGCGAAGGCCTCAGCTTCCCTCCGCCACACTCCTCCCCTCTCGTTGTCCCCGTGTCCCGTTTTATCGGTTTGTGATTTGTTGGGGGGGGGTTTGTCTTTTAGTGTTTAGGTTCTCCACGGTGCTGCGGTCCCTTTGACGCATAAGCAGGGGTCTTTCCTGATTTCAGGCGCTGGGACAAAGTTAGTTGTTTATCATTTTCAGTATAGTTTGTTTGATTCTGTGAATCCCAGAAAACTTTCAGAGCCTCTTGTGTTAGTCCAGAGGCTGGCATGGTGCAGTCCTCAGCCCGGGAGACAAACTTTCCCTGCAAACAGCAGTCCAACTATGGTGAAGAAGATGGAGAGGACGAAGAGCACGTACGACGAGCCGACCACCGTGTTGTTGGGCAGCTTGTACGGCTGACCTCCCACCTCGTTGATATAGAAGCCTATTGGGAAGATGAGCGCTGCCATGCAGAACAGGATCACTGGAGGGGAGAGAGAAGCAGAAGCAAATTAATACACTGAATATTTTGAAACAAAAAAAAAACACTTTTCTTTTTAAACCCTAGGCTGTCTTGGCATAAACAGGTCAAAGTTCCCTAAAAGTCTTTTTGCAATTACTACCGTAAGGCTATTGTTCATTTCACTTGTTACAGGGGTTGTTAGAAAAAGCGGCGAGTAGTTTTAATTTTTCCATTCTGTTTTCTGTGTAAAACAATATACTTTAAAATGTTACAAAGATTACTGTAGTTGGTTTCAACCTGGAGTTTGTGTTCATAATGTGGGGATTTAAACCATATTTAAAAAGGCATCACTGACCCATTAATACTGACAAAATAACAAATAGAAAAACAAGTTTTAACAGAACTTTTAAATGCCAGACAGAAGGATTGAACAAACATTCTTTAAAATGCTAAACCTTTAAAGAATCAAGGGGTAAAAAGTGGAGACAAAGTCAGTTACATTTCATTGATGATCCGAGTCAATGATAGATTTTAAAATCTGAACTAAAGATCAACCAATCCCTTTCCTGAGGATCAAATTGTACATCTGTGTAGATTTTCAGCTAAGGAAACCAACTGCATGCATCATGGCACACAAAGCAGATGAATTATGTCCAGGCAGACTGCACGTATTGTGTTGCCATGGCAAAATGTACGCATTCGCCAAGTGCACTTGGCACAAAATGCTTGGTATTAATTTCCTGCTAGTTCAATTTAACAGTTTTTACTGCGGCTGACAAATGCAAACGCTGGTTAGACCGCTGATTGTATTTTCTCCACGAAATTCATTTCACTTAATCGTTAAAATAGAAAAAAAAAACAATGATACTTTTTGTATTCCATGTAGGACAGTGCACAAGAATAATGAACTCTTCGGCGTGTTTAAATAATCATCTGTATTTTATTTTCCCCAAAATATCTCTGAAGATCTTACTTTGAAAATACACAGCAGATGCCCAAATAAATGAGCTATTCTGATTAAATTATTTTATAAAAGGCATTCTGTATCCTTTTACTATTTTTATATAAATTAATTTTTTATTACAACAGCAAATATCCTGAACAGATACATAATTATATTTAAATATGCTATTGATCATACCAAAAATGAAATACAATAATTGTGCTGTTTGACGAAATATTATTTTTGTTATTGCAACATTATGCGTTTCAAAATGACAATTTGAACAGAAAAAGAAAATGTTTCCTGGTGTATGGAATAACTCGTGGTCCTAATGAAGTTAAAATAGTTGAGAATGCTGAGAATAATAGCTATTTTATCTTCAAAATAAAGAATAATGAAGAGGACTTATGAGACTTAAAAGAATAGACTTTTCTTGTACTTGTTAACATTTTGTGACGTATTTAACTGAACCTTAAATCCTTTCAAGAAGTTTTACCCAAATGATGGACACTGTACAGCGACTGTGCCTAAAATGTGTGTAAAAATATTTACAGTACAAACACATGTGGTCGGTGCAGATGTGTTTTTGACTGAAGGTGTGACAGACAGAACACAAGCTGACGCTCAGTTTGTCCCTGAACAGCTTCAACGTGCAACAGCTTTACAGTAACGTATTTCCACAACTTTTTCCTCACAGATCGCTCATTATGTCTCTTTAATATTTTCCCTTTTTGTTGTAATCCATTAAAAAATTTAAATAATCCATCTCTCTTATAACACTAGGAACCATTCTTCATCATAGGGAAAACATTTTTAGCTAATTGCTAACAAATTCAAGTTTGGAAGTTTTTAATGTTGTAAAAATTATTTTTAAAAATCAGACTGGATCAGTATATTATTAAGAACTAACTCTGAGATTTAAAAAAATGTTTGAAATTGTTCCAAACATTTGAGTAAGGATTTCTACATAAACTATAAGCAAGCTTTTTAAACCACCTCAGGCTGATTTGATACACTTCTCTATAAGGAGCAAAACATAAATTAATAAATGATGTCAAAGATATTAGCTAATAATGTTGGAGCTTTACACAACAGGTCAAACGAGAGGAATAATTTGTTGATCCATCTATGAGCATAATTTATGACCATTATAAAGCTTATAAATTAGAATTTGCATGATTTCTAGAGTGTGAAACTGAAAATGAAGTGTTGTCATTCTGGAAAATAAAGCCACAAGTTTGCTCATGTACAGAAAACGTTGTGTAACGATCTTTACAAGATTTGTATTTGTGTTAAAAAAATACAAATAAAAAAGAGAGAAGAACAAGAGAAAAATACAAAGTTTTGGGGAGTATTCTTTAAACATACCCATACAATACATTTATAATAAATACAATTACTTAGTTTTTGTTGACAGTGAAGTAAGTCACGCAAGAATGTACCGGTACATGTAATAACTCGGATTTCCAAAACTCCTTCAAAGTCAACGCATATTAAAGAGTTAGCTGCTTTTATTTATCTGATCCAATTCCACAGGTAGAAGTAAATGCACAGATCGGCGCGCTGTGAAACCTGCATCAATCCCAGTGGGATTAATTAGGTGAGCGTTGACCACATCAGGAGGAGAATCAATTATTCACGATGGACATGTCTCCCAATAACTGTGATGTTCTGCTCAACATCAGTACGGTGGGTCAACACCAGCAGAGCGACGCAGAGGCCATGAGGAGTAAAACCAAGAAGAAGTCGCAACAAACTTCAGGAAGTACGTTTCCAGGGATTAAATAGCAAAGCTGCTACTGATTAAAATGGCAGTTTCCTTCTGTTTTCTTTGCTGATATTATGACAAACTTGTGGTGCGGCTGAGGCCACTTACACAACGCGGTGTGGTGATAAAAAGAAACGGTTACTATAGAATCACATATCTGTGGCAGCAAGTATTTACTGTAAATCTTAGCCTCTTAAACACTGGCAGATGAAATAACTTTTTTCTATTTGCTCTCATAGATGACCATTTCTTATTATACTCTGTCTGGAAGAGCTAAATCACAATGTAAATGTCATTATTTAACACAATAATGTTATTCTAAGGAAAACACGACATCATGTGGGTTATTTCCCCATCAAATAATAACAAAAGCTTGTAGTTACACAGACTAAATGAAAAATGTTTAATGGCACATTTAGCCTACAGTTTGGCAAAATACAGTTAGTTTTTAAGAAAACAACAACAAAAACTAACAGACACAAAGTATGCACTTTAAATCCATGATTCTAATGGTTTATTAGAGCAGTTTGTGAAAAAATCTTTTTATTTCTTGATGAGTGAGTCTATGTGTAGTCAACTGCACTGAAGCGCTTCCCCATTTAAAGTTTTCTGTATTTTTAAGGCACTAATACAGTCTACAGCAGGGGTATTCAATTAAAACTTGCTGAGGCCCAGTTACTAAAAGTTGCTCCTAATAAAAGGTCCAGCATCTTCAGAAATCAATAAATAAAAATGTCTCTTTTAGGGAAAAAAAAAACTGAAAACAGAGCTTTTAACAACACCTTTTTTCTTTTGATTATTCTTTATTTTATCTTTATTAATGAGAGAAATGGACATGGAATTGTCCTGCCATGGATTTAAATCCTGGTTGGAATGGAGTCAGAGCCATTCTCATGTAGGAAGCTGAGCATCAGCAGACTCATCGATGACTCTGAGCAGCAGCTGTGCCAGAACATCTGCTAATACTTCTGATTTTCTGCTTGCTGTTGAAGCTGACATCGGGATTTGTTTAATTTTTTTCTACACATCTCGTCTTTTTGTTAAATGTCTCAACAACAGCATTTAAGCACTCCTTCAGGACTGTCCCATCACTAAATGTTTTGTTATGTTGCCCCAAAACCCACGATGCCTTGAGTTAACATTCTGCACGCTGCTGGGCTGTAAAAGTACTTGTGATGAGGAGGGTGGATCTTTCATACGGGGCTTGCAGTTCAGTTAACTGCTCGGACTTCAGCAGATACCGTTGCACAAAAGAGATGAAGAGCGCTTCACGTTGCCACTTTTAATTAATGCGACCGTTTCAGAGCATATGAGACAAACAGGTTTTGAACTGCCTGCCGGAAGAAAGAACATTAATTTTTCTGTCCATTCATCTTTAAAACAGTGGTTTTCAGCATAAACTTTTCTTATTTTGGAGCACGACATGCTGACTCTTCTTCTTTCCTCCTTCTCAGCTCGTCTCGGGTGAGAGCTCGCTGCACCAGCAGTGCAGGAAAAACACAAGATTTGATTGGCTCATTAACTGAGTGACGCTGTTACCCTAATACCTGAAGTAGAGTGAACCTCCAAAACACACCTCCTGCAGCTCTGCACCTAAGCTGTCTATCGCTGGAAAAATGCTCCATGAAAATTATTTATTTTCATGAATTTATCAGATTGGGCACAGGTCCAGACAGAACCATCACTAGTTCCGGATTCGGACCGAGGTCCGCCTATTAGTGACCTCTGGTCTACGGTTTTAAAGACTTGGTGGGCACAACCCAAGTACAAAACACCGTCACCGTACTGATGATCCATATTTCCATTCATGAACTGTATATCTGTCAAACTAACATGCACATGAATCCTAGAATATGGGTTTTTAAAGTAAAACTACAGTGATAATCAGTTTATATAAATCTCTATGCAAACTAAAAATAGCCCAGGTTGAAAATGGCGAGTAGACACTTGACAAAAGGATAAGTTGCTCACAGTTGTCATAGGAACCTTCTTTTTTTTCCCTTTTAGGTGTGATTGCAAAACAATGAGTCAACTTTGTCTGCTTTAGCCTAATGGAGATCAGGTCTGTGGAGTTGTTTGGGATTCTGAACACGAGGTGATTCATCAGCTGATTAGGAAGCGTTACAAAAACTACAAAACTGTGCGAGACCAGAAAAACAAACGGGAGCAAAGAGGAAAAAAATAACTGTTGGTGAAAACCTATAGCCCATTTTTTCCCCTTTTTGTGTCAGCTGTCTGAAAAATGCTTCCAGCTTTCTATCAATAATACAACCATTGTGCCTCCAGCATACCGCCGCTCCATCTGTGTGAGCGTGCTCAGGGCTGTTAGCTGACCCAGTCAAACGCCACGGGCCCACACATCTTCAGAACACCAGCTTGGGTACAACTTACAAAATGGATGTGGTTTACTGTTGACGGGCATTTACAAAAAAAGTAAACTGTATTTTTCAAGGTAAAGAGGGACATTAAACACTAGAGAATGACACATAAACCACCCACTCGTATACCAAAGAAAGTGCATTAGACCATAAATCAGCTTAAGGGGGCATGAGGAGCATAATGAACCTATTTACACACAAACTGAGCTAGGTGGCATTTATCCTCACACTGAACCTATTTAAGCCTTTCTCCTTTTCTTCTCACCTACTATAAAAAGGTTTTCATTAAGTCATGTTGGGACTGTGAAGGACAAGAAAGTAAGAAATGTGCTGACAGTGAGGACAGCTCTTCCACTCAAAGTAAATGTCAAGGTCTTCTTTACTTACTGCCAGTGAAGGCGATCCAGCGGGCATATTTGGTGGCCTCTCGGCGCCAATGTGATGCCACGAGAAGTCCACAGGTGACCGTGAGGGAAATGATGCCCATGATGATGAAGAAAAGCGTGGTGACCCACTCGGGAGGCAGCCGTGGTGGGATGCAAGTCCGATCCCGTCCGTGGATGGTCTGACATTGTCGAACGAGACCAACAGTAAGGGCGCCTGTGAAGACGAGACGAAAGCAAGATGAGCTGCCATTTTACTTTCATTCATCATTTATATTAAAAATCATGAAGTAAAACAAAAAATAGTTCACTTGTTGCTAAAGCCCTTTAAGGGACAGTTCAGATCATTTAAAGTGGCATTCTGTAGAAAGGGTATTCCACTAAAAATACAGATATTCCTGCCCCAGGCTGCACAGGACCTGCTAGCTGCTATTTCTATTTGTGCTAGCAAAGACCATAGAAAAAAAGTCTACAAAAATAACTGTGTGGTGTGAAACAAAGTCATATAAAAGTTTGGAAATATAAACTTTTAAAATTTGCACAGTTTTAAGGTGGAAGCGATCCATTTTGATTTTAGCTCTGCTTGGACTAGAAGTTAGCTCAACAATTACACTTTATATTTTTTATTAAAAAAATAGACTGCGGGTAAGCTAATATTAGCTCATCACTTTTCCACAAAGTCCCACTTTCAGCTGCCCACTGATCCACCCGGGTGTATCTCAGACACGATGGGTTAAATGCAAAGAGCTAATTTCGCCATTGTATGGGAACATACAATGGTGACAACACATAGCATTTATTAGGCCCGAGCAGCAAAGCGCTGCGAAGGTCTATTGTAATCGTTCAGTTCATTAGGCCCGAGCAATTTTTCCTTCAAATTGGCCTTTCGGGGGCCTCAACATATCCCAAAACTCACCAAATTTGGAGGATGCATCAAGACTGAAGAAAAATGAACTATTTTAAGGGTGTCGTAAAAATCGAAACAGAAATGACTCAAGAGCGACACCTGGAAATTTTCAAAATACTCTCTGCATTACTCTTAGTTTGTTGTAGAAGCATGAAATTTAGTACACTTGTCCAATTCCCCAAGATGCACAGAAAATCCTCTGGGACCAACGTTGTACAATAAACAGGAAGGTGGCCATTTTGGAATGCCTTCCCAATTTTCACACCTTTTTGGTGGTTTACAGCCTCTGCATTTGAACAAAATCCTCCTAGGGATTTCGTGCAATGGTTTCTAACTTGGCCATTTTGGTCAAAAGGCATGGGAGACGAAAAGTTATCTAAACGGTGCGTTTTGGAGCATGCTGAAGGGGCAGGGCCAGACCTCAATGTGTGACATCTCACCATGAAAAATGAAATGCTAATAGCTCCTATAAGAAAACTGTTTGAGACATCAAACCTTCAGTGATGGATCCACGTTCGGTCCCCTGCAAGGCTGAATGGTCAAATCATGACATCACTTAAGTCACACCCCTGACAACAGGAAGTGTAAAGTTTTACGTTGAACGGTCCTTATCTGACCCCTGTGACGTAATCAGCATGATAGTGTGTCCAGTGACTGAAGACATGTTGGTGTAACTTGCTTTCCAACACCGATAGTTTTGGGTGGAGCATGTGAGCGGAGCGACGTGGCAAAGTAAGACGTAACGCCGTTGCCATATGTTTAGCTCTAAATTCCACAGATTTGAGCCAAGGTGCACCAAAATCAGTACGATCGATCATTATCCACTCCTCGAACAGGAATCCATGATAAGTGGCCAATAGCCTCCACAGCGCCCCCTAGAATATTTTAAAACCTCAGCCCCAAGCCAATTTATGAGTGATAATTCTGAAACTCAGCAAAAATCTGTATCTTCTCAGGACCTATGAAAAAGTCTCTTGGAGCCCTGGTCCAAACTCAACAGGAAGTCAGCCATTTTGGTTCAAATTATCATTTTTGGGCGTTTTTCAGTTTTCATACATGGCAAATTTTAACAAACTCCTCCTAGGAATTTTGAAGGATTGCTTTCAAACTTGGTTCACATGCCCTTAACACACTGGGGAGTAACAACTATCAAAAGCTTGTGTTTTCGTATATGCTAAACGGGTGTGGCCAGACGTCAAAGTTGCGCTTCACGCCAACAATTTCCAAACGTTATAACTTTCACATTAAAAGACCGAATTGCACCAAACTTGGCATGACTCAACCCTGTTGGATGCCCGACGATCCTCTCATCATATTCTGAGGTTATCAAAGCCCCATGCCCTCAAAACAGGAAGTCACTTTTTTTTTTACTTGGACAGCTCACTCCCTGACATCCTTGACCTAATCAGGATGCTCCTATGTTAGAAGACATTTAACAAGTTGGTCTGACTTGCTTTAAAGCGCAAACCGTTTTTGCTGGAGGATGTGGGCGTGGCGGCATGGTGAATTAAGAAGTGACGCCGTTGCAATACGTTTGGCTCTAAATTGCACAGATTTGAGCCGAGGTGTACCAAAATCAATATGATCGATCATTATTCACCCCTTGAACAGATATCCATGATAAGTGGCCAATAGCCTCCACAGCGCCACCTACATTATTCCTACAGTTATAGCTCAGTGATACATCATACAGTACGATCTGCACCAGATTTATTGTGCTTCATCGGTGAGCATTTCTACACACATTGGTATTGTTGTTAAACATTTGACTAAAGTTCGCCCAATACATTTTTCGAACTGTTAGATATCAGTGATACATCATCTGATCTGTACCAGATTTATTGTGTGTCATCATTGAGAACTTGGACACACATTGGTTTCAGTGTTTCCCCTAGTTAGCTTGCCATGGCGGGGTGCTCATCTCATCCATGTTTTTGGCTGATGGGGGGATGGAGACATGTCTGAGCGCAGCTTGTACTAACAGTTTTTGAACGGGGACAGGGGGCGTTCAACATGAGGGAAGAGGCAACGTGAGTGCTGCCTTTGGCTTTTTAGCTAGAGAGCCTGTATTTTGCGCTGCTACCTTAGTGATATGTCAGTGTCGGGTGGGGGTGGGAGGGGCAAGTTCAGTTTGGTAGGCAGGGTGCTCAGTTTTGTTTTGTTTTCTGTATAATGGTAGGGGAAACACTGGGTTTTGTGGTTTAACAATTGACTCCAGTGTGCCCTCTAGATTATTCCAAGAGTTCTATCTCAGTGATACATCATCCAATTTGAAACTGATTTTTGGTGCTTTATCAGTGAGCACTTCTAGACACATTGATATTGTGGTTTAACATATAACTCTAGTGCACCCCCTAGATTATTCCAACAGTTATATCTCCGTGATACATCATCTGATCTGCACCAGATTTTCGGTGCATCATCTTTGAGCATTTCTACACACATTAGTCAAATGTTGAACAACAATACCAAAATGTGCCCAATACATTATTCAAACTGTTAAATATCAGTGATACATCATCCAATCTGTACCAAATTTATTGTGCCATCAGTGAGAACTTGGACACACATTGGTTTTGTAGTTTAACAACTGACTCCAGTGCACCCTCTAGATTATTCCAACAGTTCTATCTCTGTGATACATCATTCAATTTGAACCTGATTTTTGGTGCTTTATCAGTGAGCACTCCTAGACACATTGATATTGTGGTTTAAAATATAACTCCAGTGCGCCCCCTAGATTATTCCAACAGCTATATTTCAGTGATACATCACATCATCCGATATGCACCACATTTATTGTGCATCATCAGTAAGCATTTCCACACACATTGCATTGTTGTTTAACATTTCACTCCAGTGCGCCCCCTAGACTATTCCATGAGTTATATCAAGGGCTGCAACAATGAATTGATAAAATTCGATAAAAATCGATGATTAAAAGCGTTGGCAACGAATTTCATTATCGTTTCGTTGTGTTGCGCGATTATGCGTCTTTCATGGCGCTGCGGAGCCGTTTTGTTCACCTGCAGTTCATTGTCAATGCTGACTGACTGAATAAAGTTTGAAAAAAAAAAAAACTCTGTAGCGCGAGTTGAACAGAGCGAGGGGGGAGGTGGAAGCAGAGCAGAGACGGTGTTTTCAAAGGAAATTAAATACATTTTACAAATGACAGACGCAGAGAAAACTGTTCAACCCAAGTCCTCCAAAGTGTGGGAGCACTTCACAAAGATAAAAACTGCGCAACATGCAGCTTTGAAAATGTGACGACATGACACGGGAACACCACGCTGATAAACGTAAACATGTCGAAGTCATGAGGAGGAGGAAGCAGCTGAACAGCAGATACAACTCATCTCACTCCCAACTCATGTGTTGGCAGGTGAGTCTCTACAATATTCTACATTTGTTCTGTTTCCAATTGAGAAAACGTAACTTCAGTCTCTCTGTAGCTGAAGCTGCTGCTTGTTACAGTGATAGAGAATGTGTGTGTGTTAGTTTTAATTTAATTTAATTGGTACAAGCAGTGTTTAAATGTGACTTATAAATAAATCTAACACGAAGATAATAATTTAATGATTAAGCTTCAACTTTTAATTTGCTGGCAAATTCTGAAGACACTGCATGTATGGCAGGATGATTTGCATTTAAACTGGCATTAAAGTAATTTATTACATCTACTCAAATGTGTGTAATTAAGTATTTTGTGTGTTTGTGTGTGTTTAATTGCTCTTTGGACTACTTATTTGCCTTAACCTAACACTGTAAGTGAAACAAGGCATTTCTTGAGTTGCTGTAAATTATTCTATAATACATATAAACTCTCTCATTCCAGAAAACAACAACAAACAATGACAGCCTTCATGATGGACAGACATCATGCACACCACAGCAGCAGCTGTCTTCACTGAAAACATCCTTAACATGATCGTCACTGACACAAGGCCTCTGTCGATGGTTGAAGACGAAGGCTTCACTACAATGATCCACACTTTTAATCCAGGTTTCAATAATCCACACTTTTAATCCAGGTTTCAATAATCCACACTTTTAATCCAGGTTACACTCTTCCCTCAAGGACACATTTTACAAAGTAGCTACATATTGTGCAGGTATAAAGATACATTTATCTATATTTTTGTGTACATTTATTTTTTTAAGCTATTTGACTAACTTATTTTTTATTACTCAATATTTTACTAACAGAATAGTCCAGTAGCAACCTGTTTTTGAGCGAATTGCTATGTCAGTCAAATATTAAATTTTGGAATAAAGGGGTGGAAATTAAAACATTTTTTAAATCCGATTCACCGATTAATCGAGAAAATAATCGGGAGATTAATCGATTACATAAATAATCGTTAGTTGCAGCCCCAGTTATATCTAAAGGATACATCATCTGATCTGCACCAGATTTTTTTGTGAGACATCAGTGAACACTTGTATACACATTGGTATTGTTCTTTAACATTTGACTCAAGTGCGCCCCCTGCATTATTGACATGACATGTTGAAAGGCATGAAGGACATGCTCGTCAAACATTTGCCACAAAACAGGAAGTCAAAATAACTCCTGCCTGGAAGGTTGGATTTCAGACAAACTTGTAAGGCTTGCAGCTGGACTCATACCAATGTGGGCAGAAGGTGATTTTGAAAATTCGTCATATGCGCACCCTGGTGGATGTATGCGGGAATGGAATGAGCGCGTTCACGACTGCGACTGGGAGGCGTTGCTGGAGCGCCCAGTCTCAGGTGATGTCGAAGATTTGCCAAATGCGCACCCTGGTGAACGAGTGCAGGATAGGCACGAGAGCGTTGGCGATGGCGACTGGGTGGAGTAGCTGGAGCTCCCATGGTCGCCGTAAGGCCAGAGCGGAGCTTTGCTGCGAGGGCCTTCAATGCTGCTTGCAGCTTTGATTATTATTGTTATTATTATTATTATTGCTTGAAAAGATTTGAAGTATGGCTTTAATTTTTGTGTAGTTGAACACTGTCAGAGTTGCAGCCTCTTTAATCACCCTCAACTTCAGCAGGACTTTCAAAGAAGCTCTGAACATTCATGACAAAATGTGCTCGGAGTAATTTTATTCTTAATAATTTCATTACGAAACCATAACAAAAATATTACTTGAAAATTTAACATTAAAACATTAACTATTTACAGTCAAATATTTGGCAGAAAATAAGTGGAAAAATTTTGAGCAAACAAGCACACAGTGTCAAAACTACAGAAATTACATGAAAAGCAGCTCCTTTTAAATGCTACATATTCATCTGTGGTCTCTTGTGGGCCCAGTCATGCAACTCGCCAACAATTGTTCCCTCCTTTGCACACTTGTGTGTAGAAAGTGATTAATAAACCAACGTTGCCAGGTACTGAATGCTTCCTACGTCGCTGATATTGGACAGAGTCGCATCAGCTTCAAAAGGCTCTTTGTAAATGTGTCCAAACTATCCATCCTCAGCTAAAAACCCGTGCCAACCATCCAGTTTGTCCTCTCTCTCTCTGTTAAGTGCTCGGTTAAAGATGATCAACAATGCAAGTTTACATGCTTCACTATGCTTTTCTATCATTGATCAGGAGACAAATGGATCCCTAGATCAAAGCGAGTCACGAGCAGACCTGTGTGAGCTTAAAGGGCAGCGCTGAGAGCACCGTGCTCCCGCAGCACTGCCTCCTCTGAGACATCCCATTCAATTAGAGCCCAAACTTAAGGGGCTTTCTATCCGAGTAAGCAGAACGGTGCCGTGCTGCTCAGTGCTCAGGTCCCTGCTGACCACAGCCCTCTTTAAACGAAAGGTGGACTCTATCTGCAGGGGCAGAACGGTTCGGTTAAAACAAAGATGTCGAGTAAGATGTGATGTGATAAAAGGGTCACACCGTGAGATAAGCAAACTGGGCTCTTTTAGTTTCAGGCGTGAAATACAACACTTGTTGTTTAATCAAACAAGAACACAATCAGATTTTTAAGATTTACTGATCTCTGTCAAGATTTGTGAGTTTAAGCATTAAATGAGTGAAACTGTTCTGAAAATATAAAATCCTATTAGTCAAGTGTTGCTAGTGTTTTAGTTAGACAGAGTACCAAAACCACACCTATGAGACAAAACATCTTTGCATGCAGAAACAGAATTAAGAAAATCTTGACCTTGATAGTAAAACTTACTGCCACATTTTTTCCTTGAAGAAGCAAAACATCTTCGATGTCTGTGTAGATTCCCTAAACTACCGAACCAGAAGTCCACTTCACATTAAAATACTTCCTGTTACAACATCGTCATGGCTGATTTAATCCACGTCAACAGACTTTATTTAGTCAAAAAAGTGAAAATCTTTTAAAAATGAATTAAACTAAATTAATTAGCCTCCAATACACAAGCTATTAACATTCTAAATGATTTAACATTGCTTTACCAAAGGTTGAATAGATAAATTTAGGATGAGACTCCTCAATGTTTTGTCACAGAATAAAATAATATTAATAAACATTATGAGTAAAAGAATAAATAGAAAACGTACATAATTGTCAATCAAACACCTTTAATACCTGAGGAGATAGTTCCTGCTAGTTTGTCTGGAGTTGTATTTGTATACTTACTATAGAAATTAACAAATACTCAGTAAATGTGTACTGATGATGTTCAGGGAAGTTTGCATCATATTTCAGGGTTTTCCTGAAATACTTTCTTGGGCTGGGGACAGCTCAATGTCTCATGTTTCCTTCTCTTTCTATGCAGAGATTTACAAGAAACTCACAAAAATACACTTTTTTATATTTTGGGACAAACCTTCTGCTGCACATCTGCTGTAAATATGGAAAATATTTGGATGTGAAGTTCACAAAAGAGAAATAAAAAGTCAATTTACATGCCTTTAGCTGCCATAACCCATCCAACAGAATAGTTTTTTTTCAGCATTTGGTTTTCAGATCAAGTTAAAATCTATTCTTAAAATTATTTAAGCTGTTATCTTCATACCCATCTGCTCACAACAGACTCATGTTCAGGCTGCTGTTTAATATACTGTATTATATTACATTGTTTAGCATATATCTTAGCTCCTTATACCGTTTCTTTTTTAATACTTTATATTTTTGCTATTTTTGGGTGTAACTGGGACCCTGAGCGCACAATTTTGTTCCACCCCATGTATCCGCATGCGATGTGAATGACAATAATGAACCTTGAATTGAATTACAAAAGCAATATTAAAAGAAATATTCATCATAACTTGAATTTCTTTTGCTTCTTCATGATGTTTTTTTTTTTTTTTCTTTAGCACCAAAACATGTTTGGTAACCTTCAAACTAAGCTAAATTAAAATAAAATAAACAATCCTGAAAAAGCTTCAGTGCACAACGGTCACTAAGCTTGTGTCACTAAAAAGACGAGTCTTTGTGGTCATAAAAGTTCCACAGAGGCTCAGTAGGTGGGTGGAAATGAGCGTGCAAGTATGCACGCAGGAATTTCAGAGGGTCAGAAGAGTTGCTTGGTCTGCCTGACGCCCAAATGTAGACGTTTTATTACTTGTTAGTTTAACCTTTATTATGATGCAAAGGATGTAAAGAACTCAAACTGAAAGGCAAAGCTTGTTGGTCCTGGAGGGTTGTGCCGGCTGTCTAAAGGAAATCCTGTCCATTTTCAAACACCTAGAGAAAAACACGGCTCCCGCCTGCATTAAACAAAACTTATCCAGCTAAGGACAAAAAAGCATTACCAATGGCTGACAAGTCTGTAGTTGTTACATGCCTTCCCAAAAACATGTTTCTATACTCGTGCTGTCAGTTTTAGCAGAACTAAAGATGATTTTGGCCTTGATGTGTGTCTTTCTGTGTGCTGGTGCAGCTCCCACTCTGCAGGACACTTATGCAACAACTGCACAAATAAATAAATAAATAAATAAAACACAAGGTCATGACAAAACAGGCACCTGCATTTTTTCAGTAACCCAGCAGCATATTCCTAAAGTAAGCTCAGGATTTCAGAACAACTTTAATACAGTTATATAAAAAAAATAAAACAGAGTGCACACGAGTAACTCGGGGATTGGTTGAGGGACCGTTAGACACACAAAAACATGGCTGTAGTTAACAGCGCTGGTTTACGACCATTTCCCCTGGATCCCCTGGCCTCCTGCTGTTTTACCAGCTCTCTGTGGAATTCCTGCCACACAGCAGGCACGCTACGCTAAATGAACACAGGTAAACAATTCAAAAAAGCAGATTAAAAATCAGATCGTTCTAGTTTAAATCGTAACACAGCAGTCGTATTTGTTCCGCTTCACTTTAGGTCTTGAAACACTTAATAAAAAATAAACTCCAGCAACAAAATCTTAATTATTAAGTCACAATAAACATATAAATGGTACTAAACTAAATTGTTTGGCTCTTATATAATAGCAACATAACATAAGTCCTCTGTTTGCCCCAGAGTTGAGTTGTTTTCCCTTCATGGGGTTCATCGTTGCAGACACATGTCCTGCTCACACCTGGAGACAACTGGAGTCTTTGGTCATTGATCAAAAGTGGACATGACATACTGAGGATGACTCATTCTACTGAGGCTCTCGTACTACTCTACTAAACAAGGTTTTCTGTGTATTACCAAGTAAAAACACCAGAAAATTCACATTACTTGCCCATTAGCTGCCCTTCTACCCATTTCTGATTCACACAATTAATAATTTTATTAAATAAAGCACACCCTATGAAGAACCAGCAGGAGCACACAAGGCAGCATAAATAAGATTTTTTTTTTTGCTACTTTAAGTCTCCCGCTCTGCACATAATGCATGAGATATTTAAATGTTTGTGACTTATGCAAATCTGCATTGTGCTAATCTAATAATAATTACGTCTGAGAGCAAGCTGCTGCTTGTTGCAGGAACAACACATCTACAAGCGTCTTGCTTGTTACCCACAGCTGCTGCCCCACATGTAGTTGCACATCAAGGAGTAAAATCACAAGATGTGCGCATATTTTATACATGTAGTCATTTAGCAAACACCTCTTTACAAAACACCGTAGAAGTGAACAACATTCAGACTGCGGTTGAAGCCCTGACGTTAGGGGAGTGGCGTTAGTGTTTGTTAAAGGTGTTTCTGAAGGAAAGAGAGTGACGCCCCTGTTCACACGTTCATGTCAAGTGTAAAACTGCATCAAGGAGACAAGACAAAGGCTGTGAACCCAGAAATAAAAAAACTACAGTAATCCCTAGCTACTTCATGGTTCGACTTTCGAGGACTCGCTCATTTGTGTTTTTTCAACGATCGTCAACTTTAATAATACTCACGTGATTGGGACAGTACAAGATAAAAAGTTAATGAAAAAGAAAAAAATACTTTGGACAGGCGCCACCAGTTTTCTTTCAATAAGCCTACACTGTTTTCTCATTCAAAAGAACTACACTACCCAGAAGTCAACAGCGCTTCCGGCTGCTGCTTTCTGCCAAAATGGAGGGAAAGTTTTGCAACACAAATCTACACCATCCATTAAGCTTAAATAATCCGGAAGCTTCCTGAAGCTCAATTATCCAGGTGCACCTGAACCTGGACAGGGCGGTGGGCTTCATCGCTGCAGGGTAGATCTGCAGAACTGGAACTAAGGTGATGGTTTGCAGAGCTGAGTACTCACATAAAATTTTGCAGTACTGTACAGTACATATATGTATGATGTTAAAATGGCATAGTTTTAAGAGTTTAGAACACTGCAAGAGTATGGGAACGGCTTGTAAGACTTAAACTATACATAAATACTAAAATAAATAGAGTACCTAGTTCATGGTTTTTCACTTATCGTGGTGGTGTCTGGAATGTAACCCCCATGATAATCGAGGGACTACTGTATTACTTTTGTTTTTCTTCTGGATCCTCCCTTCCAAAGGGGTCGCCATAGAAACCAAACTCATGTGAGACAATTTGACTATCGTTTCATGCCGGATGTCTTTCATGAAACAAACTGCAGCCTCAGGATAAGACCGAGGCACCACCGAGCCACAACACAATTTGACTCATTTTAATTGTATTCACTGGTCTACGGCACTGTGGAAAATGTTTTATATTGTTGGTAAATATCTTGTTTGTTCTGGCAACATGGTCATTTTTGGGAACAAACATTAAAATGTGAATAACCAAAAGGATCGTGAGATCGGTTTAATCCATCATACACCAATATTCATTCAACCTTTATTTAGACAGGTTAATCCCATTGAGCCTCAGGGATTTATTTACAAGAGACCTGATTTTAATAAAGAATGATGACAACAGTAGACGACAAAGACAACAACAGACGATCATAAAGGGTGCATACAAATTGGGAGTAACAAGTGAAACTAAAATGGTATTAAAAAAAATGTAACAAAAAACAGCTAGGTTGTAAGGCAATGTAGAAAACTAAAAACGAAAACATGTCTGCATCGTTTTTTTCCCATGAACTTAACAGATGTTTGAAGTCACTTAAGAGAGGTCAAGTTCAAGAGCTTCAGATCTTTTTGTAAGATATTCCAGGAAACAGGAGCAGAGTAGGAGAAGGCCCTTTTGCCTAGTTCAGTTCTCACTGAGGGAACACTGCAGGTAATAACGTCCTAAGAGCGCACGCTGTAGCTGCACTCATGCAGTGATATGTAGATGCACGAAGGCAACAGACCAAGAAATGATTTAAAGATGAAAATGTACCAGTGAGGGAGTCTGTGTGAAGTTAATGTCCAGTTAACCAGTGAATACAGGGTGCAATGATGGCAGGTATGATAGTTACAGCCAGTTATGAATCTTAGCGCACCATGACAGACAGCATCCAACATCTGCAGAGTGTTCATGTAAATAATGTCACCGTAGTAAATGGAGGGAAGTAACAGTTACAAGGCATTTCCTAGCATTCAGAGTTAGACAGGATAGATATCTATATATATATATATATATATATATATATATATATATACTTGATATATATATATATATATATATATATATATATCAAGTTATAGGCAAGATGTAGCCACATTATGAAGTGGTGTCAGAAGTCTATACAGGCAGATGTTGCTGACTTTAAGGCCAACTGTATTTTAACTTCATGCTTATGGTAAAGCAGGTACTACAGCAAGCAGCAGGGAGTAAAATAATTAAATCTTAGACGCACTGGAGTGCAGATATTCAGTTCAGAATTAATTCACAAATGTCTATAATTAAGTATACATCGGTTAAGAGATGGCTATTTAGTTGACTGATGATAAAATCTGGGAGTCAGGAAACTGCAAGAGACAAGTATGAACAGCCTAAATGACCCTAACAGTGAACTTTAGACCCAACAAGCATATATGGAGTTGAAAGTCAAATAAATTAAGACCTAAACAAGAGTAATGTTCCATGCAGGTTATATTAAACTGAACTAAATCCGTTTGGAAACAGCACATTTGAAAAATCACGATAGACATCATCTCCTGGAAGAAGCAAGGGGAAAAAAGTAATGTGTTGCTGAAAACCAGACAATGAAGAAGTAATCCCAAATCTTTCAATCAAGTTAAAGTGTGTAAGGCTAATTACAAAATGTGTCATGTTATGCAATACTGTGCAATTAAGGCCAATCGCAAATATATTTTATTGACAGACCATGACCGAGACTTCACATCATCACCAAAATCAGAGTCAGCAGATGATTTAAACAAAGTGAGGGCAACTATAACAACAGGCGATCTTGTTCATCATCGAGTTGTGATTTTGGTATAGCTCCAAGAAATTGTTTAGCATCCTTTTTTAAATTTAAAATATGCCAACATCTGTATTATTATTCTAAAAATATACTTCCACAACCCCCTTCTCCCTTAAGCAATGTACAACTGTTTCGTACATGTTAGCTAATTGCAATCCTCTAATAATTTTATTAACATTATGCAAGTACATATTACTAGGATATTTACTACGACTTCCTTTTTTAAGAATAAAAAATAAATAAAAAGTAGCACAAATCATTGCAGCTCTGCTTTTTAAATGTTCCTACTTCTAATAATTTTGGTGTTGAACTTGTCATTTTGCATAGAGTCTGAAAGAAAACAAGCACATTTCCTAAAATGTTAAAAAATAAAATCTGTAATGAAAAACAATCTTGAAAACACATCAATAAGAGTAATATTAATTTCTCTCAGGCAGAATATTTTGAGTAAAAATCAGAATGAGGGGTGAGAAGAGCGCCTTGAACAAAGTCAAAGTATATTTTTATTCACTTAGCCTTTAAAAAAACCTGTAATGTCAAATCTAAGTCTCAGAGGAGAGATCCCTAAATGTGTAACAATAATGTATAAGATGTACCAACAGTTTGTAGTGTGACAACTGCAGAGCAAGAAATACGGCCAGCTGTGCCCATCAGAGCCGAAAGAGCCAACAGGAAAGTTTGGATTCATGAGTCATTAATGTTACAATTAAAATTAATAAAAGTTAGCGAACATTATCAAGTTTAAATGTGAATATGTTTTGTGGCTACCAGAAAAAAAATTACACATTATGTGTGATTTACAAAAAAACTAATAGTTGTACTGTGTCTCATCTGCAGAAAATAATGGGCCGATTCACCAATTGGAGGCCTGGCTCCTTTTCACGCCCCTGGTTCCCTGAAGCCAGCTCTGCACTCACCATGATCAAAACACTCTTCTCTCCATGTCTTGGTCCAAATGAGAGGAAATGAGCACCACGTCTGCTCAACTGAAGCCTGATGATGCAGTCATTAGGGGAGCACCAGGGGTGCTGATGTTGGTAAGCTCAGGAGGGATGAGTCAAAATGGCCTCTGAACTGTGGTGGGTGGCGGGCATGTACGTTAGCTAAAGCAGAAGACAGCTGCTTTTTCTGCAGCTAGAGGCTTTTAAGGTGCCCACTCTTATTGGAGCGCAGCTGTACGAGGTCAAAACTCACACACAAAACAAAGCAGACAAACCTGGGAAGGACAAGACACAAATGCCAACACGTATGAGAACAAAATCATTCAACAGTGGCCAAGAGCAAAAACAAACAATTAAAATTTCACCATGGCTCACTACTAAAATAAACACTATTTTTCACACTTCTAGGCTTAAAAGTCAGCACGATGAAATATGGTGAATATGATTTTGTAATGACGTAGTTGTTCCAATTAATAACTTTTGATGCTTTGTTTTTTCTGTCAAACTCAGCTCTAAAACGTTCTTGTCGTACGAGATGTTTTTATATGCAAACAGAAAAATGTCATCACCTTGAGCAAAAAAACATTTGCAAAACAATGATTTTAATCAAATGAATAATTCAAACAATATGCTGCACATTATATGAAAATGTGTGCAAATAAACTGGTGTTTTTGGACAGCTAGAAGGTTGATTGAGGTTCTCCTTTAACCGAAAAACTTTTTTATTCTGTGGATTTTTAGCTGACTAGTAAGAGTGAAAATCCACTAACGATAACGGAGACCAGCTGCTAATGAGTGCAGCTTGGGTAAAAACAATCAAAGAGGAGAAGAGTGGTAAGAATTAGTGACGTCTTAATGAATATAGTCTGCTGCTAAAACCAGCCTAGGTCCATATGGAATATGGCGATACCTAATTTCAACCTTACACCTGCATTTGCAGCAAAACAAAAATGCTAACAAAAACCATATATGCATAACGATTATTAAACTAATTTAATTTATTTATATGCTTCATATGCAAGTAGTTCTACATTGCAATAAAAAGAAATTTGGGCAGAGTTGCTTAATCTGTTATTAAAACAATATACAATTTCTTCTTTTTTTTTTCTTCCCATTTTGAATTAACCTTGAAAACATACTGTACATACATTTTCTTTGCTTTTTCCCTTTCAGGTCACAGGGAGCTGGTGCTCATCTCCAGCAGTTACTGTGAGAGAGGCGGGCACACCCTGGACAGGTCGCAACTTCAATGGGACACAAAGAGACATAAAACCACTCATCCCTAGACACAGTTTAGAGTTACAGCTGACATGCCACCTCCAAGAAAGCATGTACAGGTAAAAAAATCACAGAAATTTACTAAGACTTTTACAAAATGCAGCAAAAGTTTTTCATCAATGTGTAATTCTTACACACAGTTGAACACTGCAGGTAAAACATTTAATACAGAATATAGTGATAAACCTCAACCTCAAGTGTGCAACACCATATAATTGTATTATAATGTTATCCTAATGTTAAAGACAGCCTTTTGTCATAATGACACTGAATGCAGCTAAGCTGTACTGAAACATGATCCAGCTGTTCTGTCTTCCTCATCCACACTGATTCTGTGATAGTGGGATGGAATAATTGTTTTATTCATGAGAGGAAAATAGAAGCTGTGCGTTTCAGTGACAAAATAAATACAACTACAGAATTTTAGTGCTAGGTACCTTCTATTGAACACTGCAGAGTTAAAACATGAGATGAGAGTAGGCCTGTCGCAATAAACAATAAATCAATTAATCGCATGATAAATGAAAATTATCTACCTCATTTTCATTTATCGGCTTTATCGTTTCTTCACGTCTCTCTCTTTCTACTGAAGACACGGCTCAACTCCGGTGCTCTTCACTGACCCCTCCCTTTCTCGTTTCTCTTTGAAAATCTGTTGTAACCATCCAAAATCGCATTTTTGGATCGCTAAAAGCAGCTAAGCTGAGAAGCTAAGCTACAAGCTAAGCTAACAGGCCGACCTCGGGGAGAATCCTCCGTCTTGTCAAAGCTACAAAATTCACGGTTGAAACCTGTGCCTTCGTCTAAAAAGTTGGGTTTTTTTCTGCAAAAAGAAGCTGAGAAGTTGTTTACTGATTGCTTTATTGAAAGCTTTATGTGAAAAATGCTAAAGAGCTCAAACCACACCGAGCGGCCGTCATTTTGAAAACCAAAAGACAGGAACGAGAGACAGCCCATGTCACGTCAAGGGGCCTCCCTTCCATTTTTCTTAAACAGACGCACTGCTCGCACCCTCACTTCGGTTCAAACAGTCTTATACTGCCATCCAGTGGCCAAAAAAAGTACTACACACAAAATTAACCAACATTTCTTCTTAAATTTGGCAATTACAAATTGTTGTCAAATTTCAAACAATATTATCGTATATCGCAATATTTTCTGAGACAATTAATCGCCCAGCAAAATTTGTTATTGTGACAGGCCTAGATCAGAGTGTCCTCACTGACCTTAATTATAAAGAAATGTCGTGATCGCTTGTAGCTTTAGAATTTAGGATTAATAATACAGAGTTGGTCAATTATTATTAGATAGTGTGCGTTTGACGACCTGCAAGGTGAACAATTATATTTTATACATGCAAAAAAAAAAACTATTTCTGCAGAATTCATTCATCTGCAGGCTAAGTATATATGCAAGAGTTAGATTTTACATTCCAGCGCTGTAAAATATGACATTTTAAAATTACATTTTCTTTGCCTGGAGCCAGTAAACATTTCCATGTATTTTTGGTTCCTGTCTCCGGCTGCGAGTCTCAAGAGTTCTGGGTAAATGGCAGGTCAGAACTGCTGGCACTGCAGCCCTGTAACTGGATGATAATAACTGGCCTGGTTTCAGTTCTTCTCTTCTAATCACACCGTGTGCCCTTGTGCTTTGAAAAGGGATACTTAAAATAAGACAATTTAATAGTGTTTCATTACGTCTATTTTAAAAGTCGACACAATATCAGACCATGACTACAGCTGTATTTTGTCAGCACCAGTCGTTAGGAGGTAACATTTTTTACCATGTGGTAGTTTTTATATTATAGTGCGTGGTTTTATTTAGAAGTCATCATCCTTTCAATAAATCGGGATTGTTGTTTGACTTCCTAAAAACAATACAGCTTCCAACAACTGACGTCGAAGCACGATCAACAATAAAGAAGCTTCTTTGAGCAGGAAATACACATCACTTTGAGATAATAAGTATCTTTCAGTGTGAAGGAAAGCAGCTAATGTGGAAAGTTTGTTAAAACCCATAATGCGAACAAGAAAAGCACATTTTGCTTCGTCTTTCTGCTGAATTGAAAAGCGCAGGAAAAGCCTCATCCTTTTGTAATTGCCATCGATAGAAGCCTTTTATTTCAGCTTCAGAAAACGCAAAGAAAAACCCTTTCATGGAAATTTCAGGATAAACTGACACTGTAATGACAAGTTTAGACATGCTCTGAAGATAATTTGTTTTAAAATCAGTTGTTGCATTAGGGCTTAATTCAACCTTGAACTTGAATATAAGCCATTAAAAATAAGCCAAACTAAACCTGGAGGTTCATTTGTACTTCTCTCTAACAGAACTGGGTTAATAATTGTTTTAAACGTCATTTAAGCTCAAGGGCTTTAAATCCATGCACTACAGCAGTTGTTGGCAAAGCTGCCGGGAGTCAGTTTAAGTCGGATGTTGATAAAACGACATGTTTGTCTTCAGTCTCCGCAAAAGAGGTTGAAGTGAGGAAAATGTATCCATATGTTGTTTGTAGAATGACAGCAGGGGTTAACTTCTTCATCAGTTCTCAAAAACATGGACGGAAACCAAAAGATGAGCATAATGTCTTCAAACAACCGAAGTGAAGTTGAATTTATTTGGGGGGAAAAAAAAAAAAAGAACCTCACGAATGATAACATGTTCATTTATCAACATTTGATCAGAAGCTCTTACTTTTACTCCCGTTATAAAATATAAACTGTGAAATGGGAAAAACTAAATAACTGAAATAGTTAACAGACTGAACGTGAAAAAACGTTATATCCAAATCTGAATTATCCAAATAATCTAAATCAGTTTATTTGAAATAATCCACATTTTAAGAATCGGGATTCACAACCAAAGAATGACTTCTGAGAAAATGTCATCTCAACTGGAAGCACGACAGTAACAAAAAAAATGTATTATTTAAATTGCAAACGTCACAACAAACAACCGGTAAATAAAAAAAGAAAAACTGAAACGATTCTGTTTATAACCATTTTATTCAATCATTTTACTAAATAAAGTAATTTCAGTAAAATTAACCCTTGTTGTTTTTTTAATTTTTTATATAATACTGCAAAGCAACATGTTAAGTTAATTTTGCCAAATGAATAACTATGATTTCTGGTTTTTTTTTTGCTATATCACGGAATTTATCGTTATCATCAGAATGCTCTGAAATATCACAATATTATATTTGAGCCATATCGCCCACCCCTAATA
>NC_056512.1:30947245-30971789 GCF_014905685.2 Nematolebias whitei | reverse complement strand
GACCGAGCGTTCTCAGTCGCTGCCCCTAAACTGTGGAACGAGCTGCCTCTGCATGTCAGACAAGCTGGCTCACTTCCTGTTTTTAAGTCTTCTCTGAAGACACATCTTTTCTCTTTGGCTTTTACTTCAGTTTGAAATGTTGGTTTTAATGACTCTAAGTTATTTGTTTTATTTTATTTGTTATCTTTATTTTATTTCATATTTTTAACGTGTGGGGTTTTTATGTTTTTGTATGTCCTAGTGTACAGCACTTTGGTCAACAGTGTTGTTTTAAAGTGCTCTATAAATAAAGTTGTATTGTATTGTATAACAGAAGTGGGAACATGAAACAAGGGGAAGACAACTAACTATATGCAGTACAGAATACAGTCTACAGTTCCAGGTATTGTGGAGGAAATAGGAGGGAGGGATCTATATTAGCAAGATTAAGAATAGGTTATACAAATCTGAGCAGTACTTCGTTTATTATAGGGAAACATAATAGTGGACATTGTGACTTTTGCCAAAGTACAGAAACTGTGAAGCACATTATTTTGGACTGTTTTAAATATTTAGCTGAAAGGAAACGTCTACTGGACCAAATGACAACTGAAGTAACACGTCCTATATGCTTGAAGAGCATATTGGGATGGGGATCCAGTAAATATGGACGCAAATACTTTATGTATTTCCTGAGGGCAACGGGTTTATGTAGGAGAATGTAAGTTTATCGGAGCACTAGTTCTAAGTAGTACCTTTAGATGGCGGTAATACACCTTGAGGGATGTAAGCTGCCGTTAAACCTCACAGAAGAAGAAGAAACTCATAGTCGGCACGGAAGTGTCTCCGCTGTAGTTTGTCTTGTTTTCTCTCAGTCATCGCAGGTGCTTATGACACTGTGAACATTTTGTCTCGTTCACCGACACTTCTCCGTGTCGATCAGCTGTTTTTCACCGAGTCGCTCCGCAGTTACTCCCCGTTTTTTTTTTTTCCAAGTTCACTTTGAGACCGGGAGATCCTGCAGAGATGTCCGACAACGGTGGCTCGGCTGTCGGCCTTCTGTCCTACGAGACGCTGGTCCATGCTGTGGCAGGAGCAATGGTGAGCAGCCCAACATTAGCTGATGTTTTTAACTATAGGAGGTTCTTGGAGCCTGTATGAAAAGATGCACTGACTGTCATTCGGTGTTTGGACATGTAAAATGAGGTTTTATTGCTGCCTTGTAGGGGAGTGTGACAGCCATGACTGTCTTCTTTCCTTTGGACACGGCCAAAAGCAGATTGCAGGGTGAGTCTGGACAGGTGTGTAAACTAACCATGAAGCTTTACTTCATTATAAACAGTCTATAACTCTGTTACAAGTTAAGGGAGTGATATTCTAAATCAACACTGCACTTTCACACAAACTGTGGAGACTTTGTCACAATGAGTGTCTTTTTTTTTTTAATGTCCTTTTTTTGTTTAAGTGAGGAGCATAAAGTTGCCAGGTGAACACTCTTGTTGCACAATCACCCCACCACCATGTAGAGCTTTGGTTACAAATTAAAAAGTATTGCGTACAAGCAGAGAAAAAAAACGCCTGGGAGTAGGACTCCTCCTGACTAGTACGCTGATAGTTGTTCCGTTCTTGCTCTGTGAGGTTGTACTGTACTTTTTCAGCAAAATGTGGAAAATTTTTATGTCTTTTTCAGTGGATGACAAGCGGAAGTCCAAGTCTACGCCTGTTATTCTGGCTGAGATAGCAAAGGAAGAAGGCTTGTATGTTTTAATTAAAGTAATGTCAAATTGTGTCAGTTTAATCTAAGAGTCTCTGTAGTGGAGTAATTGTGATAACTCTCCACCACTGTTCTCAGGCTGTCTCTGTACAGAGGCTGGTTCCCAGTCATTTCCAGCCTTTGCTGCTCCAACTTTGTTTACTTCTACACATTCAACACGCTGAAGAAGGTGGCTGCATCAGGACCAGGAAAACCCAGACCAAGCAAAGATCTGATGATGGGAATTATAGCAGGTGCAAGTTATCGAGCTCAGTGTTTTGTTTCACTTCAGAATCCAAAAGTCATACTTGTTTTCAGTTTGATTAGAACCAAACACAATACGTCGCAGACTGATGAAGTCTTTTGGACGAAAGACGTTTCTCCCTGAAAGAAACTTGTCCAGATGACACGATTTAACTTTTTTTTTTTCCCAAACACAATACGCTTTTGAAGAAACACAAATTTCAGGTAGCAACATTTGAGTTATTACTGAATGTTTTTGTTTCATCTATTCAAAGAATCATTTGACTTTCTTAAAAAAAAAAAGGATTTTACAAAAGTTCACGGGGGTCCGCACGTTTCACGTGTCCATTTGCAGGAACTCAAAATACAGAAGATTCCTCCATCAGAGAAATGCTAAGACTAAATTACACTAAATACAAAGTTAAAGAGCTTAAAGAACTGCTGCAACTGTTCAGGTTGTCAATTTCTTTAATAAACTCCAAACAATCTGTTCATGCAGGGGCGGTGAACGTGATCCTGACGACTCCCATGTGGGTGGTCAACACTCGACTGAAGCTGCAGGGGGTGAGATTCAGAAACGAAGACCTCCACCCAACCCAGTACAGAGGCATATTTGGTGTGTGGCCTTCATCCATATTCTACTTTAAAACACTTCTGATGCTCTTCTTTGTGACTAAGCCTTGCTGTATTTTGGCCTTCAGATGCTTTCTCGCAGATTATTTCCAACGAGGGAGTGGCAACCCTGTGGAACGGCACCCTGCCGTCTCTCATCCTCGTCCTCAACCCGGCCGTGCAGTTCATGATTTATGAGGCCATGAAGAGGAAGGCAGGAAGAGGAGGAAGAAAGGTGAGTGAAAGAACGCTGTAATTAATGTTTTCTTACCAAAACATGTCAGGAAGGTGCATCGCAGAAAATTAGAAAATATTAGTCACATGAACGAACACCTTTTGGCCTGTTTGTTAGGTAAAATCCAGTCCGACTCCCATCAACAACTCGACACTGTTCTGTCTTTACTTCCACAGATATCCTCTGCAAAGATCTTTCTCATTGGAGCTGTTGCCAAAGCCATCGCCACCACAGCGACGTACCCGCTCCAAACAGTCCAGGCCATCCTGAGGGTAAATACACGTTGAACAAATCTAATGTTGGTAGTGTCCAAAAATCATGAAAAGTCCAAAAGTATAAATGAGCTGGGTCTGTTTAAAAATAAATTTTAAGTGACGCTAAGTGGTCGTTTTTCTGTGCGCCATGAGATGTGGATTATTTTCTTAAATCAGATTAAAAGATTTCAGCAACGTAACCTTCGTGCTTCTTCATCAGTTCGGTCAGTACAAAGGTGATGGAAAGCACGGTCTGATGGGGAGCCTCTCCACTGTTTTCTTCCTGTTCATGGAGAGGATCAAGTGAGTTCATGGATCCACAAACACTCGCGGTCGCCCCGAACGACATCTCTTAACGGTCTCTGATATAAACCTGTTTTGGTCTTTGCAGGACGCACGGCTTTCTTGGTTTGTACAAAGGCCTGGAGGCCAAGCTGCTGCAGACGGTGCTGACGGCGGCTCTCATGTTTGTTGTTTACGAGAAGATCACTGCTGCTACCTTCAAAGTTATGGGTCTGAACAAAAAGCTGAAGCACTGACGGCTTCAGTGCCTGCGTCAACAGGAGGTTTAATCAGTGCCTTCTACTGATTTATGATTGTTTCAAAGTTGCGTGCACTGTATTTGGAGCCTATTTGCTCGTCTGAAGCAGGGGCCCCAACATTTTTTGCACCACAGGCTGATTTTATGCAAGACAGTTTGGACCAGCTGCAAGGATGTGCTTGTGAAGGGTCACGTGCATAACAAAACACAATCAGGTGCATCGTATATAGTTTCATTATAACATCTGTAATTTAAATGTAATTATAATTTTATCTTATTTCATTTATGTTTATTATTTTGTGATTTATTTAATAATTTACAGTAACTTATCAATGTGCTTAGCTGCTATAGTCTCAGTGCAGACACATTTAATGAAGTGGTGACCTTCAATAACAGTTTTTGACCTTCATCTTCACCTTTTTCCTTTAAAAAACTCCAAATTATTTTAGTGAGGGGGGGCTCAGTCTCCATGTGGTGAGGCACATTTGAAGCTTTCAGGGCTTTGATTGATAGATGATGGCCATTGTGGAGCCTTCTGCTGTCTGTTCATCAGGTCTGTTCCCTTTTTCAAAGAAGCTCTTCAGCAACGTTTGTTTTTTTTTTTACTTTTTTTTTTGGTGCTAAAGTTAGAGAGCTCACTGGTGAATGAATAAAACTGATACCAAGCGCTAAAATTGCGCAAACAGAAGTTTTCATTCAACCTTTATTTAGACAGATACATCACAATGAGCCTTGAACACTCATTTACAAGTGAGATCTGTTTAGACAGACTAAAAAAGTGACTCATTTTTCAAAATAAAATATCATGAAGACTAACGGAAAAGAAAATATAAATATATATATATATATATATATATATATATAATTTTTAATACATAAGTGGCCTGGTACCAAATAATCCACAACCCAGTACTGATCTGCGGCCCAGTAGTTGGGGACTCCTGATCTAAAGTATTTCCTGTGACCCCAAAGTGCATTTCATTCCTGAACAAGCATCTTAAACTTCAACCACTTTCATCTTTGCAGTTTTTATTCACCACTTATGTCTGGTCTGTTGTATTCACATTTGTTCTAAATAGTAATACTGCAGTACTGGCATGGCACTAATTGAAGAAGTATGTAATCAAGAGCTTCTCGTTTACACTTGATGACAAAAAATGTCCAAAAGTTCGATGTGTCAGGACCTGAGATCACATCCTGCTGTTAAAAAAATAGGAAACTTGACTGGTGAGGTTTGTTAAAAATTACATTTCTCAAAGGAACATTTAATCTTTTCAGAACATTGTTCTCATTGAGATGCACAAACTGTTACCAGCCAGTGGTTGGCTTAGCACAGCGCATAATCTGGAATAAGTTTGTTCACTCTAAACACAGGAAACAGATTTTTAGCTTTAAAAAAGGGGCCAGTCTACATGTTCTTCCACATCATTCCCTTTCTCTGCACCATTTGAGTTATTTTAACTCATTAACCCACTGTGATTCTACTGTGTACCTCATTGTTGTACTTGACAAAACTAAGAACTGCTTTCTGAATTACCATACCTCCAATTGTGATTTTAACTGTGAATCGAACCAGGTTTCACGTCCTGCTGGACAGAAGGCTCATGAAACTGTGACCAGATAAAGATTTGTACAGCCAGTAAAATCAGTAATGATTTAACTATTATGGTTCAGATTGAAAATCTGGATTGAACCTTCCAGTTTAGTTTTCATTGTTATGTCTACAGTTCAAATTACACAAATGTATTAAGTTTGACAGTAAATGCAACATTACAGTAAGTGCCTGAAGACTTGCATCAGGAAAAGGTTTACTATGAATTGACCAAATGATGTGAATTGTCTTAATTTTTACTTAATTTTACACATTTCATCATTTACAGTTAATGTGGTGCAGTAGTGTTCATCACCCTACACATGCTCTGGTTTACTCATTAAGTGTTTTGCTCTCAGCGCCACTTTGTGATGTAACTTTTAGTAAGTTGAACTCTGTGAGCTGTTTGTACTGAAGCTGAACAAAGAGCAAGTTGTAAAACCTTCAGGATTAAGGTTAGTCTTAAAAACAGCAGCAAAAGATGAACATTTAGAAAAATCCACTGTAATAAACCACAAGTGTCAGTTACTGTTGTATTTACTTAAAACTAACTTCATTTGTTTACAGGAAAGTATTTGTAAGAAAAAAAAAATGCTACTAATCACTTTTTACATTTGTTTAAACATTTTTTTTTTTACATTGCTGTTTGAAAATTCAATTGTTATAACAAGGGAACAATAAAATCTGAGGATTACTGACAATTAAACTGGTTTTATTTACAATGATAACATGCTGGCGAGGCACTTTGGAGCAGTGGTTACAGTTGATGCCTCTCAGTGAGAAGGTTGCAGGTTCACTCCCCAGCCTTTCTGGGCAGTTTGCATGTTCTCATGCACGCAAGAGTTTTCTCCCGGTACTCCAGTTTCCTCCCACAGACCAAAAACATGCATGTTAGACTAACTGATAACTAACTTGCTCCTAGATGTGAGTGAGAGCGTCTCTGTGACGGATTGGAGACATGACCAGGGGTGTCCCCCTTAAGGTTAGTCTTAAAAACAGCAGCAAAAGATGAACATTTAGAAAAATCCACTGTAATAGACCACAAGTGTCAGTTACTGTTGTATTTACTTAAAATTAACTTTATTTACAGGAAAGTATTTGTAAGAAAAAAAAATGCTACTAATCACTTTTGTTTAAACTTTTGGGGCGTCCCCCTGGACATGTGACTGCTGGACATGGGCAACAGCTCCTCGTGACCCGGAAAGGAGTAGCAGATAAAAAATGGACATCATCACATGCAATATAAAACATCATTCATTAAAAATGTTTCCAGAAGATCAGGGTGCTTTGATCGGTGCCAGTTGTCATTGAATGTTTAGGAAAAGAAATCAGTTTGAGGATTTAAAAAAAGTTGATGGTGTTAGTCTTGAAAGCTGGTCAAGGCCTCAGTGTACCAGGGGGGCAGGAAGGAAAACTCAGAGTCCCTGTGGACTGAGTAGGTCACATCTCTGTGGGGCTCCCAGGAGAAGAGGTACACCACACTGAAATATATAATCGCAAGAGAAGCAGATATTTATCTGAAATTATACATATGAGAAGTGCAGTTTTTTTTTTATCATCACTCACCTGTGATTGTCTTCAGTAGCAATACGCTTCACAAAAGACAGAAAATCACTGCAAAAGTTCATGCACACTGTTGGCTTCCAGCAGTTGTGTTCATTCTGTAAAGAAACACGTGTGAGATAAAGCACAGACCTACAAAAGTATTAATGCTGAATTTGCTAACTTGAGGAAAAAAAAAAACTCCTAATATTTCTTCAAACTACAACAATTCACCTTGATGAGCTGAGAAACCTTGGAGATGGGGAACGTGTCGACAGAAACGACCGTTCCGCCATGATCCCTGAATCCTGCCACGACACGAGGGACTCCAGGGAGAAAAGACTGAGCCCACCATTTGAGCAGTTTGAACCTGATAAACCACCCAAATGAAAAACCTTTAGCATTCATGTATAAACTGTAAAACACAAAAAGGTTAACGAGTCATTAGTAGCTGGGTTCACGACCTGTGGAAGTTGCTGCGCTGTTTGGGTGTGCAGATCTCCAAAGAAGTCTTCAGCTCCACGTAACAGGCAGGAGGAGGCGGCGCGTCGGGGTCTTTATCCCGACAGTCCACCTCACCGGAGAAAAGAAGTTTGTGTTCCGTGAGTCGAGTGTGAACCACGGTGCAGAATGCCTCATTAGTGTTAACCACTCCGCTGGGGTCAGGCAAACTGTGAGTGTCATCTGCAGAGAAGGACAAAGATGGAGAGACTGTTTATCACTGTATAGCCTGTTTCTGTCATTTAAAAAAATAGATACGAATGCTAAAAAAAAAAAATTCTCTAGAAATGTTAAAAAAGTTTGTAAAACCTTTTTTAAAACATTATTTTAGTCGAGTTGACAGCTGTTAACCAGATTTATCATTTAAATATTAGAACAACAAAAGCATAACTGTCACCTGCACACATGTACTGCTCAAACTTGTATCCCCAGTACATCATCTCCTGGTTCCTTTCAGCGCGGTTCTCCCGTTCCCTGCGAGCAGCTTCTGTTTCCACCTCGCTGATGTAAAGTGTGCCGCTGAACCTGGTTACTGCCAGCAACCAGCCCTCCCGTGTCTCGTAAGGTGTGGTCAGCAGCTTAGTCAGGTGGCCCCTCCATGTCACGAAGTCAAAATCTAAAGCACTGAGAGCAGCGGAGGTTGGTCAAAGAACAGCTTATTTGCAGGTATGGACGTGGCAAAAAGTTTACAGCGAACGAAAGGAGGCACTGCTCTCGAAAGATGGAAAGAAAAATAAAGAACAAATATGACAAGAACCATTTAATTTGACAAGTAAATGTAAAAATTAATCAAATCAAGCAGAAGGAAAACAATTGAACAATATCTGATTTTTTTCCAACTAAATGAAAACACTGAACGAGCATTTAAGTGTTTCTGTTGCAACAGGTTGTTGAACCCCCCAACCAGCGGCTACTCTTACCGTGAGGAATTTGTGGTCCCTTTTGATTTCAGTTTTGATATGTTGGCTACGATCCACTTGAGAACATGATCCAGTCTCTCCTTCACATTTTCGTCTCTCTTTACGTAGCGGTCCTTGTACCCATCCCTCAGATCAAAATTGGGACTTTTGTCAGGTTCCACGTAGTATCTCAGCTGCCTGTTGTCATTGAAAAACCTACGCTGAGAATCGAGAGAGAAACAGCCTACTTCCACAGGCTGCTTGTACAAAGGAAAGCCTCTCTCATAAAGCTCCTTCCTTGTGCTCAAACTCTGGGAGCTGAGAGGGTTTTGTGCTGGTGTCGACTGAGAATGACACTGGTTAGTGGGTCTGAAATGTGCACTGTCACTGTGGTTTCTTCTGCCATCGTCTCTTTCTTGTCTGTGTGCTGACTGGTGATGGTAATCAGTGAAGGGACTGCGGGATCTGTGGCGATCCATTCCTAAAGTTGAACAGAGCAGTGAGACAGATTGATGGGGCTGATAACTCAGAAATTCAGAGGTTTGGTCATGATGAGTCACTGCTAATCATTTTTGCAAATATAACATGATCATAATCAGGTTTACAGCATAAATAGACAAGTGCCAAACAATTCAGAGGTTTCTGTTTGAAGCAACTATGATATACTAAATTACCACACACGATTAATAGACCTTTAAAATAAATGTAGATACAAATCAGCAAAGACATACCATACCACACCAGCTTTATTTATAGAGCACTTTAAACACCCACAAGACCAAAGTGCTGTACACATAATAAAACAATCATGCAGTCAGTCAGACTGAAATAAAATGAAATAGATAATAATAATAAAATAAATTAAAAGTCAACATCTCAGATGGTGTCAAAGGCCAGGAAGAAGAGATGGGTTTTAAGAAGGGATTTAAAAACAGACAGGGAAGATGTCAAAGGGAAGATCATTCCAAAATTTAGGAGCTGCCACAGCAAAAGCACAATCTCCTCTGAGCTCCTCTGAGCTTTAGCACACTCAGGAGCAGATGATCAACTGACCTGAGGGATCGAGAGGGTGTGTAGGGATGTAGCAGCTTCGACAGATGGGGAAGGGCAAGGTCATTAAGAGCTTTAAAGGCAAATAAAATATATTTTTTAGACGAATCCTAAAATGTATACGCAGCCAGAACAGGGAGGCTAAAATAGGGGTAAAGTGGTCCAACATTTGTGGGTCAGTTAAAAAACGTGCAACAGCATTCTGTACCCTCTAAAGCTGAGAGATACATGAATCACTGATTCCTTTATAAAGTGTGTTAGAGTAATCCAGCTGAGTGGTAACAAAGGCATGGATTACTGTTTCAAAACTCTGCTCAGAAAGAATCGGCTTTATTTTAGCCAGCTGCCTCAATTGGAAAAAAACTGGATTTCACAACTGTTCTGATATGAACCAACATCTACATAGGGATTTTCAGTGTTGCTTCAAAATACCACCACTTCAGTATTTTTCTCATTAAACTTTTAAAACATTCACAGCCATCCAGGCTTTTATATCCTCCAGACATGAAAACAGAGGGCTCAGAGAGTTGCAGTCCTTTTTCTTTAGTGGGACATATATCTGGATATCATATTTCAACAATGAGGCAGCACAGTGGCTCAGGTGGTACAACCATTGCCTCTCAGCAGGATGTTCGCTGGGTCAAATCCCAGCCCGGGACCTTTCTGGGTGGAGTTTGCATGTTCTCTCCGTGCATGCGTGGGTTTTCTCCAAGTACTCCAGTTTCCTACCACATGTTAGGCTGAATGGTAATTCTAAATTGTCCCTAGGTGTGAGTGAGAGAGTGAATGGTTGTTTGTAAGTGTCCCTGTGATGGACTTGCGACCTGTCCAGGGTGTACCCCACATCTCACTTAGTGATAGCTGGATATGGGCACCAGTGACCCCCGCAAACCGAAAAGGAAGAAGCAGGTAAAAGATAATGGATGGATGGATATTTCAACAATGAAAGGAGAGCCCATATTTTGTAATAAAATAAAATAGAGCCAAGAGGGAGCAGCTTGAAAAAAAAAAAAAAAAAGGGGGGGGGGGGGGGGGGCTAAAACTGAGCCCTGCAGGACCTCACACAAAAGAGGAGCAGAGGAAAACACATGGTCACCAAGGTGGACTGGACACAGAAAATATGGTCTGTTAAGTAGGACCTAACCCAGTCTAGAGCTGTACTGCTCCAAACGACAAATAAAATGCCATGGCCCATTGTGTCAAAAGCAGCTGATAAACCTAAAAGCACAAGGACAACACAATCATCAGAATCAGTTGCTAAAGATGCACAAAATTAAAAAAGAAAACACAAGCATTTTTGAGTGGGAAGTGCAAAATTACTACCACAATAAAACCAGCATAAAACTAGATATAAAGTGAACTCAAATAGTGATAAAACCACAGACAATACAAATAAATAAGTAAGAAGAGAACATAACATGGTGTAAGTGTAAAACCATTTAACTCAAGTCAAATCAAAACTGGTCAAATATAACCCAAAATCTTCCGTGACTCGTCTTTAAAACTGCTTTTTAAATCTACACTCTGTGCAAGACAATGTGTGGCTATATAAATTAGTGCTATTTATTTTGTGTACTCATGAGAGATTTTTTTCAACGTTTTATTATAATTACCCAAATTATTGAAATTAGTAAAAACCTACCTCTTGGTTGGGGTAATCAACGAAAGCTGCTCATTTGTGACTCACTATAAAAAAACAAGATAACTTAATTCAACCAAGACGTATTTTAATTGAATGAAATAAAAAAATGGAAAATTACATTGGTGAAAATAGTGCACGCGTTTTTAACCTAACGGGACGGTCAACTAGCAACACTTGCTACAAACAAACAAACCTGACGCAACTTCCGCTTGTGGCGGTTCAGGAAGTAACGTAATGTATCGCGAGACTTTATCCAACGCATCAAAACAGCAAGGACCAGAAAATTATTTGTTATGGAGTTGTGAAGAAATACGAGGATTTATATTGTAGAAAGTTATGTTTAAGCTAATTAATATTGCCACTTATTATCAGGTAATGTTGGCTGATGCTGTTTTAAAAGTTTTGACCAAACATTTTGACTCAGAAAGTGTGGTAGCTATCGGCGTTAGCTTGACTGTGAACTTCAATGTGATCAATGTAAACCGTGTATTTACAGTAAAATGGGTATTTATGGTAATTTTTATGTGTGCAAATACAGACAGTATAAGTGCGTATGGGTGAAAAAGCAAATGTTTGTCATTTGAAAACCTGGATTTCTTTTTGTTTCTGCCAGTTATGAACAGGAAACGGTCTCTTATTTCAGACACATTTAACTTGAAGAAAAGGAGAAATGGCTCAGAAAAATTTGGAGCGGTCAGTGACAAAGATGGTAAGTGTTTTAAAAAGCTACATGTATTGAAGGAAAAACAATGCCAGTTTTACGCATGTCTTTCATTTTTCTTCTACAAGGACCAACAGACATTAAATCCACCCTGGAGTACCTCATGACACTGTTTCCTAGGAAGCTCTTCAATGATGCTTTGCCTCAAATTGTGCTGAAGCACCAGCTGTACAGCATACATAATGACAAGACTTTGGTTGACAAGGAAGTAGTAAGAAGGCTATTCCGTCCTTTAAAAGCTTTATGTTTTACTAACAATTTCTCTGAATATAAAAAAAACAACTCACTGCCATCCCTACAGAGTAAGCTGCGTGAGAGTGGAGAGCTGCTGATGTTCCAGCTCGGATTCGACGCAGAAGCTTTTGGGCTGATTTTTTGTTCGGACTACAAGGCCAAAGTGCTGGCAGGCGAAGAGGGAAAGGCGACTCGAACAGCCGTGGAGAAGTTTTTGGAGAAAGTGGTGTCCTCGTGCACAGATCTGAGCTTCAGCAAAGACAAGATATTGAGAGAGTTTCTCTTCACAGACTCTGAGATAACGTATGAAAGAACTCCAATCTATGGCATGCTATGCTAAATACTGAAATGAATATCTGGTCAATTGTCTATCTTTTTTATGTGAAGGATCTTCTATTTTTCAAACATTGTCATGTTCTTTTTTTTTTCCTCACCACTCAGGCTGCTGGTGAAATCAGGGGTCCTGACTGTGAGGGATGCAGGCAGCTGGTGGCTATCCATTCCTAACTCTGGCAAGTTCACAAAGTACTTCGTACAAGGTCAGTCGTTCTGCGCTTCACCGTAAAATGTGTCATAAATCTTTTTTTGCCACTGTCTGTTTGGAGTCTGTTTTAATTATTGTTATCATCTGTTCAACCTGTCTGTCAGGTCGTAAAGCGGTGCTTGGCATGGTGAAGAAGGCCAAATATAGTGAAGTGTTACAAGCAGACTTAGAGGAGCGACGAACAACATCACATGTGAAATTCCCCATAAAATATCACATTCATGACATTGTAGGAGCAGAGCTGGTAGAAAGGTAATATTCTGAATGGATTTTTATTCTTGAAATCTATACCGGTAGTTTAAAAGGGCATTCATGATTGTCTCAGGAACTGTTTGGAAATGCATTTGCTGGTCTGCAGAAGTAATGTTTATCACTAATTTTAAGTTTTAACAATTTTAACTTGTTAATGTTTTGCACGTCACTGGAGATCATTGGAGTTGTTTTACTGAAGGCTTGCTTTTGTTTCTTTTTCCAGCATACCTACAACTTCAGGAACTTTGTTGCGATTTGTGGATTCCTGAGCCGTTCCGATGCTCACGACAACCAGTGAGCCAGCTGAACTAAGAAGGGGAGAAATAATTCAAGACGTCAAGATGAATTCTGTGCCAAATTTTGTACAAACCCATCTGAGTTAATGAATTGTCAAATTTCTTGGCATAACATATTTTTTCTTAAAACATTATTTGAAATGTGACCCCCCCCCCCCCACACACACACACACACACACACTCTTAGTTGTTACACATGACTTTATTTATTAGAAATTAAGAATTAAAGGTTTGTTTTTGCTTAATCTGTCAATTGGATAAATTTGTTTCTGGATATTTTTCTTCTCCATTTACAAATCTACAGTGATCTAATGAATGTATTCAACAATACTTCTTTGAGAGGAGTCACTGAAAAACTACAAGTGGGTTGTGGAAAACTATATAATAAAAATAAGTTGTTGAAAAATGATTTATGCTGGGAAAAAAAAACATTTTGTTTATGACTTTGTTCTAAACATTGTTACAAAAACATTCTGGGTATCTTATCAGTCGATTCCTCCCCACTTTTACATTCCAGTGTTTTCCAGAGAAAGTGCTGTTTACGCACAGTTTCTACTGGTTCAGCTTCTTTCAGCTTTCTTGTGCAATTTGAACTTTTTTCCAGCTACTTTCAGCTGTTTTTTATGCTGTTTTCTGCTCCTTTCAGATTATTTCTGCTCACTGCAACATTTTTGTGCTTCTTCTAACTTCTTGCTCATTTCAGTTTATTATGCTTCTTTCAGCTCATTTCTGCAAGTTTCAGGTTCTTCTGCTATTTCAGCTACTATTTAGCTGTTTTTATGCAAATTTTAACTTTTTCAGCTAATTCCACATTTTTGCAATTTCATATTTTTTCAGCCTAATTCAGTGAAAATGTGCTCTCCACTTCCCTCTGGTAATTAAGCTTTTTTTTTTTTTTTTTGCCTTTTTGGCTACTTTTCAGCTGTTTGTTTGCTAATTTCAGCTTTTTTCAGATAATTTCCACTTTTTCTGTGCTCATTTGTGCTTCACTGGGCAAATGTGTTCTTTTTCTGCTATTTATGCTATTTTTAGCCTAATTAATTGTATGCTAATTTCAGCTTTTTCCTTTCATCGTTTTTCTGCTAGTTTCAGCTTTTTCTGCTCTTTTAGCTACTATTAACTCTTTTGATGCAAATTTGAGCTTTTTCAGTTAATTCCACATTTTTTTTTAGCTCATTTCAGTCTTCTGATTCTTTGAGTAAGCTTCTTCCTGCCTTTGCAGCAGCTACTTTCAGCTGTTTTCAGCAATAAGCATTCACACTGTTTTCGCAGGAAATGCAGTTTCTGTAGTTAAAGGAATTTGTTGATTAATACGTCATTGTCAAGTCTATTTTTAAACCAGGTCTGATCTGACTTGAAAGATTCAGGAAGAAAGTAGATGTAGGCTCAACTCACTTCATCTTTATTAATCTAATATTAATTCTAAGACGGTATCTGCAGCATCAGTAAAACTGTTAAACTAGTTAGAGCCTAGATTAGAAGCGTACTTATGAACAGCAGTAGATTTGAGGTGGTTTTAGTGCAATCAGAGCTTTTTTAGCACATAGAGCCTCTGTGTTTAGTTTCCATTGTAGGTCTCTGTTGGGAGATGAGTTGACCTCATGCTGTTTTGAGACTATACATTTAGTCTTTCCACATTATGAATTATATTAAAGCGTATTATTTATGTGATCTTTGAATGTGTCATGCAAGATAAATATGACTTGTTTCTTTGAAAACATACATGATTAATTCTGAGGGGAAAACACATTTTGGTGACTAAAAATAATTGCTTATAATTATTTGATATAATTAGGTAAGATACAAATAAAGTAAGAATGTATATAAATTGGAAATTTTAGAATATCTGAAACATTTGAAATAAACAGAATAAATGGTCAAATGCTTTAAAATGTTTCATTCATAGTTTGTCATGTTTTAATATATATTTACACAATTTAAAACGTTTATGAATTTATATGGTTTGGTTAAACAATTTAAAAACATTTAAAACTAAACAATCTGCATTTTATTTGTTTTCCAAGGTTTTCAACTTGATGTTGCAGATACTTTGAAAATAAAAATGACGTGAGTTGAGCCTACGTCTACCTTCTTCCTGGATCTTTCATGTCAGGTCAGCACTGGTTCAAAAATAGTCTTGACAGTCATTCAGTCATAATGACGTCAATATGTTTTGGATTACTTGTTTTTTTATGGCACACATTTTTATTGAAATAGCTTTATTAAGGTTGTGCAATTCCACTATTTATTTTGTCGGCTTGTTTTTTGTATTGATGCCGAGTCAAATAATCATCACTAGCATTGTATTATTTTTATTTTGCCATATTGCTAAACCAAGACCTGATCAGATCCAGATCATATTACTTCCACCTCAGGAGATGTTGGCTATATTGGACTCATCACTTTATTCTCCATTCTTCCTACACTGATGGACTCATCGCTCTGAAACGAAAAGTAAAACCATGATATGACCTTCCATATGAAACAGGCGTTAATTCCACAAACCGGTCTTTATTTATGCATGAAGAATTTCTCGTAAAAATATGCACAGGGTAACTAAATGCTGGGCATTTTAAAAATTGCATTTAATGTTTACTTTGAAACCATTAAGAACAGTTCAGACTTCATCCTCCAGAAGTACCCGCTTTCAAATTCTGATTGTACCGGAGAATCTTCCCAGTGAGACGTGCCTGGAAAACCTCCAAGTGAAGACACCCAGGGACAATCTCGGCAGACTTTCACTGCAGAGGACCAGCGGTTCTACCTTGAGTTCCTCGCCTCATCTTCAAGGTTCTGCCCGTCCCCCCCCAGAGGGTCCGCTTCAGCTACTTGTACCTAGGATCACACCATTATTCATACCTCATGACCATAAGTGAAGGGTGGAACAAGGAAATGGAAACTTTAGCCATTTGGCGCACTTCAACATTGTTCAGTCAGGTCATCTGGACAGTTTCTTTTTTTGTTGTTCATACGTTTTGTTGTTCATCCAAAGGACTTCTCGAGTCTGAGGAGCCACAAACTCAGTCCCACAAGAAGCAAACTCCCAGTCATCAGTCCACTATTGAACAATTTATACAAGTTAGTCTCATTGGTCTCACTATGGGAATGTGCTGCTTGTGGGACTGAGTTTGTGGCTTCTTGGGACTGATGAAGTCCTTTGGATGAACGACGAAACGTCTCACCAAAAAAAGAAATCGTCCCGATCTGGAATTTTTACCTGGATTATTGAGCATGAACTTTGATGTTTTGGCTCAGTTGTTTCTTCACCATGACAAACTGGAGCAACACCCTCATTACCACAGACACAGGCTCCACTTCAAACTTGAAATGTTTTGTATTTCAAACAGGACAAATTTTTTAATACAAATACCGCAAACGGATAATAAAATAATCCTTCCACCTTTATTTCAAATGCACTCAGTTGTGAGTAATTTTACCATTTTGTGTTAAATAAACAGAAAAACAAGGTTTTTACAAGAATTTATTGGCTTTTTCAAAAAGTGACAATAGTTTTGAATTCATAAAACTAAAGAGTCACAACATTGGCTTGAATAAAAGCACAGCTTGATGTCTGATACAATACAGATGACCAACATGTACTTAACCCCTGATCTAATCATTCAAATACATTTTGTAAATAAGCAAAAAAATATATAACTAGCAATTCTAATCTTTTGTTTTCAGTATATGATGCACAGACATGCCATCAGAATTAATTACAAAAAAAAGCTAGGTTGTAGGGATATTCAGGTAGGATTAACTGCAGAGGTAATAAAAAGATATTCATAGTGTTAGTCAATGCAGTGAGTCTAACTTCCGTGAAGATACAAAATAATCAAATCATAACAAAAAGTTGAGTACAATGTGGTCTACACCATAACAGACAGTAGCTTTTTTTACTATTAGCAGGTATAGATAATAATCTTAGTGATGTTACTTAGCCAGTAGTGTTGCTTAAAGAGAAAACTAATCAAATGTGCTGCACAAAAGATACTTGATAAATGCCCAAAGAGCACTAAAGGTGCTCTTGTTCCCCCATCACCAAAACATCTGAAGAGATTTTTCAGCGTTGCTCTCAGAGGCAGCTGTACAGGTGAGACGCGTCAAAGGGAATATTGCAAAGTAAAAAAAGTAATAACTTGATAAGCTCAAACTGGATACAATCCAAAAAATACTGATCTTTAAAAAAAATTGTTTTAGGAATTGATAGCACTATTTCAGTAGATTCTCTGTTAAGTTTTTGGGCGTCGATAACCGTTTTAGGGCTGAAAACAAACTAATAGCAACAATTTTCTGGTTCTTGAAGTTGTTCAAAGTACAATTTTTTTACAGCGAAGTTGACACGACTGCCTTTGCAAAGAAAACATGAACTCAAAAATGCCTTTTTTGATCAAGTGCTGGAACAAAAGGAAACTGTCAGATCATACTTCAGAGATGACAAATTTCCTTTTCGGCTAAAATATGTGCAGAATTTATTTGGCAATATTACTTCCACTCATAACAGGACTGTAAACAAACAAAATAAAATAAAGACGGACAATAGGTGGTAAAGCTCATGACATTCCACCGTCTATTTTAGAAAACATCCAATCTATTTTAGAAGGCCTCGAGAAGTTCATACTCTTGTCTATACAATATACAAAAACCCGGAGTCTTGAAAAGTCCAAACCTTCACCTAAAGCTGAACTTGTGTTATTTTTTATGAAACAGATCTAACTACGCTTATGGAAGGACAGGATCTGAAGTGTGTTGTTTTTATGTTTACTGGTGTGTTTCTGTTGTGTCTTTAGCCCTCCCCCCCACCACTAGCGATCATGTTTCCCCAGAACCGTTCCACTGCTGGAAATCTTACAAAAGACTGCACTTCCTGCCCTTCTTCTTGACGGGTGGGGGGCACAGAACAGCACGGATGGCCTCATCGAACACAGTTTTAAGGCCACGTTGAGTCAGGGCGGAGCACTCCAGGTACTTGACAGAACCTGAAGAAAAGCACAAAAAGGGGGCGGGTTTATTCCTGGAATTTGGTGTCAGAAAATGACAGAATGACGCGTTAAGAATCAGAAAAATGTCTAAAGCTGTTACCAATCTCCTTAGCCATGGCAAGGCCTTGAGGATAGGTGATGGGGGACAGTTTCTTCTCCTTGAGTTTCTCCATGGTGTCCTTGTCATCTCTCAAATCCAGCTTGGTGCCCACAAGGATGATGGGAGTGTTGGGACAATGGTGTCTAACTTCAGGATACCACTAAACAACCAAGTTCAACAAATCCATCAGTCACTTGAAACAAGCTTAAAAATACTAAAATTATAAATATTGATAAAAACATGGTGGTTTTATTAAATAATAACTGGATACCAAAAATGTTCCCAGCCAAAAAAAGAAAAGTAGTGAAAAGAAAAGAAAGTGAGCGCTGGTCTATTTGCAGGAGAACTGAGGAGGAACTGAGGACTCGGATAATAATTTCCTGTGTGTTTATCGCCAAGAAAAACTCGCTCAGAGTAATCTCATGACACGCGTCTGGACGTCTTCATAAAGTAATGTGCTAAAGTACAAAAAGATACGAGACCTTGTGCCAGTATAACTATTTTTGTGAATATTCATTTTAAATAGAATAAAAACAGTGAAACAGGTCAGACTCTTTCAGTACCGGTAACTACAGAGTTTGGTTTATTTTTACTTATTTATTTTATTTACCCTTTATTTATACAGGTAGTCTCACTGAGTCACCAGAACTCATTTTCAAGAGAGACATGTTTAGGGAGCAGATGGTGTCAGGGGCCCAGAGTGAGGCGAATGAGGGTGGAGGCAGGTGTGGGTGTTTCACCTTTTCCACTCACATTTTGAAGTTGACGGTACCGGGAGATGAACCGGCGACTTTCCGATCGCAGGCCCATCTTCTCTAACCTCTGCGCCACCACTCCCCATATTTAAGTGACCTAATCTCACTTTTACAACAAAGATAACGATAATGTTGGTTCTTATTTGACTAATGTTTAAACAAGGATCAGAATTACAAAGACAAAGGTTTCATACGTTATGAGTGAGACAACAAATTAATTTTTTTCTTTTTTAATGTTTACAACTATTTTGACAACAAAGGATGTTTTTTTTTTTTAATCGAAGTCGTTGAGAACTGATACAGTAAATTTATTTTTAAAACCACATAATAAAGTTGCCTCATTTTAAGTTGAGTGCAGTAAGAAGATAAAAGCTCCATGTTTCGGACGTGTTGCAGGCATCCACAAAACTACAAACTAGTTTGTTTTAATATTGCACAGCTGAGAATACCGTCGCTTATGTTTGACAGACTTGAAGACATACATATGATTTTTTTTAGTGAGGTAGTAATGGTAAATAATGTGTTGTTTTAAGTTAGAATCACTGTAGCGCTGACACTGGCTAAATCAAAGTAACACAAACAAATAGGTACCCTGGTTTTAAAGAACAACAAAAAAATAAGTGAAATGAAATGTCTGTTAGATTTATTGTTCCCCCACACACGTTTTACTCACCTTGGCACGGACGTTTTCAAAAGAGGCAGGACTCACAAGAGAAAAACAGATAAGGAACACATCCTAGAAATAATAAATAAAGCAGAGTATTACTTCCTCGTAAAGACAAATCAGAGCTCAGATGACTGGATTTTATTTAAATCTTCTTCCTTATTTGTTCCCCTAAAGCTCCAAGTTAATTATTCACTCAAGTGTGATTTCTCTATGTACCGTCTGTGGGTAAGAAAGTGGGCGGAGTCTGTCGTAGTCCTCTTGTCCTGCTGTATCCCAGAGGCCCAGGTTCACTGGTTTTCCATCCACCATAACATTGGCGGAGTAGTTGTCGAATCTGAGAAGCCGTGACGTGAAAATCATGAAATCAGTCTTAAAGATGACCAATAAAAGATGTGACAAACTGATCTGTAGTGACTTTTTGCTTGTCTAGCTTTCCTTTAAAAATTAATCATCAGCTCATGAGTCTTCCAGTACCAAGAGTTAGTTCATCAAATGCCTGCCGAGTCAGTCTAGATTACAACAGTGATAAGAACAAACACAGCTGGCCAACAATCAGATAAGCAGGTTTTCTTCACAACATTCACAAACTCGTGTGTTCCTTTAATTAGTCTCCAGCAGTGACTGTCACCTCTAGCACACAAGGACACACATTTTCAGCCACAAAAACAACTGAGGATATGTTGTCACCTCGATCATTCACTGAATGTAGGAAAAAAGGGTGGAGACAAATCATGGACGGCTCTGCTTTCATAAATAAATAAGTAGCGACTGCAGTGCAGTCTCAGACACTCACACTGTGGGGATGTACTCTCCAGGAAAGGCATTGGTGGTGTAGCTGATGAGCAGACAAGTCTTACCCACAGCACTGCAAAAGAGAACAGACTTGATCAGCGTTTGTAAAAGCAAAGAAAAAGGTGATTCTCACTTTGAACCGACCGGCAGTTCAGGGAAAGGTTAGAGCCATTATTTAAATAAGAAAACGACCACAGTAAGTTTGATTTAGGCCCATTAACAAAGTTGAGTAAAATTAAAGGCCTAGCATTCCTTGAAAGTAAACATTTCACCCATCATTTTTCAGACCAGAATTTTAAGCTAAGATTATCCAACGATGGAGAAGGGACAGAGTTAAACCTTGGTGTAAATGACGTTATGCATAATCTCACATGAGATGTGCTGGGTCTCAGAGGATTCTTTGAGGAAGACTCAACTTCAAGTTTTAAGTAAACTGTGTGAATTATCCTCAGCTACTGCCACACTAACGTTAAGCTCAATATCTGTAAACTTGACCGAGTTAGAGCCCGTTTTGTTTTGGTTAATATCGACTGGCTGAGGCATCATCTTGAACAGAGTTACACTAGTTTATCTAATTTGTTAGAACCGGTCCTGTAGTCCTTGCTCAGTAGCTTTATCAAATATTTTCAAGGTTCAAGGTGACTGTCATTCGCATGTTTTGATCATGATTTTCGGATGTTTCGCTCATCTGTGTGTGTCAAAGACTACAGGACAAGTTCTAATGAATTAGATAAAAACAAAAACTAAAAAACTCATTCGCAACACAAAGTGGAACGAAATTGTATACTCAAGATTCAAGTTACATCCAAAAATATAAAGTATAAAAATTAAACAGTATACATGGATCTAAGATATTCGCTAAACAACAATAATGTAATATAATACGGTGTATTAAACAGCAGCCTGAACATGAGTCTGTTGTGAGCAGATGGGTATGAGTAGCTTAAGGTAAGAAATCAGCAGCATGGATAAAATGATAACTATTAAAAGTGGCGTTCGTGGTGCTGTTGTTCAGAGTACTGTTTTTGTACTATTAGTACTTGGCGTATTCTTAGTTTAGATCTTAGAGCTTATAGTTTTCTATACAATTTATACTTTTGTTGGATGTAAGTGGAATCCTGTGTACACAATTTTGTTCCACCACATGTGATGAGAATGACAAAGAAACCTTGACCTTCACTACAATATTTTTGGTTAGGGATGCATGAGTCTAGCAGCTGTTTTTTTGTTTTTTTTGTTTGTTTGTTTTAATTCTGAATACATGAACTTTTCAGTGTTTGCTGTTAACATTCACCAAAACAGCTGGATGAGACATTTTCATCACCTCCAGCTTCTTTTATTCTGGTACCAGCTGAAGCCCAGAACCTCTAAAACGAGTTGTGTTTAAAATATAAATCAGAATTCATTTACTTTTACCTAAATTAAGTTGAGAGGCAAACCATCACAAACCCAATGAGTTTTGTTTGTTTGTTGTTGTTGTTGTTTGTTGAGTTCTGCTGCATTTACCACACCCAGAACTTGTACGCCTGTTTACCTTCTTACATACAATTGCACAGTGACACTGATGGCTCAAACGTTAATCCTCCCTCTTAAAGTGTTGCAAACAAACCTTTAGATTGATCTGAAACTCTTATGAAACCGACACCAATACCCAACAGCAACTATCGTCTATGAATGGCCAAATGAGAGAAATCTCAGCTGCGGCTCAGATTGTTCGTGTCAAACTCCAAATAAATCCGCGGTTTAAGTAGAGTACACGAACTGCTTTAAGTTAATTTAAGTTGGACTCAGCCAAGAATTGGGAAAACTCAAGATTAACCACACCTTTCCATAAGTTGCTTCATTAAATCGGAGATAGCAACTAAGCGACATACCAGCAAAAGGTTAACAAACTTGTTTTTCCGGAGGGGAACGCTGGTAGTTTTAACTTGGTCCGTTTGGGAAAATAAATAGGAAACTCATTTAAACGTTAGCCAATCGGATGACAACTTTATTAAATATTACGATTAAAGTCTTACTCAGCTCAGATATGTGAACTTACCCGTCTCCGACAACCACACACTTTATGGCCTGCATTGCGCCGCAGCTAAAGGAATGCTAAGTTAGCTCCGGCTAACGTTAGCTCGGGTCTTTTTTTCCCTTTGTCCGGAACTGCTCGCTGGTGAAACGTCCCAACAGTCTCGCGCTCACGGCCTCCGGCGCTACAGTACAGCTCCGCTGACGTGGAACAACGAGTGGTAAACTTACGGCAACTTATTTCGCACTTTAACGAGACTTTCCTCAGAAATATCCTCGCAACATTCCCACGCTTTCGCAGGTTGGGAAGTATGGAGCAAAACAGCGGCCACCACCCCTGAGAAGAAAAAAAAAAAATGAAGTCAGCCACCGGCAGCAGACGAAGCATCCGGTTCACCGGGTTGATACGCCCACACACTTTACGTTACAAAACAAAACAAGCAGCCGGAGAAACACCCGTTTCTATTGATTCAAACAGTTCAATCAAGTGTATTATACGATCATCTGTTTAAATTTAAATTTTAAAAGGCTATTTTTACACACAGACAAGGACGGATGATTTAAAGTGTAACACTAAGAGGAACTGATGTCATTTTAAAAAATTACCTGAATTTTGTCTTCCAGGCTTTACCTCAAGAGAAGAGAAAGAGAGACTACCTGTTTGGCTGCCTTATAGTAATTAAAACTTACAGTAAATACGCCTAAAAGCTTGTGAAGCTATAATAGTATAAACACAAAAGAAAATAATATCTCCTTGTATTCTGATGCATGCTCAATAATCCAGGTAGGAAAAAAAACAAAAAAAAAAACAGTTAAGTCAGATCTTCTGGACAAGTTCAATAAACAAACAAAAAAAAAAGACTGTTGATCTCCTTGTCTGCCTCGTAGTAATTCAGCCATACAGGAAATACGCCATTCAATTCAACCTTTATTTATTCAGCTTAGTTGGATTAAAAAAGCCTGTGAGGTCAGCCATTAACAATTACTAATTTGACTAATTGAAATCAAGTAGCAATGAAAAACACACGACTGGTGTGTGCTTTTAAGGTTTTCAGTTGTGTACGTAGCTGTACAGCTGGCAGTGTAGCTTTTTTATTATAACTTATTATATATATATTATGTAAAATGTAGAAGCCTTGCTTTAGTGATAGTTAATGTTTTAGAGAAAAGTAGATTTAGTTTTAAAATGTTGTAATTAATCCAAAAAGCACTTGTCAGACAGAATACATTGTGTATCAAAGTAACAAAAAAGACTTGTAGATTGTTGTCAATGTTTTTTAGGGGAACCCACACGACTCGGAATGGAAGAAGCGGGTAAAGATGGATGGATAGATGGAAATGTTGACGATTTGTTTCATAATCAAAACAATCAAACTCTAAACTAATAAGCCAATTAGTAGATTATTCTATATTTTATTAAGACATCACAATTTCTAGTTTAGTACACTTTTACAGTGCAATCTATCTATTCATGCTTTTATTTAAGCATTGTATCAAAAGTGCCATTATTTTTAAGTTGTTGAGGATGTTTCAAAGATTCAAAATAATCATGGTTAGACATAAATTCTTATATTTCGTCGGGTTTTTCTTTTTGATAACTCACAGATACAAACAGAAACTTAAATTAAACAGGAACAGTGTCATGTCCTGCCAGTCACAGCTCGGGGCTCATTAACCCACACGCGATGTTCCGTGTGTCGCAGCGTTATCGTTCCGCTGTCGGTGCGGCAGTTCCGCTAACGGAGCTAACACTGCTCGGTGTCAGTCCGCAAGAAATATGAAGCACAGTGAAAGTCGCTCTTTATTTTCCTCTCCTCGCCCCAGTTGTTGACTCGGAGCCGACACAGCGCCGGGCTAACCGAGCCTTTATGGCGGCCTTGTCGTGTCTCGTGCTGCAGATCTCGAGCTCCGCCGGTCGGACGTACGGACTGTTTTCCAAAGGCTTGACGAGGACTTTGTTGATATTTTTTGAACTGGCATGGCGACTGAGAATTAGATTTCCTTACATCTATCTCGTTGCCTCGATGGTATTTAACGTCAGATTACAGGTGAGGACAGTTTCCTCTTGTCAGCTGAGCTCACCTGTTTGTGTCCAGCTGATTGAAAAGGCCTGTCTGTCATGGTGTTTAATTAAAATATAAAATGTAAAGACGTATTTATTCTCTGCAAGTCATTTTATAGCATCAACCTGTTGCTACTTAAACTAAATAAGTGTATGAATGTAGACATGATCTGTTCTCATTAATATTAATGTCAGCAGTTGTGTTGATGGTTGAGTGTTGCCAACAAGTGGCACATATATATATATATATATATATATATATATATATATATATATATATA
>NC_056512.1:30943410-30947235 GCF_014905685.2 Nematolebias whitei | reverse complement strand
ATATATATATATATATATATATATATATATATATATATATATATATAAATTAATAACTTTAAGTTCTTTTAAATAGAGAGTTATTCAACTTCTTTCATTCAATTATGCCAATTTTAGCTATATTGTTTCCAAGCAGCACTCTTGATTTATTGAGTCATCTCTCTAATTTAATCTCAAGATTCAGTTTGATGTTAAAACTAAACTAAATCTCAGTTGATTAAAAACTTCAACAGTAAGATGTGATCAAATTGCGCCCCAGTTTATTAAAACAGTACCAGCAGTTGAAGTTTAACTTATTTTTATAATAACAAAGTCCATGCTTAATAATCCAGGTATTGAGCATGGACTTTGTTGTTTTCAACCAGTTTGACAAGACTGTCGACAAGGAAGAGGGCCGGCAATGGAGGAGGGGCGTACCAAAGAGAACATCTTATCACAAGCAGAACTGGTTTGTTCCACTTTGGAGTAAGCTGTTGGAGGAAGAATCAGTTTTGTTGTGTGTTTCCTTGACTGATGAAGCCTTCTGGATCGAAGGCGAAACATTTCAGCACAAAAAAAAGAAACTGTCCAGATGACCTGACTGAAAAATGTTGGATTCTTTTTGCTCACCACTGAAAGCAGTGATGTTTTACCCATGCCTGTCTGAGTTAACAAAATATGTCATAAACCTCAAAATGGATTTTAATAAAACTCCCAGAACGTAATGATTGGATGTACGTCTGCAGCTTTTTAAAGTTTGAGTTTAACTCAATTCAAGATGACTGCCAAAGCCAGCCGACTAAATACAACCACAAAATGTCACTTTGACCAACTTTGGGTTCTAAATTGGTGTCGTAGTAGCTGCGAGTCATTCCCAACACATACTCTGAGCACGACAATATCACAAACATTTTCAAGGTTCGTCGGCTACGACTCCTTTCTCACGCAGCTCTGGCCTGAAGAAGGCGGGCGATGTGATTCCTTCATGAGATGACAGGTCGTGTTTGCTTTCACTCTAAAAATGGACAGTTTTAGCCAATAATCTGTTGATTACTCAGTGAAGCTGAAACCTCCAAACTGAACTAAACTTATTTTTGCACCTGTGACTAATTCTCTCACTTCATTAGCTTGTAAACCAGGAAGTGGCTACATTAATTCATTCTGTTTGGAGTGGTCTGACGGTCTTCCTGTGTTTACAGGTTCACATTGAAATCCACTGAGACCCCCGCACCTGCAGTTTGGACGTATATAAATGACCAGCGAGCGCTGCCATGTCCCCGCCATCAAAAGACACCGGCTGGCTCAGCGATGGCCAAGATGAGGACACTTAATCCTGCGAACTGGTGGGACGACTCAATAAAACTACACCACTGATTGTTTCTGTCATCACTCAGACCCCGGTGCCTTTGAGCGTGCAGGGATGTGTGCAGATGTGAGAGGAGAACGAGGAGATCCAGCTGCTGTTTTACATCCACAGCATGAAGTTCATCTGGACTCTGGGGATTGTTGCCGTCAAACGTTGTGGCAACTCTTTGTCCCTCTTATTTGGTCCATCTCAACCAAAACCTGGATGAAATTCACTTTATAGAAAAGGAAATCTCTCCCCCTGACGTGAACAAAATGATTTTGTTTCCGTCGTCAGCGGTTCAGACATTTTGAGGTAACCGATCCAAACGGTACCAGCACGGCTGATCCAACTGGAAACCTTCCAAACACAGGAAAAGAAATCTCTGCATGTTTTTGTGTCCTAACGTCACACTGTTAATGCATATGTGTAGCACTAATATTTGTAAAAACAAACAGATCAGATTTTTTTTTCATCTGAAATTGTCTCAAGGTTGAGAAAAAAATGGAGTGTTTGGAGTTTTGTAGTCTTCAAACTGACAATGAATTTAACCTGGAAGGAATAAATGAATAATTAAAACAAAATCCCAATTCTTTGTTGTTTCTAAAGTATAATATTTTCATTTATGACCCTGACATTTCTCTGACTGTTCACATTTATTGCAGCTATTTATTTATTTAATTTTTTTACGGTACAGTAAGTACTGACTGACTGAAACTTTGAATGACAACACAACCTGCATACAGTTTTTATTCTGACAGCAGCATTTATTCTTTGTGACAAATATAATCATGCCACAAAAATAATTTCTAAGTATTAAGTTGAGATCTGGTGACCGCAGGACTCTAATCACACGTGGACAAGCTCTGGGAAAACTTTTTACACTCCCTTTGCGTGTGTTTAAATAATTTAAACAGTAAAATTTTGGGAGAAAAATGAATGTTTGCTAAACAAATGCAGTTTGACTGCAAGTGACACAAATTAAAAATAAAAATCACGTTGTCTTTTAAAAGTGAAACGATCGCACTTCTAAAAACAGATGCCAGATTTTAACGAGTCAAATCTGTATTCTCCAATCTGGTTCCATTCATGTTACAAAACATGGATCTTAGGGAATTTAAACTGGAGTCATGATGAGATTAAATCAACCTTTTAACCTTTTAGATCCGACTGATTGTGATACTGATTGTGCATTTTACAGATGTGTTAATGATTCCACATTACTTAGATAAAGTTCGTAAAATAAACATGTTGATGACTCCAGAAAAGCTTTGCTCACCTTCAGATTGATTCTACTAAACCGTGACACCGTTTGGTACAAATGTAACTCTAGCCTCCACTTTCTAAAGTCACTTGAACCTATTTTGTGTCGCAGAAGGCCTGGAAGATTTTTCTGCTCACACCTACAGTCAGTTTTTAATCACCAGGTACCAAAGATGTCTTTGGGCTGAAAACTGGGCACCTAGAAGGGAAAAATGAATAATTTTTAAGCTAAAATGTTCCGATCAAAACTGGTCAGACAAATATTTGATAACTGAGTTATTTTAAACAACTCATTGGACACTACAAATGTGTTTACGAAAGAGTGAAATGTAAAAAGTGAGAGACATTTCTGTTTAATCTTAAGTGCCGCTTCCAGCTACAGAGAATGTGCAGTAACACCGACTGTCCACACGGGGGCAGCAGACTGCTGCTTCCGTGTGGACAGTCGGTGCAGTAACTTATATCTATGCAGTAACTACGATTGTACACACGGGGGAACAGACTGCTGCTTCCGTGTGGACATCCTGATGCATGCTCAATAATCCAGGTAAAAAAATCTAAGAGTTCAATATGGTCTTCTGGACATAAAAAAAAGTAGAAACGTTTCGTCTTTCATCCGAAAGACTTCCTCAGTCTTCTTCAATACAGCACCTCAGACTGAGGAAGTCTTTTGGAAGAAAAAAGAAACGTTTCTACAATTAGTATTATTTTTTTAATGTCCATAGAACCAGATTGAACTTTTTTAGCTTCTGTGTGAACAGTTTGTGCAGTAACGAAGATTGTACATACGGGGGCAGCAAACTGCTGCTTCCGTGTGTACACCCTGACGCATGCTCAGTAATCCAGGTAGAAAAATCTAAAAAAGTTCAAAGTGGTCCTCTGAACATTAAAAAAAAAAAATTGTAGAAACGTTTCGTCTTTCATCCGAAAGACTTCCTCAGTCTTTTTCAATACAGCACCTCAGACTGAGGAAGTCTTTTGGATGAAAGACAAAACGTTTCTACGATTTTTTTTTTTTTTTTTTTTTAATGTCCAGAGGACCAGTTTGAACTTTTTTAGATTTCGTGTGGACAGTTTGTGCAGTAACAACGATTGTCCACACGTGGACAGTTTGTACAGTAACAACGATTGTCCACACGGGGGCAGCACACTGCATCTCCCTTGTGAACAGTTTGTGCAGTAACAACGATCGTCCACACGGGGGCAGCACACTGCATCTCCCTTGTGGACAGTTGGTG
>NC_056512.1:30922465-30943400 GCF_014905685.2 Nematolebias whitei | reverse complement strand
GGGGCAGCACACTGCATCTCCCTTGTAGACAGTTGGTGCAGTAACAACGATTGTCCACACGGGGGCAGCAGATTTAACGACCTGTGAGCTCAGTTGGAGCTGAAACAAGCTGCTACAGAAAAGTATGAAACACTCCACTCAATGAATCTGTATTATATAATTTCTTTTCTTTCTGTGACAGGTCTTAGTGTTTTTTCCCGTGTTTGTGTGTCTGTTAGCAAAATATTCCATGAACATCTCAACAAATTTTAAAGAAACTTGCAAAAAAAATTGATTTCTTGTAGTGTACAACTGATTAACCTTTGCGCTGAACCGGATTCAAGATGGCTGCCACAGCTACCTGACTTTAGAAAATACAAAAATGGTTATAATTTAGCCAGTTTTAGAGACGTTAGCTACAGTTTGATGGTTTTTCAGCAGAGAGTCATTTACAACATATACAAAGTGTTACTCACTGGGCGAGATCTTTGCTTAAAACTTTGGCCTTAAATGTTGAAGTCAACCCTGTTTGTCTGTTAGCAAAATATCCCATGAAATAATAGATGGATTTCAATGTAACTTTTATAAAATAATCACTATATGTGCATTTACAAATTATTAAATATTGGAGTCAGTCCAAATAAAGATAGCCGCCACAGCTAATAGACATTAGGCTTCACAACCGTATCTCTAACCCCAACAGTTTTACAGATGTTGAGCTATAATTTGACATGGTAGTAGCTGAGAGTCAGTCGCAAAACATGCAATGAGCGTGACATCTTGCAATGTGGTATAAAAGTTTGCATAAGGTTATCTTCAAGGTTTGGCTAAAAACGTCTTTTATTTCTGTTAAATGTATCATCTATTATATTTTATTTTTCACAAATAGGTTTACATGTGTTTATTACCATCAGATATTTATAATCAAAGTTGTTGTTTAATTAAAAGCTTGGGAATCAGGTCAATTTGCAGACGGCTGACACACTCATCGGTGCAAAATGTCCCCAGTAAACTTATTCTAAGCGGTCCCTCTGATGCCACACAGAGGCATAAAACCATCAGTGGTTGCCAAGGCAACTGTGCTTCTCAGCGTGTCAGGCAAACCCTCCTACCCACTGTGGAAAAAAGAGGATGTATTTTTTTAGGGATTTGTTTGGGGAAATATTTAATGGGGTCATAAAAAGCACTGGAAGAGAAAGAGAGAGATCTACAGATGAGAAGGAGTTGGCTTATTTTTATCCTGTTTTTGCCAAACATGATTTCAGCCCTCAGATGAAAAGGTGGTAGAGGAAGAAAGATAAACAGCTGTAGCTGCTGGATCTGCAGCGGCTCACGTGTTTTATTTGACTGTGAACGAGTGATAATAGCAAATGGAAATGGCAGCTGCAGTGCAGCGTTTCATCCTACAGCACAACTCCTTCCACTTTTTAAATACATTTAGTTTTATTTTTCATGTAAGTTCTTAAATTTTGTCTTTCTGTTCATGTCACTTTTAAGTTGCTCTTAACCTAGTTACATTTCAAATACCCATGTGCTGATGGGGTTAGATAAAAGTAATTTTTAAATAAATATGAATGTTTACAATTCCTGGTTTCTTTTTGTCTAGACAGACCGTTGCATTATGAACCAAATGTCAGGATGTTTATCAGGACCAGGTTTATTTTTAGATTCAAAAATAATTTTAACCTTTTTTTTCTTTTAGTTTCTTTCATGGATGCAAACAAAGAGTCACGCTGACTTCACTTTCCAGGCAAGAGGAAATCCACATTTCTTGGACTTTACTACATGGGATACACATCAAACACAGATTGTTTTAGGGGGAGGGAGCATATTTAATGTGTTAAAAGTATTAGGTGTTGTAATGAGCTCCAGTCTGACTGGAACATTTAAATCAAATGAGGGAAAAGAAGAAAAGAAGCAAATGAATCGGAGGGAAATGTGCAGGTCATGTAATGAATTTTCAGATGTAAATTGGGTAAAACAAGAATATATGCAGCTATTTTACGAGGTGTCAGTATGACATTTTACTTATGCATAAAATGTTGTGCTTTTAATTTCAAAAGGCAAGATTCAGGTTTATATGTGTGTGTTCACACTGTCAACCATTTTTATTCAAAGTTTCAGATCTTCTCTTGATGCTAAAGCTGCTTTAACCTTAGAAATGTCTGACCCTGTATGTCGCACATCTGATTGCTCCATCAACATGTTGAGCTGTATGTAAAAACCTGAAAATGAATTATATGAGTAACTGGACAAATTGCATCTCCTGCAAAAATACAATGTGAATGCTTATTGTTGAAGACATTACTGAGAAACAACTGAATGCAACTTAAAAATAGCTGAAATGTAGCTAAAATAGAAGAACAAGACTAAGTTAGCAGAACAAAGCAGAAAGAACAAATATTTGCTGAATTAGGTTTAAATAAGCAATGAGCATAAAAATTTGGAAATCTGTTTAAAAAGCTGAACCTGGAAAATAAACAACAAAAACAAATTGAAAAATAGCTGAAAAGGCAGAAAGAAGCTTAAACTCCCAGAAGGAAGAGTTGAAACTAGAAAAATTAGCTGGAAAAGCTAAAAAAAAAAAAAAACAGCTAAAAAGTAGCTGAAATAGCAGAAAAGGCTAAAACTACGAGTAGTAAAAAAAAAAGCTGAAAGGAGCATAAGCTGAAATTAGCAGAAAGAAGTTTATTAGACTGAAAGTAGCTGAAATTACACGTAAAACTTGAATTAATTCGAAAACAACTGATATTATCTTAAAAATGTCACTAAAACGTAGCTGAAAAGATAGAATAAGCATAAATTAGCAGAATAAAGTAGAAAGAACATGTTTGCTGAAAGAAGCAGAAATTAGCACAAAAAGTGGAAATTATCTGAAAAAAGCTGAAATTAGCAACAACAGCAACAAAAATGCTGAAAAGTAGCTAAAAAGGCAAAAATAAACTTAACTTGCCAGAAGGAAGCGGAGAAAACACATTTTTGTTGAATTAGGCTGAAAAATGTTTAAATGAGTGCCAAAAATGTGGAATTGGCTGAAAAAGCTAAAATTAGCATAAACAGCTATATGGTAGCTGAAATAGTAGAAAAAGCTGAAACTTGCAGAAATAAGCTGAAAGCTGAAATTAGCAGAAAGAAGTTAAAAGAAGCACGAAAATGTTGTAGTTAGCAAAAATAATCTGAAAGGAGCACAAAACAGTTAACAAACAGCTGAAATTAGCAGAAAGTACCAGATTTTGTTTTCATTTGCACAAGGAAGCTGAAAGAAGCTAAACCAGAACAAAATGTGAAAAGAGCAGTAAATTGTTGTAAACAGATCTAAAGATCTGAAGGATGTAAAATGTGTTCAGTTCATTTTCTAGGAGAAAAAAAAAATGTCAGAAAAGGCTAAATATTTCAAAAAGCTTAAGTTGTACCAATACCAAATGTCATAGAAGGGTTGTCCTGAAAGAGCTGAACGTTTTGATATGATCTGTTGAAATAACCTGAAAACTGCAGGGTGAAAAACATACGTAAGAAAAATGGATCACAATAGTGTGAATGCTTCATAAACATTCACACTATTAAAACAACAACTTTAATGGTTTGTTATGTAACTGCAGCAGGTTTAGAAAGAGCATATTTCAGACGTGGGAGACTCACTCACAGCTTTATATTCAAGGCCTCTGTCGTACACTGCTGCCTTTGTGGGCCCAAATAAAGCCTCCACTCATACGTGTCCTTGGACCCAGAAAGTCAACTCAGCGTTGCCCTTCAATCAGACGGAGGCAGGAAAGACGTGATGGACTTTCATCTGCAGAGACTGAGGGAGGAAATCCTGCCACTCTGCTTCCTGCGACCTTTGTCACTCACAAGCAGCTAAAAATTAACCCTGATCAACTTCCACAGCAGGAAGACTCACATCCTTCCGTCCAGGCAAAAAAAAAAAAAAGAAGCAAAAATTGACATAAAAAAAAAATAAAGCAAACTAGAAAATCACGTCAAAAAATGATGAGTGAATGATAAATGACTGCTGAATTTTGATGTCAAATACATCTCGCTAAAAGCTATAGTTCACAAAACACTTATACTAAACATAACAAAATGCTAGTTAGGAGCTAAAAGTAGCAAAAAGGCTAGCTAAAAATAAAGTAATAAAAGTGTAGCTAATAGGATCAAAAGATAAAGACAAAGTAGAAAATGGCTTGCTAACAGCTAAAAATAACAAAAGGATTAATAAAATCAAATTCTAGTTAAAAGTAAAAGTAAAAAAAAAAGTAAAAACATATAGAAGGATTTTAATATGAATTCAAAAGTGAACCGGGAGCCAGTGAAGGGAGGCCAGAACTGGAGTAATGTGCTCTTATTTTGCCTGAACCAGTTAAAAATTTGGCTGCAGCATTTTGAACCAGTTGTAAACGTGCAATGGTTTGACTGATTCCAAAAAGAAGTTAATTGCAGTAATCAAGCCTGGATGTTATGAAGTATGTATTACTTACTTACTTACTTAAATATGTATTACTGTCTCAAGATTACTTTAGGACAGTATGGGCTTCAGTTTAGACAGTCGCCTCAACAACAACATAAAAAAAACAGGATTTAATAATCATTGCATGAATGTTTAGTTTCATGGACGGGTCCGTTTTCACTCCCAGATTAGTGACTATTTGTTTTTCTAAAGGGGTTAGAGAGAAAAGGTCAATACAGTGGTTCTTGACTGTGCCATTAGGTGGAAACAACATGACTTAATTCTTCTTCTCATTAAAACTTAAGAAATTTGAAGCCATCCAGTCCCTGATGCCAACAAGGCAAAGTCAAGAACAGGTTGGATAAAACGTGCACCAGTTTACTTCAGAGGGAAATAAATATGACAGTCATCGGCGTAAAAATGAAAAGGTATGCTGCGTTGATGAAAAATAGCACGTAGTGGCAGAAAAGAGAAGAGGATCAAGGACGGACCCCTGCGGTACCCCCCACCGAAGAGTTGCTGATGTTGAAATAAAATCCTTGTTGTTGCCACAAAAGGTTCTGTCTGTTATGTCAAAAGACAAACTAAAGGTTGCATAAGAAGACAAAAATATGTTGAAGCAGATTTCAAAGAGAACCTTTTCAGACTACATTAGATAAAACTTTATTGATCTTTGGGATTATTCCTAGCAATTCCAGGTGGTAGAAAAAAAAATGGGACAATTAGCAGATATAAATAATGTAAAGTAAAATAAAAAATATACACTAATACACACAGATTTAACATGGAATAATTCAATATAACCAGCTGCTGGCTGTTTTAAGGTGGTGGTGGCTGCTGCTCCTTCCATCCTCTGACCTCCTGTTACTCCTCCTCCCCCCAGGGAGGAGTGGTACAGTCTGATGGTTTGAGGGACAAAGGAGTTTGTCAGTCTCTTGGTCCTGCACTTGGGAAGGAGCAGAGGCTCCTGGTGTGCAGAGGGTGATGCACTTTTTGAAGTAATTAAAGCAAACTAAATGTTATTTTTATGGCAACAATTTTTGTGAGTTAAGTGAAATGTTTTGAGAAGTACAAAAGTTACGAACATGTCCAGAATGAACTGAATGTTTGGAACATAAATGGATAAAACAGCACAAAGTGTGCAAAAGTAGTCTGGTGTCAAAAACATTCAGAAAAATACACTAACAGGAAAACAATGGTGTGAATGCTGAATCAACATTTTAACAACCGGGGGGGAAGTTTTAATGTGAAGAAAGATGTCCAAACAGAGGCCAGGGATGTTGGGGGTGGGGGGTAATCACATAAGAAGGAGGCATTGGGCCTGTGGGCATCGCCGTGGCGACTGGGACATATGAAGGGGTTTCAATGAGGTCATGTGAAATCGGTCAGGAGTATCGCAGTCGTTTTTCACGATGCCTGGCCTAATCTGCCAGACGTGCACCTCCCTGGGGGAACCTCCCTCTGCAGCACAAACAGCCACCCCACACGCTCATTTCAAGCCACTCACGTCTTTGTTGGGGGGCCACTTTTACAGCTTCTGTTTTGTAGTTTGACACAAGCAGTGAATAATGCACCGATTGAGTCTGCATGGCTGTGTGGTGCAGATTCATAATTATGAAAGTTCTGTTGGGTCTTCCATTGGAGAGGTTCTGCTCAACAGCAGGTCCTGCGCTGAATGGACAGCAAATCTGTTCTTTATGGTTTTCTTTTCCAGGCGACTGCTAACACTGACCTGTTTGGCAGTTGCAGCTTGGTTTATTCAAATTGCAGCTTCTTGCGTGCGCTGGCTGTTTTGCATCAGTCCTCATCAGAGGAAATCTCATTTAGAAGTGAAAGTGGAGCCTTTAAACCCCAAACTGAAGCGAGCTGAACTCAGAGGTCCCCTCTCTGCACACACTTTCCGGTTTGCTCTGTTTTCACAAAACTTAAAATCCAGCATTAAAACAGATTTTTTTTTAAACAGTATTGGGGCAAACATACCAAGGAATTTAAGTTATTTTAAAACGTGTGCGTTTTCCTTCTCAAGAGACTTCTCGTCTGAGCACAGAGCAAACACATGCAGCTTTAATGCTTCTTCAGCACCAATCATTTCATTGTGTTTTCACTGCACCAGACTGGGACGAGCTGGATTTAAGAAATTTGTTGGACTGGGTAAGAATTTGTTCCTGACGATGTCAATTTGCATAAAATATTTAATTTGACCTTCTTTTAGTGAGGCCTCCTTATCATCACTTATTTAAAGAAATATTTTACTAAAAGTGAAGAAGAATGCAGCAGCCACTATGAATCCACATAAAAAATAAAATAAATTAACCCCCCTGACAGAAGAAATGGTGTCAGAAGAAGCGCGTTTATTACGGCTGCATGATGTCATTTTGTTTAGACTGAAAACGAAACATTTTTTTCTCAAAGTGACACCTACGAATAAACTATTTAGTACATTAAAACATCTGTTCATGCTTGACCACTGGAGTAATGCTCACACAGGAAGTGAGACCCCCCCCCCCCCCACACACACACACACACCATCACCTTCATTGTAGAAGAAGGAATGTTGTAATTGAAACCACGTGTGTTGTAGAAACAAAGTCTGCAAATATCTACGAGTGCAGGATTCAGCCTTGAATCTAAACTGAACTTATTCTTTTTAGACGTTAAATTGTGACCTACTTTGGTTTCTGCACACAGACACACAACATGCTGGCCTACAGCCGTTTCTGCAGCTGTGTGGCTAACTTAAATTAATTTTAGAAATCATTTATGGAAACTTTTCTGTGCATCTGCATATAGCAGTCTGAAAACATCTGTATTGTGCGATGAAGACATGAGATTTTTGACGTATCTCGAGGGACGGTTTATGTTTAGTATGATGGATCAAATAGATGTTTCATAATGCCATTTTATTTACATTACAGATAAAGAATGGCCAATCCCCTGTTGGTCATATCACATATCACCTGTTAAATTTGACACAACAAATAATTACAAGTGTTCCCATGAATAACACATCAGATTCAAATTAGTGGAGATCATGCAGAACATTTTAAATGAACTCGTGAAATACTCCTTACAGAAAAATGATTCTAACAAAATAACACATCAGTTGTGGTAAAACGTTGTACATATATTTTGATACACTATATTTTATTAAATCATCATTTTAACTATTAAGCATCAACAAATTACATTTATTTGATTGAAACTGGTAAATCAAAAAGGATAAACAAATCCATTGTGGAAGAACAAAGCTCCTGCACAATGTTAAACAGGCTGTAGAAAGTTACAAGTTGAATAATTTGAACAAGAATGTTAGAATTTTAAAAAGTAATATTGTCAAAAGCATTAAGTTCAAGGTACAAGACAACGACAAAACAAATGGTTGACTACATGCGAACTTTAACATTTATAAATTAGTTTATAAGCGTATATATTTAATGCATGCAGGAAATATTGTTTTTTATAACTATCTCATGTTTGCAAGTTACTATCTCATGATGTATAAAGTCATAGTTATGAGGAAGGTATAACAAAGATATATTATTATTATGAAATGCTAATTCATTATTTCATTCTCATAAATATGAGATACAGTTTTAAATGAGACTCTCCTAATTTTAATTTAGAGGATTATTTTCTCTTATCCCTGTGATGAAAATGAGCTTAGATATAAGTGAATACGAAATAATAAACTAATTGAATATAAATAAAATCATAGTTATATTCATCTTAAATTTCTCCTGCTGCCTGGGGTCACGTGAAGCTGATCAACGCTGACGCTCAGCACGAGCTGGAATCAGGATTTAATAATCTTTACGTTAAGGTCACGTTTATGAAAACAACTTCCTGTTTAGAATTTCAAAATAAAAGCAGCGCATAGTTGAAATGCGGCCACGCGTGGGTAAACCAAAATGTTATTTCACAGTTATAATTAAAAAAAATTGAAAAAAAAATCTGTTACAAATTTAAAAAGGCCCATTGTAGATGATATCTCGTGTGAACACCGTACTTTCTCTTTTGTTTTTAGTAAAATTGTACTTCCGGTATTGTTCACGCTCCGCGTCGCGGTGCTTGACGCAGCAGCGCGCGCGGCTCTCCTGATATGAGTGGAGTGAAGGCGTATTTGGAGGGATAACGACAGCAGGCTCGGTCAGTGTGAGCTTAAAGCCAACCTGCTGCTGCAGACCCAGCTCTCAGTGACGGACCAACAGAAACGAGCCGGAAGGAGTAGAAGAAGTGAGGCGGTTTAAATGGCCACATTATTCCCCTAAAGGGAGACGCTGCTGCCCGTGAACCTCCCACCAGTATAATAATAATTATAGCAATAATACCCAATGCGTCCTGGAGACCAGGGCGTGCATTTTGAGTAAATTAGACGCAAAGGAAGTTTTTGGAACCGGGGAGATTTGCTGGCTGCAGACATGAACGAAGACAACCAAGGTAGTAAATATGATTTATTCAGTCGATGTATAATGGTTATTTATATGCACGTGTAACTGTCAGAAAGCGTCTGCACCTGGGTAATAATAATAATAATAATAATACCTATAGATGGATCACATGCAACACAAACGGTATTTTCCTGGACTGACATCCTACATGGAATCCCCCCACCCACTGGCTCCTGGGTTGCTTTACTGGTTTCAAGTTCAGTCCAATCTGATGAGCCTGATGTGTTTATTTAGGATTGAAAGGTTGACCCAGACTGCGAGGTGATGATTCAGCCTTTAGCATGTTATCAGGTGTGAGTGGATAAGTGTGGATGATTGACAAAAGCGTCCCTGTCATTGTCCCACAGGCAGTTAGTGTTGCATTCAGTGGACCTGTGTTTATCCAAGCCTTTGTCAGCTGTGCTGCTGTCACTGTGGCCCCACAGAGTGTCCCATGCATGCTCACCAAAGCGTATAGCCATGAAAGACAGATTAATGTACTGACTTTTGGCAAAAGCTCCATTTGTTTTTAAGAATGGGCCGGCAGGGCATAAGATGCTGTGTGGGCTGCATCGATTCAGAGAGCAACACGTTCACTCAGGAGTTTCCAAACTCTGATAGAGCCTGTTTACAAAATGAACACTGATATATGCAAACCTTGTTTCTTCCAACTAAACAGGATGCAGTGCAACTATACCACCAAATATTTATACTGCAGCTGTAAAGTGTCTTGCATCTTTGATGGAAAATGGCTCCCCTATTTGCAGATTTTGCATAAACTTTGATTCTACGGTTCTGGTCCATGAAACCTTTTGTGCATTTGGCCCCACTCTTAGTTGATCATAGTAAACTGCACCATTGTTTAGTTTAGCTCTGACCCTGCAGGTGAAGAGACACTCTGCAGTGATCTCCCTCAGTATGGTTGTCTTTTCTACTTGTTCACTCCAGTGGGAACAAGACTAATAATTACTGGCCGGTTTGACACGAAGCTGTGGTTCTGCTGTCCCTTGGTGGCCCACGTCATCAGCGTTTAGCCCGCACATATGCTGTCGTGATGGTGAGCAGGAAAAGCTGACAACAGCCAGGAGCATATAAGCACACTCACATCCCTGCAGGATAACACACTGACACACAAATGACATCATTTCTCCTTCTGGTGCTTTTTGCTGTGAAGATGTCCGTACGGATGGATGGATATTAATGACCTAGAATGATAAGAGAGTTGATGCAGTTTTAACCACAGACTCTCCTCTCAGCTGGAATAAATAATGTCCTGAACGCTGCAGGAAATTAAAGCGTCAGTTTTCACTTTTTGTGTGTGTGTGCCTGATTTTCCTCTTAAATCACAATATTCTTATAATTTGAGCAAGTTAGCATCACACACGCCTACACAAGATCCGACAGCAGAGTAGGATGCTGCGGGGTGCGGAGCAGGATAGGTGGGGGGTGGCGGTGCTTGCTGGGATTACATGCTTGAATCTGCTCGGGATGATGCTGCGCGTGGGTGGCAGCTTGGTTGACGAGGTTTGATACCTGACTGTCATCGCTCATGTGGTGACACACACTTACTGCACAAGGCCACAATCAGAGAGGGAGGGAGGACTGAAAAGTGGCAGCCACAATGAGGTGTTGACTGTCCCAGGGAGAAAAGTGTGAGGCTGGAAACATGTGTGACTGTACAGAGTGAAATAGTTGTGAGACGTTTTTGAACGGGAATGAGGTTGTGAGTTGTGTATAGAAAACTGGATGAAATGACTGGAAGAAGATGAAAAATTTCACAAGCGTGACCCCCCCCCCCACACACACACACCTGTCAATCAAAGTCAGTGATGGGGAGAAGGGAATGAACTAGATATTCTTACCTTATCAGTTCTTCAGTGGATTACAGCCTTCATCTCTTCATTTGTTGTTGCTGTTGTCCATTGTTGTCATCTTTCTTTGTTGAAATCAGGTCTCTCTTGTAAATGAGTCCTCGAGGCTCAATGGGATTTACCTGTATAAATAAAGGTTGATTGATCTCTGTGACAATAATATCCATCCATGACCCATCGATCAGACCTGGTTTCAGCAGGGATACATACCCCCCCCCCCTTTTTTTCTGCCTGATAGTGAATGGTTGTAAAACTAATATCTTATGTTGAAGCCAAGTAAGTATTGTGGCAGGAATGACTTTTGTTCCACTTTACAGAGATGAATAAAACTTTTTTTATTTATTTCTAACAAGTGTTGATCCTGTGAAGCACATTGACAGTTCATATTTTTATATTGTGGATTGGTAAAAGATGATGGATGGATTCTCTCTCTCTCTGTGTCTCAGCCTGTCTGTCTGTCTGTCTGTCCTTCTCTCTGACTGTATGTCTCTCTGTCTGTCTGTCTGTTACTCTCTCTCACTCTCTCTGTCTGTCTGTCTCAGTCTGTCTCCGTCTGTCTGTCTTTCTGTCTCTCTCTCTCTGTCTGTATGTCTCTCTCTTTGTCTGTCTCTGTCTGTCTGTCTTTCTGTCTCTCTCTGTCTGTATGTCTCTTTCTGTCTGTCTGTCTGTCTGTCTGTCTGTCTGTCTGTCTTTCTATCTGTCTCTCTCTGTCTGTATGTCTCTCTCTTTGTCTGTCTCTCTGTCTGTCTGTCTGTCTCTCAATATATAATTAAAATCACTTTATTAATCTCTCAACTTTTCATCTAGTGCTGCCACAGCTCCTTATTTTCAGGTTAACTATTTGCAGAAACTGCTGATGTTCCCGTCTCATCTGCATTTTATGTTCTTTGGGTCAAAAAGTAGAGTAGGTCAGTCTCTAAACAAACGTGGTTCGATCCTCAAAGTTTCCAAGTCTCCTATGACTAAAATTTTTTTTTTGGTTTCATTTAGACCTGCTGGAAATGTTACCTCTGCATTTCTTTCCATTTTGCTGTCCTCTGTTCATTCCAGTGGATCTGCTGCAGTTTTCCTGTAGTCTTGCTAATTTACTGTTCTCTGTGCAGAACTGGCTATATAGTGGGTTTGTAGTAATCCACGTGACATTCAGCAGTAAAATGCCTTATGCCACAACATTTTCTGAACGTTCAGTGGGCCAACAATAGCAGCCAAAGCTTTGTTGAAGAGAAGCCCGTCTGACAGATTGTAGTTTACTGTAACACATTCTTGTTCTGCTTGATCAACTGTGATGAGCCATCAGACCTCCTCCGCTGTTTCAGTGTCTGCTTTATTTTCACTTGTTGAGCAGAGCAGAGGAAGCTTTATGAATGATGTCTGTATGGTATGAATCAAGACATTTATGATAGACTCTGGCCTCAGAGCAAACCTTGTGATGGTTAATAATTTTGACTACAGGCTGCTCTATTTACACACTGAAAATGAGCCATTTAAGCTTGACAGATTAGAACGTGTGCTTCAGTGTGTTTGGTCTATGGGATTGTGGCACTCTGAAACTAACGAGCTGGGTGTAGAGATCTTTGAGCCGGTGGGACAACATCCTGCAGGATTTCAGATCACTGGAGTTGATTTCACAGCAGCTGTCCCCCTCAGAGGGACATCCTTAATCCATCACAGGAACAAACGATCCTGCAGCAGTGTGATTCTTTCTCATCCGTACCTGAACCGTCTTGAGAAGGGTCACCTGTCTCACAGAGTTCTGGAGCACTTTGGAGGAAACTGTTCTGTCCCGGATGTTTAGGATCCTGAGGACCCTCCATCACTCAAACAGAAAGGCTCTGTGTGACAGTGAAAAACCCGAGGGAGCATGCAGGGGAGACCTAAAGCTCAAAACATGTCGGACCCTGACAGAAACGAGGTTTTCAGTCCCCATCACTGTCCACATTCAGCAACAGGTATTAAAAGTTATTTCAAACAAGTCATAAAGTTATACATGACTTGCAAATTATTACAACTTTACTTTCACCACCCACATCTTAAAGCTTCATATTTAGAGATTAAAAACATAAATTTGTTAAAAGTCTTCCATTCTTGCACTTGTAATTTCCAAAAGTCCAATTTCTCCGATACAACATGAATATATTTTCTATTTGCTTCATCAATCAACTTTTATTTAGACAGGTAAATCCCATTGAGCCTCGAGGACTCATTTACAAGAGAGACCTGATTTGCTTTAGTGTGTTTAACGAAAGCATCCGTTTTCGTCTTGCCTTTTTCCACTCCCACCAGTGTGACTCACTTCTGTTAAACGGTGTTTGTTTTGACTGTTCACTCCCACTCCTCTTTTCTACCGATGGCCGAGCAGTCAGGCTCACATGGCTCACTGGCTGCTTCAAAAATCAGCACACAGTTGGAAAAGACTCCTGGCTTCTTAGCGAGGCTCCACATTACTGTGAGCTCTTAACTGAGTGTGTTTCATTTTTTTATCAAAAGGTCAATGAACACAGAAGGCCCTTGTTGAGTTTAACTTTCCTGATATCTGATAGCGCGGTATAATAGACCATGACGTTCTCTCATTGGCCTAAATGGGACTCGGCAGACTTTAAGCCAGACCAGCCCATATGGAAATGAAATTTCTGGATTTAGTATTCATCTGTGAGCTACTGCAACAAAAACATGAAGCCAGGTAAACATTTCACGTGTAAATCCTCAGATCTACCTTGAAAGGATTTTTAAACCACTTTTTATATGTAACTTATGGCAGCATTTACAGTTTGTGTGCAATGGATGGAAAAATAGCTTTGGGGGATTTCACCGAAATATTGATTTCCTCCACCGCTCAGAGCAAGTACTGGTAAGAATCCACAGCTCAACACAGTCACAGACTGTCTTTATAACTTTAAAACAACCATAAGACTCACAGAGGGGAGATTCAACTTTCAGAAATCAGACTCTCTGAAGTAAATTTCAGATGACAAATGTTTCGCTTCTTTGGAATTTGGCAGGTTTTAGGATTGATTCTGGGCTCCGTTAATACGTGTTTGTGTGTAAATGTGCTCAAAGTCCAAGTCTGTTGGAAAGGGAAGAGAAAGCTCACCAGCGTGGACAGGAAAAGGAAGCGCAGGAACAGTTATGTAAGTATTGGAAAATCATTAAAACATGCAGGAAAAAGGTGTATTCCCCCAAGACCGTCTGTGGATACGCGGCTTCTCACTCTAAAAATGCATCATCAAGCCGACATTGAGTCTAACGTATTCAGACAAGTGAGTTTTAGGACTCGAATTTCATACGAAGGGAATAAAACTTTTTCCATCACTGATAAATGGAACGATACACGTTCAGCAACCAAACTGCAGTAGTTGCATCAGCTTGCACTTAAAAAAAAAAAAACTCCTCTGCACCTTTTAATTAATATCTGTTGTCCAGTCAACTCTTGGACCCTGAGTTTGTGTTTAGTGAGCTCCTGGCAGGACCTCCAGACTGTCACATCCCTCTGGTCTTCCCCCTGGGTCTGGAAGCTAAATCTCTCATGCCACCTCTAGCTTTCAAGAAGGCATTTGAAACATTCAGGGACTTCTTCAGGAGCTTGACGTGTGAATAAATTACAGTAGATCATCATCGGTTTTTACTCTAACTTGTAAAATCTGCGTCTCTTCCTCTCCGACCCACACTCACCTTGAGCTGCAGGTGCATCATTCTGATTTCTTTCATCTTTTCAAGTGAAAGAAGACGAGTCTAAATTGCCTTGCCGATGCTGTGAAAAGAGCTGAGGTTGTTTTTGTCTTTGCTTACATTGACCATCAACGGCTCTGCGATTTTTAGGGAAATCAGCTGTGCTCGGTTTGTTACAGAGAAAAGCTGCTATACAAACTGTCAGTGTGTGTGTGTGTGCAATGGTGTGTTTTGTCTCTTTAAATTATTCTGAGTGTGTTTAGGCAGGGAATGAAGAAGTGAAACAGATGCAGAGAGAGAGAGACTGATGGCTGCAGTCTTATCAGTCAGATCCTTAAAGTAGGTTAGTGGTACAAGGCTCATCCCAGCTGTGGATACCTCTAATTATTCATGAAGGCACAAACGCATGCATAAATGCACACGACTGTGATCACGTGTTTGCATCTCTTTATATATTGTGTGCATACATTTTCACTTAGAGGATTATCATGCGTAAATGTGGGAGCTCAAGTGCAGAAGGATAAAGATGACTGTGAGTGAATTTTAGGTCAGAGGATTGGAGTCAGTTTCACACTCACACATACTCACAAATATATTCAGAAAACACATTTTTATCCAGGGGGGGGGGGGGAGTAGTGGCCAAAGGAGAAGTGCCTTCCAGATGTTTTCAGTCTGTGATCTATCGTTTGTTGTGTCACTGGGATTTTCTGCTCCTTGCTCCTCATTTTAAAGCTCCTTCCCTTTGCCCTGACCTTTAAATTCTTACATTGTTTTGAAAAACGGGCTGGACATTGTTGCTGCGGTACGGATCGTAAAGTTTTTAATAAATGGCCATGAGAGAGCAGGTCGAGGTGAGAGGGTTACAGAATCCTAAAAGGCCGCTTGTTTCCACCAGATTAATGGCAGCTCAGCTCGTGGAACACAAGAATACACACCCCCAACCCCCCACCCACTCACCCACCCACACACACACACACACACACACACACATTCTCTACCTAACCACATTCACAGCACATGAACTCATCACACATTTGTGTCAGAACTCCAACATGATCAGATGTGATTGATGAGCCATTTTTATAAATACACACACACCACCAGAGAGTGGCTTTATTCTTGCTGTAGGTCCTGAACGCAGGATTTTTTCATGCATGTGTCTTTGACACCTGAATTTATGTCATCAGTGACGTTAGCGTCTTGGTATTTTAGAAACATGATGCAGCCGTTTCATCATTAGTCCCCTGATGAATCGACACGGATCATACACAAACCTGAGCAATAATAAGTAATTATTGTGTCTCTTTAGGGCAAATTCTGTAAACATCAACAGTTTTCACTTCGCTGAAACTCTCAGGAGATTTGTTGTTGTCATGCCTGCGAGCTGTCAAGAGGCCATGGATGTGTTGAGTTTCACAGAAGGACAGCGTATTTCCAGCCCTCGTAGGGAAGAGGAAATAAATGTGCTGGCCTTGGCTTAGATGAGAACAGCTGATATTCAAAAATATATTGTAAAAGTTTTTTTTTTTCTTTTGCACTTGAGGAGGAAGTACGTGTTTGCGATCTTGTGTACAGCCAAACCCTGTGCGCCTTCATTTTCATATCTTTTTCACATCAGTTTCCTCTTTATTGCTGTATATGAGCCTTATTATCTGAAAACTTTGAATGCAGGAGATTATATAAAGAGTTTAATTCTTAGGTTGTCTATGGAAAACCCGTCGGCCTATTTTAAAGTGGTTGATAATCCCCAATCTTCTTTACACTCAGTGATTGTCTTGCAATATACACAGTTCTTTTAGCAATTTGTCTGTTTTGTGAGTTTTTCTACTGAGGACTTACATGTAGTAGACAGTTCATTGGTTCAAAGCTGGATAGATTCCTTAAACTCTTTTTCCTTAAAACAAAAGACAACAAAAAACCTGAAATTGAGGTTTCTGTAAATTTTTATCCATCACAAAAAAAAAAAAAACTTCAAAGAGGCATCTGTGGGATGATGAATTATAAATACATCGAGTTATATAACATAAAAGTTTGATCTGAACAAAACAAAGTAGAGTCCAAGAACAGTTGATGTACTATTGATTTACACAAAAGATCTAAATGACATGAAATAATTTTCCATTAAAACTGTGTCAAATGATCCATAATGCTTTAAGAACTGCATTTTATCCCCTGAGTCTTAGCTGTGGAGAATTTGAGCCATTTGAACGAGTGATTCAACTAAGTTTTGTTGATTCTGTTTGATCTATAATTACACTTGTTTACCGTTATTATAAAATTAAGTCCACTTGTGCACATTTTGCCCATTGCTTAAGAAGATTTTACAGTGATCCCTCACCTATCCCTTGGGTTACTTTCCAGAGACCACGCAGTAGGTGACAATCTGCAAAGTAATGGCGTTACATTAATTTTATTATTTATATATATATTACGGCTTTATAAACCTTTCCCACTCTCTTATAAACACTTCATATGCTCTTAAACCCTTTGGCGATGAAGATGATGACGATGAAATGAATGTACAGAACACATAATATAAAAAAACGTGTTTAAAAAAACCCGCGATACAGCTAAGCCGCAAAAAGTGAACTGTGATATAGCGAGGGACGACTGTAATGCCTTTCAGATTTCAAATCTTTAACTTATTCTTCAACGACTTGTTTGCCTCACGCACACACAAACACACAATTGTGCAGGAAAGAACACCACCAGTAAAGATATTAGTGATAATGTAGCAAAGTTACAAAACATTTCAAAGTTTGCACAGAGGAAATGGAGCAACACTGCAGGAGGTTACCGTTCAGTTAGTGGCGTGGCCTCAATGTAAAGGACAGGTTCTTGGTTCTGATCTTGTTTGTGACCTTTCCTCTCGGTGGAGTTTGTGTCGTCCTTGCATGAGATTCTAAATGGACTGTAGGTGTGATTTAAAGCATGCCTGCCTCACTTATTTCTAATAAAGCTGACTGAAAGGGATTGATGTCTTCTAAATAAACTGAACCATCTCACTTGCTGTTCACACACTTTTCTTGTTTGACTTTCATACTTAAGTTTTCATTTCTTGTTCAGACGATCCCACAATCAGGATATTTAAATTTATTTTATCAGTACTCAGTCTTAAAGGAGTTTATGATTTGCGTAAGTAAAATTCAAGTGAAGAGTTCAAATAAAGGCCTCGCGTTTGCAGAAGCTAATAATCTGTCAAATCTCTTCACCCTGAACCTGAAGAAGAGCGATTTGAGCCGCCTACATATTTTGTGTTGAAAGAATGTTTTTCAGAGGTTTTAACTCCGTTATCAACTCTATTTTCTTTCCTTTGTTCCACCTCCTCCTCATCCTCCTCCTCTTGCTGTCTGGTAACAGTAAAAGTGGACGGAGGTCTGCTTGGCAGCTGGAGCATCTTTCTCTCTTCCTGACTTTTTCTTCCTTGCATGGAGAATATTCCCCAGATTTTGGGCCCAAACTCACAATAAACAGATCACAGTGCTGTCTTCCAAGTAATCTTGGTCACAAATGTTCTGTTTGCCTTCTCAAAACCCCTCATAAAGCAGGCTTTGTAATTTATTTCTTAAATCTACAAGAAAGAGGACTTCTTTGCAGAGAACTTTGTATTTAGTGTGTAGATTATTTTCCAAGAAAATGGTATCTTCATCTTCTGTCAGTCATATATATATATATATATATATATATATATATATATATTCTTTCTTTCTTTCAAATAACACAGTCATGCTTTGATTTTAACTGAAGCTGGAAACAAAACAAGCTCAAGTCAACTGTTTTATCATCTACAATACACACCATGGGTGACAGGGCCTTCTGCTCTGTTGCTCGTCGTCTGTGGAGCACCCTCCCCGACCATCTAAGGATACCCCAGACTACAGAAAGCTTTAAGAAAGGACTGAAGACTTTCTTATTTGAAAGATTTTATAGTGTTTAAATGTATTTTCAATCCTGCTGTTTTTAGTTTTTCAATGTTTTAGTCAATGTTTTATTCTCTCTATCTGTTTTATATTGTAGCACTTTGAGATTGTAAAATTGAATAAATTATTATTATTATTATTATTACAATCATTGTTTTTGATTAAAAACACATTATAGACTTTGTGTGCTTTTGTTTCTAGTAAATTACAGCCCGATGAGTGGTGTGTTAAAAAATGCTTTGCTTTTATCTGGTTAGCCTGATGGTTATACTGGTAATCCTAGGGCTCAATGGCTGATGTCCTGCATATTTGAGCAGTTTCCCTGCTCCAGTACACCTGATTAAATGGTAGTGTTACATGTTTAGCATATTACTATATGTTAATCACTTATTCATTTACATCTGTTGTGTTGAGGCATAGATATCTCTAAAACATGCAAGATGGTGGCCCTCAAGGACCAGTATTGGGCACCACTGACTTGCTGGCTTTTCGTTGATTGCTCCAGCACTGTGGAGATATTTAAATGAACATCACATGCAGCATTCAGAGAAACTGTTGGGCAAGTCTCACAGCTAGCACCACACCAAACTGTAGTTCGTTATAACAAAGTCCATGCTCAATAATCCAGGTATAAAAGCCAACATTTTTCAGTAGTTCAGTATCTGTTAAATTGACAGTTTTTGCCATTTTGTGTTTTAGACTGTTTAGCTGTGTCAGCCATGTTGAGTCTGGTTGGCTCCTAAATTTGATCTTTTGCAAAGATATATTGTATCTAATGATTACTTTTAGAGGTTTTTATTTAAATCTGTCCTTTGGTTCATGAGAAATTTTACTAATAGACAGACAGCCAAATTAAACTTGGCAATGAGATCCTATACGCAAGTAATATAGTTATAAATGCAATTTGATAATATACAAATTTTTCAAAATCATAGTTAAATATGGGTTGCAAATATCCCCAGCTTATTTGTATTTATAGTCACAATTATTTTTATTCAGTTTTGTTTATGTTAAAGATACATATTAATTGTACGTGATAAACCTTCCTACCAAAATGAGGAGAAAAGTCACAATAACTATCTAAAACTTAGATGTAAAGCAGACGATGGACACTACTGTTATTAAACAGACATCTATCAGAGAAATACATGTAGTAGATTTTCCCAGAAAAGGAAACATCTTCTCATCTTACAAATAGTCCTGCTGTGCCAAGTTAAATTTGCTGAGCTTTGGCTGATTAGACAGTTGGAGGTTCAGTGAGGGGTTTAGCCATTGTTGGCAAAGTTCTGTTTGGACTGTGACAGTTTCTAACATTTTGGACCCATTCCCTAAGAATAAAAAGGCCAAACGTTCTTGGAAAGAAAGCATGTCACGCTACCTCTTAAAACATAAGCTTTATATCTGTAAAGTTGACTGAGTTACAACCATTTAAGGTTAGTTGGCTCTGGTGGCCATCTTGAATCAAGTTTACTCCAGAATAATCAGTTGCACATGGATGCAACAGAATGTTTTGGTGATTCCTAAATAAAATTTGGGACCAACTGAACAACTCATGTAACTGCCTGGAAATTTGTGTCCATCTACTTTACCCAGAAATCTTGACATTTTTTAATCAGTCCGGAAGGAACTCAATGACGACATTGCATGAAGAGTACTGATGGGGTAGGGCCATAGTTCAAGTTCAAGTTCAAGTTTCTTTATTGTCATTTGCATCACATGTGATACATAAGGTGGAACAAAACTGTGTACTCAGAGTAATATTGGATTACAACTAAGCAAATCTAACTGTACATCTAACAAATAGAGCATCCTCCAGTGCTTAGTTTTGCTGCCCAAATTGGTCCTTCTTCAATAGGAAGTTGATTTTATTAACAGTCAAACTTGCGCTCAGTTTGGAAAGTTCTTGTCTAGACAGAGTTGAGAATATAAGGGGCTTTAGATGCAGTAAAAAAAAAGCAGAAAACAAAAATTACAGCTTCATTTAAAATGATCACTAAAGCAGCTGCACTGTTGTTGCATGAGCTTGATGAAACAGAAAGTTGTTATCACCTTTAAGTTTTCTCTCTATTTGGTAAAACAGAACATATGACTGACTTCTATACTGCGTTTGAATTCTTAGATATTGCGACCTAAAAACAAACCAATCAAAGTGTTTTTTTATTTTAAATTCAAAGGGAAGAGTGTGCTTCAGAGTGAAAATTGGCAGATTTAGTTCTTGTACATGAATAAGTGGGCTCTGTGATGAGACTGTCTTGCTTCAAGGGTTCTCTCAAGACTTTGAAGAATCAAAAGAACATGTTTTGTTTGATGTAACATCAGATTTTTTTAATATAATATAATTTTAATGAAGGGGATGCTGTGGCTGTTTCCTCTGAGATATGAGCTAACAAGTGACTACTGCAGACTTTTATACGTCAGTTCTTGAGCAAGCTTTGAACACGAGCCCTTTTTTGCCCCCGTCGCAGACGAAAGAGGAAGAATTGAAAAACCGTCTGTCTGTCCATCTGCTAGTGCATGTTGTGAGCATGACAACATGACTGATTACTCACATGTATGTATGTATGTATGTGTGTGTGTGTGTGTGTGTGTGTATGTATGTATGTATGTGTATGTATGTATGTGTATGTG
>NC_056512.1:30897995-30922065 GCF_014905685.2 Nematolebias whitei | reverse complement strand
ATATATGGATGGATGGATATGGATGGATGGATGGATGGATGGATGGATGGATGGATGGATAGATAGATAGATATGTGTATATTATTACTTTATTTAAGCATGTCAATACTTTCCAGATACAGCAGTCACTCGTTTATTACAGGGGTTACGTTCCAGACACCCCAGCAATAATTGAAAAACCGCGAAGTCAGAACGCTTTATTTATTTTAGTATTTATACATATTTTAAGGCTTTATAAACCCTTCCCACACTCTTGCAATGTTCTAAACATGTCATTTTAACGACATGCGTATATGTTCTGTGCATTCTGCAAAATTTTATATGGGTACTCGCCAACCTTGGTCCAGTTCTGATTGGTTCTCTGCAGCTGTTGAGCACCAAGACACTTTTAGAGAAAGCCACATCTTCATATAGCCAGCACAAAACCACACAATGGTCCCAATCGAGTCCAAATAATCCAGAGGGATCCGGATGAAAAAAGTTCCGGTGAGCTCCCGAGAAGACACCGGACTTCCAAGCAACGCCTCCTCGCTTGAGAGGTCTCATGGACCGTCTGGCAAGAAGCTCTCAGATTGACCGATGAGGCTGGAAGTAGTCCTGGTCCAATTCCCTGTAGGTTCCATACGGCTCTCTGTGTCCACTGAGCGCCAAAATCACTATGAATAAGGACCAGCCTTTTTCGGATCGGATCAAAACTTTCTCTCCATTTCAGCAGTAAACAGCGGCCGGTAGCACTGTTGACTTCTGGGAAGTGTAGCCAAAAACATGCATGTTAGGCTGCCTTCAGGCCCAGGCCTCCCTTGCAAAAGAAATCTGTGATCTCAGTGGGATTTGCCTGGCTAAATAAAGGTTAATAAATAAAATAAAACTGATAAATAGTTATTTTGACTGGCGATACAGTATAGGCTTATTGAGAGAAAACTACAAAATGGCTAGGCCTGTTCCATGTATTTTTTTAAAAACTTTTTACTGTATCCCGTACTGTCCCAATCGCATGAGTACTATTAAAGTTGACAATTGCTTGTTATGTACAATCTTTTTTGTTGTTGTTGTGTACAATGTTGGAAAAACCACAAAAGAGCGAGTTCGCAAAAGTCAAACCGTGAAGTAGTGAGGGACTACTGTATTTCCTTGGCATCACAATACCTTCTCTAAAAAAATCTGATGAATCAACTATGCAATGTTGGAACTGATCCAGAATTAACCAACAATGTCCATGCTCAATAATCCAGGTATAATCCAACAATGAGGGAGAAGGCCGGCACCGGAGGAGGGGCGTGCCAAAGAGACCATTTTAGCACCAACAAAACTGTTTGTTCCACTTTGGAGTAAGTTGTTGGGGGAAGAATCAGTTTTGTGTTATGTGTTTCCTTGACTGATGAAGCCTTCTGGATGGAAGGTGAAACGTTTCAGCACAAAAAAAAAAAAAAAGAAACTGTCCAGATGACCTGACTGAAAATTGTTGATCCAGAATTACTTCAAATTTTATTTGCCACCAATTGAAGCGTGTCTATTTCTTTGGACAAAAACCTAGATATCCAGTAAAAAAAAAAAAAAAAAAAAGACTGATGAGATTTTCCTGTTGTACCTTTTCAGCTCATTTACTAAATGTTTAAAACTGTGGTTGTGGCCATTGTAAGCATTTTTTTCCTGATGATATACACCGTAGCAGATAATGACTGACGTTCTGACCAATAATTTATTGCCCCTGCAACTGTTTGTCTTGAACACTATCTAACCATTCTGCTAATCTAGGTCTTTAAAAGGAAGTTTTTTAGAATCAATTTTAGAGGTATGCATTTCATCTTGATGCTTTTGAAGAGAGAAAAGAAACATAAATTGGGAAAAGACAAGGTGAGCACAGAGAACAGTTTGGACCAGACGGGACGACTGCTGTAGTAGGAATGTGGGCTATTTCCATACCACTACTGTCATCTGTCAAGAGGCAGGCAGGAGTTCATAAAGAGGCTGTCCTTCTGTGTGTATGTGTGCACACTTGAGAGCTGTGTGTAGGTGTAACACAGTGGATGAAAACAATTACTGCACACCTACCAGCCACAATTGCAGCTTGCATTAGAGGGAAAGAAGCTGCAAAAAGTAGTCGATCGACTTTTGCAGTAAGGATGTTTGTCACAGCTCGCATATCTCTGTAGGAGGCATAGCAGCTGTCACAATAATAGGAGAATGAAAAGAAAATTTGATGTTTAGGTGGAAAATGGGATCTTTCTGGAGGCAGTTTGTCAACTCCCATGGGTGTCTCGTTAGTTACATCGTGAAAACAAACACTCAGGTTCCTGAACTGTGACTGGTGTTTTATTTAGGTGTGACACCACCTCTGACAAACATATTGGTCTGCTTCATAACAGCCTCAGCTCAGGTGGTTTGCACACATTTGTTGCAGCAACGCCACCGTGTCCACTGGTGTTGCGTTGTCTGATTTGCCTGGTGTGGGAAAGGACTCGCACCCTTTTCATGTTTACCTCATTTCTGTTGTTATAACAAGACCCGCCCAGATTGCTGCAGACATCCCCTCCATTGTCCCGTTAAAAGCCTTGTGAAAGTAAGGAAGCACTTTTCTTTGGCTTTGTTTGTGATTGTCTTCAGTCATTGTTGCGATCAAGATTGTTGCTCTGGGATGGACACAACATGAAGGGATTTATGTAGTTTTACCAACACAAAAACATTAACTATCTTTTCTATCTGTGGCAACACTTTGATTGTTAAGGCTTGTGTTATGCCTTTAAACCAAACTAGACCAAAATAATCTACCGGTAATTCTAATCTTTCATCACATATGAAGACAACAGATTAACTAGACAGTTTCTTGCCAGGATAGACACGTTTCATTCAATAACCTGAGTAGTTTTTTTGGAATACTTTGTATATGTGTAAATGTAGCGTTGAGCTGACATCACTCTTTTCATTGTTCTTACTAAAATGAATAAAAACAGCGATCAGAGCTTCAACAAATAACACCTTTTATTGAGACTATAAGAGAGCAAAACGATCAAAGCTGAAACTTCAGTCTTTATCTGCTGTAGGAACAATTTGCATGTGATCTCACTTTTGTATGTCCGCTGTGAGCAGCAAAAGTCATGTTTGAACTTACCTTGGGTCATAAAGTTTTATTAGCAATGATTGGTGATTATCTACAAACTGTATCTGGCTCTGACAACCTGAGAGCTGCAGGACTACAGAGGGAATGATGGTAAATTCCTTGTATTTTAATAGTGCAGTTCACAATATGTTAGTTTTATTTGGTTAAAGACAGTAAGAAGGGATGGATTGTGGGTAGGTTAACAATTCAACTAGGTATAATGTGAGCAATGCCAATAAATAGCAGTACTTTACCAATGTATCTGTGTGTTCAAACTGAACTACATACATATCCACAAGACTGTATCAGAGTGCAAGCTGCTCTTTGGTTAATCAGCAGAGAGCATTTTGCATGATCAGGAACAGGTTTAGCTGACAAGAAAGACACTTTGAAAGTGATAATCAACTGCTCTTGTTGATTAAATGCTAAAAATAGGATGTACCCAAAATGGGGTGTGATTACATTACAATACTGAGACTTATGCTCCTTTATAAGGTTTTTGAATGAACATCCTCTGTGTCTTAATCAGATCTGTAAGCCTTAAACCAGTAAATATATCTGTGTATTTCTTGGAAACACATTGATTTTTCTGAATATGTCCCCTGATCATAATGACCTTTGTGGATTCTGGTGGCTCAACTGGGTACAAATTAAAAAAAGTACATAAATAAATTGTACTTTGAGATAGGACACCAACAAACTGATTTTTATTTATTTATTTTAGTTTTTTGGTTTTAAAATAGTTTGAGCAATGTTTCTGTATGAGAAAAGCTCAGGGGTAATTTCTCATACATGCATGCCTGAACACCAACATGGAAAAAAAAAAGAGCAAAGATGCAAGTTTGAAGTATTATGATGATGCATTGATTGTAACTAGAAAAGCAGCTATCTGTGTCGTAGTTCGAAAAGGTTGAGCAGTCATGCATAGGTAATTCATATGGGTGCATGTGAGGTTAAATACCAAGTGTTTGTACATAACCTAATATGGATTTTTATTTTTCAGAAGGTCTCTCTGTGGATATCCACACACTTCAGTGAACACTTCTAAATTTTCAGGCTTTCTTGAATTGTGCTTCAGATGTCCAGTGCAGACGGTGCAGTAGTAAATGCCGTCACAGTACTATCAGATTATGGTTGCTACAAACACGCACACAAAAGGGGTTTGTTAGCCCAAACAGGCTTTGTCCTCTCAGACAATTTGTCCCTTTCTCTGTCCCTGCTGTGCTCTTCCAGCCAGCATTGGAATCAGAGAGTTTTACGCATTAAAGACGTAGGTTGCCTGCAGGGCCTTTTTCTCCACAATTACTGCTTTATGAGGCAACAACTGTGGTCAGGAAACGAGAGCAAAAGAGGCAGAAAGTGTGAAGATGTCCAACTGGCTGGTATACGTTCCTGCATCACTCCTTTCTGCTTTTCTTTGCTGTCTGGCAACTAAGAGCTTCTTCTCTCTTTCCCTTACACGGTGGCATTGCCTCTTCTCTTAATTTTTGCTTTAATTTGTCCACTTTAGACAAACTGTTTCGTAAGACTCGAATATTAAAGATCAGAAATTATTTGCAAATTTACTTTAACAAAAATCTCTTGTTGGTAGCCATTAGCTGACTTATGTCTGAAAATCCTTTAAAGAAATTGGTAAGCAATTTGGTTAAAATGTTAAAGACAGGTGGCTTTCAAAGCTTTCCTGGATAAACCATCTGACCATCACCAGCAAATCTTAATGAATCAGATTAATGTAGCTATTATGGTTGGCTGAGATTTAGGATCCAGAATGTAGACTGAAGACCGAAAACTTGAATAATTTTTTTAAAAAGCAAAAGGCTGACATGACAGCAAAACTTACTAATTCACAAGTGGAAAACTTGAAGGAAATGGCCATGACTATATGTAAGACTATATTATAGTCTATGACTATATTATAAGACCAACACAACGCAGAACTGATGAATAACGAACCAAATACTGATTGGAGCAGAGGTGATTGGGGTAAAATGGAAGCACCTGGATGATTATGAGGGCACAGGTGTCAGTGGCTGACAAAGGAAAAACTGAGGAGGCTGACTGAGGGTGAAAATGAGAACTAGCAAAGGAAACACAGAGAGGAGGAAAAACACAAAAATCCCAACAAACAGAAATAATAGAACAAACCACAAATGGAACAAGACTAAAAGATGAACTCAATGAACTAAATAAATACCAGAACAGACTACAAAGTAGACTATGACAGTAGCAATACCACTGGAGTCAATTTGAGACCAACCAGAGGAAAACTCTTTAAGATGAGTTGTTATTGCCATTCTGCACTTAGTTTTTCTTTAATTACTTTATAGTTTTGGTTAAACAGACACAATTTGTAACTAAAATAACAGGTTCATCCAACAACACTTATTGTCATTGCATCATAATTTGTCCTTATCAGCTGATTGAGCCTAACGATTAGTCCTTTTCGAACCTCTGATCCTTCAACATAAACTACCCAAACTTTCAATTAAGCTTTTCAATGATTACAAAATGTACACAAATGAGCATATTTCACCACCACCATTTGTAGTTGTGCTTTTTTTGTTAAGAACATTCAGACATTCAGTGCTTTTAGAATTGAAAACCAAGAAAAGAAGACGCATAAAAAGCTTGCTATGATTTTGAGTGTGAAATAAGATTTTGTACAGTGCAGTCAAACCATTAAAAGAGTTCCTTTTGATGTCTTTACATATTCAGTGAGTCATCATACGGTCTTGCATTGCTTGTTAGACATGGTATTTATACTCCATTAACCCTGCCCCACTTCACATTTAATGTAAAGATAATCACTCATAAAAGTTGCATTCTCTTTATGTGATTTAAATACAGTTAACATTTTTAATTTACTTTTTTTGGGGGTGTCTTTCCCCTTTTAGTTTGCCAGCTGATAGATCTTGTGAGTGTCTGGGTGCATTAGAGTGACAGCCCCCAGTATCTGAACCGATCTGGATCTCTGCTCTGATGACCAACTGCTTGTCTCCGAACGTTATAAGCTAAAAGCTCGTGCTACTATTGTCACGTTGTCTTCCAGAGCAGGACTGGGGAGACTAATTCTGACAGTGTGAAAAGAGATCCAGTAGAAAAATAAGAGAATAAATAAATTTCATTTTTATCCATCATTATTTACAGGCATGGGGGGGTAGGCCTGAACTGTAAAGCTGCTTAGTGGAACGATTCAGTGGGGGGATTTGAATCTGCGCTCACCCCCACTTCAGGCACCAGAACTGGAGGCAAACAAAGAATGAGATAGAGTGTGTGTGTGTGTGTGTGTGGGGGGGGGGGGGGGGTGTGAATGTGTGTGCATGTGTATGTGATAGTGAAAACTGTAGAAGCACAATTTGGTATGGCTCCATGTGAAAATGACCTACTTCCCTCTTAGCTCGCTCTCAAACGAATCGCTGTTTTCTGATGTGTGGAGGAGCAACGGGGGAGATGGGGGGGGGGGGGGGGGGGGAGTAGTAAGCGGGTGGCTTTTGGGACCTTCTGTGTAGAGTAAAATAATGTCACGTGTGTGAGATGTAAGTGTGGCATGTTCAGTGTGAACTCACCTGAGCATACGCTGCCTGTGAGCATGTAAAGGAGGCGTGTTGTGCAGAGCTGCTGCAGCTTTAATCTAAACCTGAAAGAGACGGTGAAAAATCAGAAAGCCATATGCCAGGGGACAGAAGTCACCAGATGCTCAGTAAATGGGTGTGTGTGTGTCAAACACACAGGATGTTAGAAGTCATCTGCAGCATTCTTTTGAACATATGTGTTTGGCTGTCGTTAGCAAAGTATCTCATGATACACAGATGCCTAAACGTTTATGTGGTGGCCAAGTCAACAAATCTTGTGATATCGTACAATTTCACTTGTGATTGTGTATAACAAAGATCACTATGAAACTATAAGTTTAAAACACTGACATAAAAGACAAAATAGAATGCTAAGTTTTTAATTATATTTACTTTTAACACTCGTGGCATAATTCAATTGTCAAAACCTTTTTATACTGCATTTAGAAAGTAAAAACTTGATTTAATTAAAATTTATATATAGTTATTACATGACAGGAAAACTGACCATTTAAATACAAGAAATGGCATGTTTCCACATGTAATAATGTTTATTTTTGACTTAATATGGAAAGCTGACCCCTGAATCATACATCTAATTGTGTGTCTGGCTTGTCCTGACGTTTATGCAACAAGATGCTGCTCAAGAAAATCCAGCAACCATACTGGGACAAGTTTCAACAAGATTCCTTTTGGTTGAAACAATTTTTTTGTCTACCAAACTAAAATTATCAACTGCACAGTCTTTGGGCAGCACGGTGGCTCAGTTGGTAGAGCTGCCGCCTCCGAGCAAGAAGGTCAATGAATCAAATTCCGGCCGGGGGTCTTTCTGGGTGGAGTTTGCATGTTCTCTCTGTGCATGCGTGGGTTTTCTCCAGGTACTCCGGTTTCCTCCCACGGACCAAAAACATGCATGTTAGATTGACTGGTAACTCTAAATTGTCCCTAGGTGTGAGTGAGAGAGTGAATGGTTGTTTATCTCGTTTGTCTCTGTGTGGCCCTGTGATGGACTCGAGACCTGTCCAGGGTGTACCCCACTAGATATGGGCAGCAGTTACCACCGCAACCTGAAAATGAAGAAGCGAGTAAAGATAATGGATGGATGGATGGATGGATGGATGGATGGATGGATGGATGGATGCACAGTCCTTGCACAGTCAGCAAATCCAAGTCATGTGCTCCTGATGTAAACAATTTTTGTCACAAGTGGCTGAGTTGTAACTGGCGTTATATTTTGTTTAACTCAGCTACAAAGAGTCCCAGACCAGAGAGAAATGTGTGTATTAGATGTTTAGGACGGGAGACGTTCCCTTCAAAACTTACATAATCATACTTTATATCTTTTTCCACACTGGGTAGCTCTACAGTTCTGGCTCAGTTCCAGATCAATGGACTCAGTGGAGCATTTAGCAGCTGATGAAACGTGAACGCTCCCCAAGAGTTTAAGAGATAAAACCTTTACATCACCGTTACCTGCACGTTGCATCGTTATTCTGGAAGAAAATTATGATATTCCTTCAGAAAGTGTCTTGGGCTAAACTTGAAGTGCTACAGCTAGCTGCTGCTGTTACTTCTTACAAATAATCATGAAAATCTATAAAATAATCTTCATTCATTCAACCTTTATTTAGACAGGTTAATCCCATTGAGCCTCGAGGATTCATTTACAAGAGAGACCTGATTTCAACAAAGTGTGATAACAACAGTGGACAACAATGACAACAATGGACAATTATAAAAGAGGCATACAGATTATTTTTTTTTACAAATTAAAATAAGATGGCAAAAAAAGTAGCAAAAAACAACTAGATCATAAGGCGAATGTAGAAAACTAAAAACAGGAACATATCTACAATATATACATGTAATGCAAAATTGACAGCAAGGCTTTTAAAATTAAATTTGCACAAACCATTATGAAAGTTTATTTTAGATTAAAGTTGTTTTAAAACAGCAGAAATTTACTTTGATCTTAAGCCCACTTGGACTAGCCATTAGCTCATCAGTCCAATCAAAACTTAACTTCAATATTCCAATCAGAGGCGTGTCAAACACTTATCTACAATAAGTAAGATATTAGTATGTCATTCCACAGAACCCCACGTCAAAGGATCTGAACTATCACTTTAAAGTAATGTATACATAAGTATTCTACACTGCCTCGTAATCTAGCTGTTTTTTTTCCCTCTAATTTCCCTTTTAATTATCATTTTGTTTTAAATTGTGAGAAAAAAACACTCAAATTTGTATGCATCATTTGTGAATGTCTATTGTTGTCATTGTTGTCCACTGTCGTCATCACTCTGTTAAAATTCAGGTCTCTCTTGTAAATGAGTCCTCGTGGCTCAATGGGACTAACCTGTTTAAATAAAGGTTGAATAAATGAACAGTATAAGGACCAAAAATACTTTATTTTCTTTAGGCAAGCCTGAAGTATCTAATAAGGTCAGATTTTTCTTTAAAACTTATCGGCAATACCTAATTTTAGTGGTTATTTTCATTTCTTATTTATGTTGAGTTTCCCCTTTTCCACCATTTTTTTTCCTTTTTCTCTCCTGGTCAGTTCAAATTTGAATAATTTCTGAAGCCACACTTTGTTTTCCTTTCCCAAACATGTCATAAATATATTTTTCTAGTAACAACTTAATTAAAGCATCAATTAGGAGCAGGGCAGCTGGAGAACAAGAGCTTTTGACTGTAATCCTGATTAGCTGTTAATCTCTAAACCAAGATATAATATGGATTCAAATCACCTGTAACGAGGAGGTAAAACTCGTTTCTCCTCCTAAGAACAGCTTTCGCTATTTATTTAACCAGATTATGAAGCAGAATTGTAATACTGGCACTTCAGAGGGGAGAATTAAAATAAAACACAGTTTGTTAACTCAAAGGCTGAACTGGTTTGCCCTCAACAGTGTAACCTTCTGGGTTAAATAAAATATGCAGAGGAATAAAGGCTGAAAAAAATGACCTGCAGCACCAGAGTCTCCTACTTCTCTGTCGCTTTACTGCATTTAATTCACACTCCCAAAATTGAACGGCGCTTCTGTCCATTAATTTAGGTCAAATGTAAAGTCTTTCAGATGGGTTCATTGAACAGGTTCATTGAACAGGCTTAATCCCTGTGACTCTAACCAGCTGGTTGGTGGATGAATTAATTTAATCCATCGTCATCATCCTGCCCCTTCCTCTCACTCACATGCCGTTTCATTTTTCCCTGCGTTTTCCAGTGCCCGAGGACCTGTCTTTGGAGGAGAGGGATGAGCTGTCGAACATCCGACGCAGGAAAAAAGAGCTTCTGGATGATATCGAGGTGAGTAACAACAATGCTTTCATTTGAGCGACTAAAGAAAATTGACCAAAATGATGGAATTTTATGCTAGATTAAATCCAGTAGCACAAAGTTATTCAAGACGACTGCATGCAAAAATAATTCGGACCTCATGCAGAATAATATTGCATGGTAAAAATGTGTTATTTTATGATTTTTCATTTAAAAGCTCTATTATATTTGTATGCAGAGTCTAAAAAGCATCACTGCTCATAATAATTTGTAGGTCTCTGTATTAATCTAATACAGAAGAAACACCAACTGAAATTTAATCTCTAAGATTAAAAATGAGTTAATCGGCTTTTAAAGCCCAAACTGTTAATGAGTTTTGTTTAAAGATCTTCTGAGGTTTGATTCAGACTTTTGGAGCTTCAGCATTTTGAAATAGCTTGTATTAAAAACGAACAGAAGCATCAAAAGAAGTGACTGAATCTTTGCTTTGCAGAGGCTGAAGTTTGAGATTGCAGAAGTTATGACGGAGATTGAACAGCTGACGTCCGTGGGGGAAAGGTGAGTCTGGTTCAGCCCAAAGTAAGAATTTTTTTCTTTGCTAACTACCAAAGGCAAAGGCCTTAATGTTTTTGCCCATGTCTCCATGCATGTGTGCTCATTTGTTTAGGGTTAGCAAAATATTTCATGAACAACTGGACAGATTTTTAAGAAACTCAGTAAGTAATGATTGGATGTACACAACTATTTAACTTTGGAGTTAGCCTAATTCAAGATTGTCACCACGGCTAACTGACCTCATCCAACACAAACTGGCTACACCTCAAACAGTTTTAGAGATATTTTAATTAAAAAAAAATATCTGATTGTTAGTAAAACACTAGACTATACTAGAATATGTTTAATTAAAAGTGCTAAGGAAGCAGCCTTAAACGTTTGTTTATTTATTACACAAGTTCCTGAGACAGTTAGCAGCCAATCAGCAGATTATTATTCTGTTTATTAAATGACAGGACAGAAAACAACTGAAATTAACTTAATATTGTTTCCTACTGATTCCTTGTTCTTTTGTTTCTTCTACACATACATCCACAGTTGCAGAGAGCTTCACACCTGTCCTTGTGTGTGTGTGTGTGTGTGTGTGTGTGTGTGTTAACGTATTAATCATCCATTGTTTGAACTTGAAAATGGAACAGAGCCTTAAATAAATGTTAACCAGACCGTCTGTTTTCAGAGGCTGTTTGTGATTGGTTGCTGAAGTGAGGTGATGGCAGGTTGTTTGTCTCAGGTGTGCAGCTGGTAAAGGTTATTTTTTATATTTGTGGGCACTGGGGAGCTTTGAGATCATCTGCTGAAACATAAAGGTGTGGTGTGGTGTGCATGTACAAGGTTCTGAAGGAGTTTTACATCGAAATGAAAATATTCTTCTAAATGGCAACTGGCAGGATTCAGCTGAAGGAGCTTTTTTATTTGCAACATACACAAGTAGTTTGTTACAGAAGCACAGGCTTTGTGTTTAACGTGCAACCAGTTTTCAGACTGAACCTACAAACTCTGTATTTGACAGAGTGGTAAAATAAACATTAGTGGCCTACAAAGCAAATATAACAGCCTGAAGACAGCACCACGCCTAACTGTGTGATGAATGCCTTTCAATTTTTTCTCTCTTCACGTTTTATTTGCAGCAAAACATCACAAAGAAACAAACAGATCGCCATGGGAAGGAAGAAATTCAACATGGATCCCAAAAAGGTCAGATCAGATCCTAGACCAGGGGTCTGCAACCTTTATGATCAAAAGAGACATTTTTACACCTTCGTTCACTAAATTCAATGTGTCCAGAGCCGCAGCAACCTGCTACAACTGTTATCAACTGGTGGCCCATGGGCCAGTTTAAGTTTGTTGGAGGACACTTTTGTGGCCAGTAGGGGTGACATTATAAAGCTAAAAATATCTAATGATTTTTAACATTTATTGATATTATTACAATGTGAGACAAATGAAAAGACCAGATTCTTGTAAAGAGGTGGGTAAAGTTTTTTAAATTAAAAACAAAACAAACTATCAGACTAAAAAAGTTAAGTCTGGACATTAAAAAAACTAAACAAAGCAGCAACAACAACAACAACAACAACAACAACAACAAAAAACATATTTTGTTTTGCTTTGTTTTGTTTTTTGAATGTCCAGAAGACCAGACTTAATTTTTTTAGATTTTTCTACCTGGATTATTGAGCATGCATCAGGAAACTACTAGACCTATGTTTTTTTTGTTTTTTTTTTGTAGAAAAAATAATTAAGTATAGAAATAAAGCAAAAAGCTAAAGTGAGTATTTGCCAAAGAAATTACATGAAAACTGCTAAAACGTACTTTTTTTTGTTGTTTGCATAACACCCAATAAACTTCAGTTTTATGTTACTTTTAGTCAAAGCTTGAAAGAGCTGCTGTGGATGAACCAAAGAGCCGCATGTGGCTCCAGAGCCGCAGGTTGCAGACCCCTGTCCTAGACTGTGCTCACATCATTAAAACTGCTCCTGTTGAGTTGCATTTCTTAAAGTTTTGAATTAAACTTCAAAATGACCCAAATCAAAGTTCTGAAAGCAGACTTAGTAACTGCAGTGTAACATTTTAACAGGGGATACAGTTTCTTTTGGAGAACGATCTTCTCCAGAACACCCCCGAGGACATCGCACAGTTCCTCTACAAAGGCGAAGGGCTCAACAAAACGGTCATCGGGGACTACTTAGGGGAACGGTGAGCTCCAAGATTTCCCTCCGTTTTCTTTCCACCCTTTCTGTCAGATCTGCAATGCCTGAGCTCACGCTCGGCCTTAGAACTCCAGGAAGTCTGTAGTCTCGATTTATGAAGCAGAGCAGCGACAGGAAACGGTGCCACTAAAATAACTCGGGGGACATGTGGTTTTTATCGAACAGAGGTCAGGACCGGCACTGTCAAAACACTGATGCTCAGCAGCTTTGTTGCAGAAAGTGTTGTAGCGGCTTGGCTGCAAGATTCCAAAGTGTTTCTGAAAATGAAACACTCGAGGGTTTACATCTTCTGTTGTTTGACATGTAAATATTTAAAGTTGTGACACGTGTTCCTGCTTTTCTACAGAGATGAATTTAACATCAAGGTCCTCCAGGCATTTGTGGAGCTTCATGAATTTGCAGACCTCAATCTTGTTCAAGCCTTAAGGTGAGATGATGATAATAATAATAAGAAAACACCAATGATCTAAACTTATACAGTTATGATTTTAAAGTCACAAGGGAGAAAACTGGATGTCCACTTGGAGCAGTTTGTAAAACCATCAACTGGATTTTCTTTTTTTTTTTCCATTTACCCTTTATTTATCCAGGTTAGTCTCATTGAGCCACGAGAACTCATTTTCAAGAGAGACCTGTTTAGGGAGCAGATGGTGGGGGTTAAGGGCCTTGCTCATGGGCCCAGAGTTGGGTGAATGAAGGTGGGGGTAGGTGTGGGTGCTTCACCTACCACACCTACATTTTTGATGTTGTCTGTACCGGGGCTTGAACCGGCGATCTTCCAATCACAGGCCCACCTTCTCTAACCTCTGCGCCACCACGCTCTTTGCTCATGTTTTATTGTGGAATTGGCAGATTTACCACATTTGTTGTTTTACCTTCAAGTCAACCTTCTCTGAGCAGCTGCCTCATCTTCTAAATGATAAAATGGTTGATGCTGAACAAACAGGAGACGGCTATGAGAAGCTGGTGTAATTTAGAAATTTTGGTTGATAGAAATGATGGATTAAGAAACCAAGAAAGCCAAGATTTAAGAAGGAATCTTTGAGAATTGTTACTTTAGTGGAAAATTTCTGAAAAATTTATTGCAATTTATTAGATGCTATAGAGCAATAAAGTTCTAATATAGACACATAACTTCACAAATACAGCACAGTCATCATGGTTTGAGTAAGGAGAATTTTTTTCTATGTCCTCACGTCATTCATTCAACCTTTATTTATACAGGTTAATCTCATTGAGCCTTGGGGACTCATTTACAAGAGAGACCTGATTCTAACAATGAGTGATGAAAACAGTAAATAACAAAGACAACAGCAAACAATCATAAAAGGAAGCATTGAGAAGAACAAGTGAAAGAAAATGGCATTAACAATGAAACAGAAAAACAGCTAGGTTGTAAGGCGATGTAGGAAATCAAAATGTCAAAATTATTTAATCCTTGCAACTAAACAAGTACAACTACAAGCTTATGTGAAAAAAGTATTTTCGTTATTATTGAGTAAAAGGCATGTTAGAAATGGTAAGAGCATAAAATTTCTAGAATAAAGCCTTTCTTTTCTTGTTTAAGACAAATATGAAGGAGTTTTTTCTTTCCACTGTCGCCTTCATGCTTGCTCAAGATGAGAGTTCTGTGATGGAGTTCAATTCAAAGCAGTCTGCTCCTCAGATAAATAGTATTACATTATTATTTTTATAAATGTTTCTGTTCAGTGCCCTGAGATGACGTCTGTTGTGACTTGGCGCTATATAAATAAATTGAATTGAAGGTTGTGGCATGAAGATGCTTAAACTCTTTAGATAAGGAATTAAAAACTTGAATTGAACCAAAGTACCATCACATTCTGGAAGCAAACTAAGCTGAAAAGAAATCAAAGGTAGCTTCTATACCAGTATTTTGATGCTGCACACACCGTAACATTCAGTGGCTTCTTCTTCAATAGGTTCAAGCTGAAGGTTTTACCATAAACTTGAACTTTAAAAAAATCTTTGTAAATTTTGCATTGGTTGCAACACAGTCAAAAACCAGCAGAATGAAGACTTTTGGGGGCAAAAAGAGTCTTGACTGAATTCACGTTGTCTGTTTTTCTGTTGTTTTTCTGTTTCAATGTGTCTATAAATCGTTCCAAAGTTTTCTCACACAGCTCTGAAACGTTTGCACCAGCCTTCATTTATCATGGTCTTATTTTCTGTCCCATTAAAGACAAAACTGTTGATGTTACAGGAAATTAACTGCTCCGTCTGATTCATGTAACTGCAAAAACACTGCAAATAAAGTGACATCTGTTTATATGCTCTCTCTTTTTGATGTTTAAAATGTATCTGAGGCATATAATTTAAGTTGTAATTGACAGTAAACTGTTAGGTTGCATTAGTATATCAATATTTCATGACATGTCGTTATAGTTCCTCTCTCTCTGGTGCTGCAGGCAGTTTCTGTGGAGCTTCAGACTTCCTGGTGAAGCCCAGAAGATTGATCGCATGATGGAGGCGTTTGCCTCCAGGTACTGCCAGTGCAACCCTGGCGTCTTTCAGTCCACAGGTACACACACACACGCACGCACGCAAGCACACACACACAGCAGATTGATGATTCAGTCAGGACAAACTGAACACAAAGACCACCCCAGACTTGGATGAGAGCTCTTCTGTGTTCTCCCAGTATGAATATCTTTGTGGGACAATATGGACATTTTACCACAACCAGAGATTTTCTTTCAAAAAGCTTTATCTTTTTTTTTGTAGACGTCTAATCTCAGAATATTTATTGTTCTCTAATGCAGTGGTCCCCAACCTTTATTGCGCCACGGACCCGTTTAATGTCCGACTATATTTTCACGGACCGGGGAGTTGGAGTTGGAGCCTGAGGGTCTTACCCCAGAGAATTTTGGATAGAGTAGATGCCATTTCCTGAATTCTGGTGTATTTTACAAAGGTTTATTACAGTAGATTAACATGAAACTAAAGCTGTAAACTCATTATAGAAATGACTGTAAAGCGTTCGTAATGCAAAACCGCTGCAGCTCTGCAGGTAAGGGGCGTTCACTTCAGGACAAATTGAGGTTGCTGATTTGTCAGTTGCTTAATTGTCAGTTATAAACATCAACATTAGAAGAAACAAACATTTGAAATATATCAGTCTGTGTGTAAGGAATGAATATACAACTTTCACTTTTTGAATGGAATTACTGAAATAAATCAACTTTTTCACAATATTCTAATTTTATGACCAGCACATGTATTTCAAATTTACTTTTAATCACTTTATGTGTGATTTATAAGTGTATTAAGTGCAGGATCATTTCTCATTTAATTAGTAGATCTCACACCGGGGTCAGCTGAGCCTCGTCATCCTCCTCCCTGCTCCGCAGTGATTCACACACCAGATTGTTCACAAAAGTGCAGGAACTTATGCATAGTGCAAAACTTTAATTATATTTGTGTTTTTTAATAAAATTGCCCATGACTGAACTTTTAGGGGCGGAGATTTTTTTTTTAAGAGCAGAAGCAGAAATGCGAAGGAACAGCTCTGATGTGAATTCAAAAAAGTTCAAGACAAAACCAGCTCTGATTTGATATTAGGAAGCTTTGTTTAAAATTATAGTTTTATTTAGTTAATAGTTTTACAGTCACGCTTTGTCAGGCGGGTTGAAAAATATGCAGTGTAATCCTTCAAATGCGCAGACACGACCGCGCCTCCTCCCGTCCTTCTGTCTGCTCCAGACCACGCAGCTAACTCCACCCGAACATGCAATTAAGAACCAATCTGTGCATGCGTCTAACAGAAACTGAAACTTACCACTTGTGTATGTTGACCTGCGTCGCGTCAAGAGTGAGTCATTGACAGATGTGGTGGAGAGAATCCAGTGATTCTTCAAAATAAAAGTTTTTTGTTTGTTTGTTTTTTTCTGTGGGCCTGGTATAAATTGACCCACGGCCCGGTACCGGTCCGCGGCCTGGTGGTTGGGGACCACTGCTCTAATGGCCTGAGTGTGAGTCTCAGAAAGTGATCAGTGTATGAGTCAAGATGACCACCACTGCTAATCAACCTTAGCAAACACACAAAAAGTCAATAACTCGGTCAGTTTTATAGATGTAAAGCTAGAATTGGCTGTGGCAGTAGTTGAGAGTCATCCCCATTGTAAGGCCTGAATGCTAACAATGAAGATGTTTGTTTTAAATGTAGGTATACAAGTAAACTGCATTCCTTTAAGGATTGCTCGTTTAAATCTTTGAGCCTTTATTTGAACTTCTCTGGACCTGATGTGACATTTTGTCCATTTTCCACTGAAGCGAACGTGTTTCTCTCTCAGGAGGTTTCTACTTTATCCCGGTGTAATCAGTAGTCACGTCTCTAGCAGTGATAATAGAATTGATCTTGGATCAATAGCAGTCGTTAGTGCAGTCTGGGCTCGCTGTGCTTCGTCTGCTGCTCAGGTCATGAATATTGATGTGGTGCAGCGATGACGCACCCACACTAAGTTATTGGTGATCTTCCTGAACCCGAGTTTACAGGGTTTTAAATTACAGCACAGAGGCTGTCGGATGGGTGGATGGAGGAGGTGGAGTTATGATGTTCAGTTGATAGAGCCGTGGATCACTGAGGTTTGCAGGACTGAAGAGATGCTTGGCCTTCAGAGGCATTCTGCATCAGAAAATAAAGCTTTTTGCCAATTAAATCCTTATTGTTCTTTATCTAAATGCTACATTTGATAAAGAGATCAAATTTAATATAGGAATGCATGATATTATCAACATGGTATTGGCTGATATTAGCAATAAGGTTAAATATCAGCCATTCCATCAAATTAACTCACTGATATAAAAGGCACTATATATATATATATATATATATATATATATATATATATATATATATATCTCCATCCATCCATCCATTATCTTTACCCGCTTATTCCATTTTGGGTCACGGGGGTTGCCGGTGCCCATGTCCAGCAATCACTGTGCGAGGGGCGGGGTACACCCTGGATGGGTCGCAAGTCCATCACAGGCCACATAGAGACAAACGAGACAAACAACCATTCACTCTCTCACTCACACCTAGGGACAATTTAGAGTTATCAATCAGCCTAACATGCATGTTTTTGGTCTGTGGGAGGAAACCGGAGCACCTGGAGAAAACCCACGCATGCACGGAGAGAACATGCAAACTCCACCCAGAAAGCCCCTGGATCAAACTGACAAAAACCATACAGAACAATGTAGGATTTTAATTCCGCAGCAGAGAAAGCTATGCACTCTCTGTAAGTAGGTCTAGGGGAAAAAATGTTGGTATTGCTATTGGTTGTCAGTTTAGGCATTTTGTTTGTCGCCTCTTTGTCGCGATGCTCGTTTTCTTTTCTCTTCCTTTTTTTCTGCGCTCCGCTGTCATATTTTCTGTTGTCCGCCATTGTAAAAAAAATATTCCCTGACGCTCCTCCCCAATGCGTAAGATACGTCAAAAGTGGACCAATAACAAGCAAGCATTCAAGATGGACGTTTGCCAGAATAAATTGGAACATTTTTCATCGGTGCTGTCAAAATCATCATAGTCATTGATTAAATTCTGACACTGTCCATTCACAAAAACATAAAACATCCTTCGGGGCCCTCGAAATGCCGGGGCCCCGGGCTGCAGCCCCTGTAAGCCCCTGCTAAAATCCGGCCCAGGGCACATCGGATATTGGTCAAAATCCAATATTGTGCATCCCTAATTTCATGTATTATTGTTTGACAAATCCTGCATCATTGCTAACGTTTATTTGTTTGCCAACGTTCTGATAGTTTCATACAGAATCAACAATATTTTTAGTAATTTTTTAATGCAAGAAAAACCTACAGCTTTTCATGCATAAATGGAGGTATCTGGTGCAGAGAAGATTTCCCAGTGACACTGTGAAATTTCCTCCACAGACACTTGCTACGTCTTGTCATTTGCCATTATTATGCTGAACACCAGCCTTCACAACCCCAACGTCAGAGACAAGCCCCCAGTGGAGCGCTTCATTTCCATGAACAGAGGGATCAATGAGGGGGGGGACCTCCCAGAGGAACTACTCAGGGTGAGACTTAATTAGTTTGTATGCTTGGACAATTGTAGCCATGTTCTGTGTTTCTGAAACATTATGTCAGTTAAATGTAAAACAAGACCACTTAGAAAACAGTCAAACATCATTAACTGTGGTACTGTAGTTTATTATCACATGAAATAAAACTTGTAAATATTTTGCAAATATATAAAAAATATATTTAAAAAATCTATTGATATTTATACACTCCCTTGACTTTATGTTAAATAAGTAACCTATTTATTTAAATATTTCACAGTTTAGAGTTGTTGAGCTGTGAATCAGTGTCTCTCACTTTAAGAAATGGAAGCAGAATTTCTTCAAGCTGTTCATAAAGCCCCATTAATCTAAAGTCTAATGTTTGCAGTCAGCACTTTGAATGTTCTTCTGTGTTTCTCCGCTTCAGGACATTTCCTCTATTCCTTTTTCTTTCAGAATCTATACGATAGCATTAAAAGTGAACCCTTTAAGATCCCGGAGGACGATGGGAACGACCTGACGCACACGTTCTTCAACCCGGACAGGGAAGGATGGCTGCTCAAATTAGGTTAGTGTCTTCTTGCATTCGGCTGCTGGGAGAATTTAAAACATCCTGAATAAGTTAATTAGTTTACTCTTGCATCATTTGGTCTACAACTCCAACTTTTCTCTCATAAGAGCTGCAGGATAGTTTTCTGTCATGTTGCTGCAGATGAAGCATCATGTCTTACACAGAATGAGCTCAGTGGAACCATTGAGGAGTTTTTATGTAACGCCGTTGAAATAAATTCAATGTTGCTGTTTGGTTTCTATACAGCAGAACAAGGTTATAAATTTAAATCTACTTAGATAACAAGAAAAATGTTCAACACAATACAGTAGTCCCTCGATATTTCGCGGTTCGGCTTTCGCAGACTCACTCTTTCGTGGGTTCTCAACCTAAGATTGTACACGATTGTCAACTTTAATATTACTCACGTGATTGGGACGGTACGGGATAAAATGTTGACGGGAGCGGGGACCAACCAATAGGACAAAAAAACACTTCGGACAGGCGCCGACATTTTGTAGTTTTCTTTCAATAAGCGTACACTGTAACGCAAGTCAAAAAAACTACATGGACCAGAAGCCAACAGTGCTTCTGGTCGCAGCTTTCTGCTGAAATTCATAGAACAGCAATGGAGGGAGCAAACACTTAGCGGAGAAACCGATGTGGTAAAAATAGTTTTGCAACTCAAAGTCAAAAGTAACGATGTATCTATTAAACTCACAGAACTGGCAGAAAGTTGCAAATAATCCTGAAGCTGAACTCATCCTTCAAGATGTAGTAGTATCTTCACTGGTGAGTACCCATGTAAATTTGGTAGTACTGTACAGTAGAAATACGCATGTTGTTAAAATTACGTAGGTTTAAGAGTTGAGAACATTGTTAAGAACATTGCAAGAGTGTGGGAAGAGTTTATAAACTCTTTATATATATATAACATTATATATATAACATCCCTACTTCGCGGATTTTCATCTATCGCAGGGGTGTCTGGAACGTTACGTAAACCCACAATAAGTGAAGGACTACTGTATTGCAAAATGTACAACGCTGCTTAGATTTCTGCAACATTATCTCAGCAGATCTTCTTTTTTTGGTTCCTGTATTTGTTGGTGTTTTGAACAGCAGCCTGCGATAAAGACAGCAAGATGTTATGCAGTTATCATTTAAAGAATTGATCCAAGACAAATAAAAGTACATGTTTATCTACCTAGCACAAGATTTTTCTTGCAAAGCTCCGTTTTATCTACTTAAAGTGATGTGAAATGGTAAATATTAATGTCAAGCTTTTTTCTGTTATGCATTTTTACACCTATTAATAGAAATAAAAGTAATTAAACTAGTTTTATTTGTTGTGTTGGTAAAACAAGATAACAAGTGATGACATCTTTTTATTGTAGTCAGCCATAGCTGAAATGACCTGCCTGATATTAAATAAATCCTCATGCTGTTTAAACGTGAAAAATGAACTTTGAGGTGTCCTGCAGTTCGTGTTACAGACTATTCTCAGTTGTCTGTGTTTGACTTGTTGGCTCTTCTGCTGCTACTCCAACACGTGATTTGCACAGAAAACAGCACCGACTTACAGAAAATATGCAACATTTTGCTGAAGACTGAAGCTTCTTCAACTTTATAAACAGCCTCGGTTTTTTTGTTCTCCAGTCCAGTTCATATAGCTGAAGGATCAGTAGACTTCTTCACCTTCACATTCTTTCAGCTGTATTCATGTTTCAGTGTTTATGTCTGCCAGTGTACAAGTAGCATCTGCTGTAATCTACTGGTAATCGTGCTTTTATGGCTTAAGCATACATCTAATATTAGCTATATGCTACTGCACAGCTGGTAGACTCCTATTGGCAGTTGTTTTGGGTAATTAGGCTGTAAAAACTCCCCTGGATTATTGTGTACAGTTGTAAAGCTTTATAAGCTAATTACAAATTGTTATTCGCAGTGCTTCAACTTTATTATTAAAAAGTCTTGACCTTTATTCCAAGATGTTTATTCTTGTTTCCTAGCCTTAGAGAAATTCCTTTGCATGTTGATGTGAACTTGCACGACCTGAAGTCTGATGGTTTTAAAACTTGGTCATGTTTGTGAGCTTTTAAAACCACTTCTAAGATTAAAGGCCCAGTATTCCTGGAAGGAAGCAAATCACCCACTGTCTGTCACGCCAGAGTTTTAGATGAAGATCATCTTAAGTTGAGAAATGAAATTGTAGCCATTTTGATATCCATCCATCCATCCATCCATCCATCCATCCATCCATCCTTCCTTCCATCCATCCATCTATCCTTCCATCCATTATCTTCTGCTTGATCCAAAGTCGGGTCGCGGGGCAGCAGCTTGAGCAGGGAGGACCAGACATCTCGTTCCACAGCCACTTCTTCCAGCTCTTCTGGGAGGACCCCAAGGCGTTCCCAGGCCAACAGAGAGACGTAGTCTCTCTAGCGTATTCTGGGTCTTCCCCGGGGTCTCTCGCCTCCCAATCGGACATGCCTGAAACACCTCCCTAGGGAGGCGCCCAGGGAGCATCCTTACCAGATACCCGAACCACCTCAACTGGCTCCTCTCTGTGGAGGAGCAGCGGTTCTACTCTGAGTCTCTCCCAAATAACTGAACTTCTCACCCTATCTCTAAGGGAGAGTCCAGCTACCCTGTAGAGGAAACTCATTTCAACCACCTGTATCCATGATTTCATTTTTTTAGTCACTACCCAGAGCTCGTGACCATAGGTGAGGGTAGGAACATAGACCGACCGGTAAACTGAGAGTTCTGCCTTACAGCTCAGCTCCCTCTTCACCAAAATGGACCGGCACAGAGTCTGAAATACTGCAGACACTGCTCCAATCCGTCTGTCAATCTCATGTTCCATTCTTCCCTCACTCGTGAACAAAATCCCGAGACACTTGAGATACTTGAACTCCTCCACTTGAGGCAGAACCTCGCCCTCGATCCAAATACAGCAATCCCCCCTTTTCTAGTTGAGGACCATGGCCTCAGATTTGGAGGTGCTGATTCTCATCCCAGCCGTTTCACACTCAGCTGCAAACCGCTCCAGTGAGAGAGAGCTGAAGATCACGGCACAATGATGCCAACAGGACCACATCATCTGCAAAAAGCAGAGATGGAATCCTGAGGCCACCGAACTGGAATCCCTCCACCCTCTGGCTGAACTGAGAAATGCTGTCCATAAGTTATGAACAGAATTGGTGACAACGGGCAGCCCTGGAGGAGTCCAACTTTGTCTCCCACTGGTGCAGAACTTCCTAGGAGCCATGTCCCGCACCAGTTCTGATTGGGGGCCCGTTGCTATGGACTATTCAATCCCTATACAAGCAGTGCGAGAGTTTGGTTCGCATTGCCGGTAGTAAGTCAGCCATTTTGGTAAAACAATGTAAATAATGTTATGAACAATTTCATACTATATTTCCAAACATCACATTGAAAGTATATGTTGTGAATTACTCTCAGCTACTACCATACTAAACTTTAGCTTAATATCTGGAAATTTGACAAGGTTTTAATCATTTTTGTGTTTAAGTTTGGTTAGCTGTGGCAGCCCTAATCTACTGGACTGACTCCTAAATCAGTTGTAGCTGTATACATCCAAAGATTATTTATTGAAAATTATGTTAAAATCCATCCAGTGGTTCATGAGAAATTTTGCTAATGGGCAGTTGGCATTAAAAACAAATGCTAAACTTCCATTCCACAACCAGAGTACGATTCTCGTTAATTTTTTTTCAACATGTGCCGTTCTCGTAGAAATGACTTAGCATGTGATAAATGAGGTATTATTTAGTTTGTGCATTATTTTCAGATTATGGAACATTTTGCATTTAGAGAAAGAATATTAGTTTGTGTTGAGCAGGGGTGTAAAGATGTGTGAACCTTTTTTTAGCTTTCTTACTGACTCCATCTGTTTTTGATCAAAACCTCACTTCATCACTTCGCAGTTGCTACATTCTTTCATCACATCTTATCATTTATGTCCTTTCTTCAACGCGTAATGTTTTATAGTTGAGTATGAAAAATGTTTAGCTGCCTGAACTTTGTTGCGGGTTAAAGGGCAATCTCACTGCAGGTGGTTCGGTTTATTACAATGTTCACACACACCTGGCTTTGACCTGTGCATTCTTCTAACAATGTGTAACGTCCCTGCGGCCTCTTCAAGCTCATGAACCTGAACGTCTCCTTTGTGGCTCGCAGAGCTAACATGATTGCATTATGGTGCAGAACCTCCTTGGAGCCGTGCCCCGCACCAGTTCTGACAATGGCTCTAATTTAACCTTCTAAAAATAAACCTTGGAGGATGCAGTGGAATAAATGTCTTTTTAGTTCATCTCTCTATGCAGAACAGAAATTTGACCATGCTACTTCAACAAGCAGAGTATATTACATTAAAGAAAGCCCAGAGCTTTTGTAATTACGTGTAACCTGCATAAAATGCAAATGTATCTCGATGTCAGCGGAAGCGCAAAGACATTTTTAAAATTTAAATTTGTGTTTCATGCAGTAGTCCGTGGGACAGTGTTTTAGGAGAGCTTCCTCTGAGTTAAAACTTTCCGTCTTTGTCATTTGTTTCTCCAAGTCGATGCTTCACAGTCCCTGCCAAAGGTTAAGGTCTGCTTCGAACCAGGGTGTTGGACATTTTTACACGTTATCTTTATTTTTCTTGACAAAATGAGGCGATAAACTGTTTTTTTGTTATTTCATATATATATATATATATATTATTATATATATATATATATATATATA
>NC_056512.1:30889757-30897595 GCF_014905685.2 Nematolebias whitei | reverse complement strand
AATGTGTTTTTTGTTTTTGTTTTTACCTCCATCTCTATCCTTTTAATCTATGCCCTAATGTACCCATTCATACAGCACTCTACTAGATCTATACAAAGACTAATCAGTGCAAAACATTTAGTACAAAAATGCAGTTCCACATGCAGGCAGGCTCAAGAATCAGATGTTCAGATGGCTCAAAAAGGCGTACTCCTGTTTATAAAAACCTCCATGTCAGACCACTGAGCCACATGTGTTAGTTTGACTGAAAACTTCTTCATCTTCTTTATCTGACCTGGAGGGTCCTGTGGACTCGATGGTCTTCCCAAAACTCCAGATTGACCTTTTTAATGGCTGTCAAAAAATCCTTCTGGGCATGTTAATGGGAATTATTATAATTTTGTCTTCTTTTTTTTTTCCTTCTTTTTTTGGGGGGGAAGAACAAAACAAAACAAAATGTGGATTTATTTTTTTAAACTAAAAGCCCTAAAAGAGTTGAAAATTTTAATTCCTTTAAATTATATTTTATTTCAGGCTGAGATAGCTCTAAAGACTGACTGATTTACTGTGGATATAATATTTTAATGGTACTTTTAGGCAGTTATGTAATGTGGTTGATTACACCCCACCCCATCCCCAAGTTAAAGGGTGAATTAAATGAGTAAAATTTCCCCAAAGCAAAATACCTTATAAAAGTATAGCAAAAAAACAAGTGGTTAATTAAATAAAACTAACTTATTGCAGCTGGAATGTGTTTACGTGACATGTTCATGTGGATGGAGGAAATTAAATTACAGATGTGAACTAATATATAAAATGTTATTTAAAAGAAGATTAGGAAGACTCAGTAGATGTTTGGTGGCTCCTCTGAACAGCGCCATGCATCCTGCTTCTTCCTCTTGACCGGAGACAGCTTGTCTATCGCTATGGCCATCGTGTCACTTCCTGTTTCCTCTTTCTTTTCCTGTCAGGGGGCCGAGTGAAAACCTGGAAGAGAAGGTGGTTCATCCTCACAGACAACTGCCTGTATTACTTCGAATACACTACGGTGAGTCCCATCACAGAAAAAGTAAACTTCTAAAGACATAAATATGAGAAGCTCCTTCTTACTTTAAAAACAGAAAGTTGGATTGTTTTAAAATTTTAATCAGCATCACAATCTTAGACGGGAACCATGGCAAGAACAATTCAAGTTAAATCCACTTCCACCATACTTTTGCCAGCCCTTTTGGACTTCTTTGTTGAATATTTGTGTTTGCAAATAACATAAATTTAAGTAAATATTTGTGTAATGTGAAATAAAGGACAGTGTTAAGTTTAGCTAACAGTGTATGCACAAAATGCAATATATATTTTTAGACTTAATTTGTTTTAGAGTTTAGATTTAAACACAATTTCTCCAAACTAATTCAAAGAGCTATCGACAACAGGTAAGATATTAATGGTTTATGACCATTTCACAAAACTCAGTTGCTCAACTGTGTGAAACAAATTTTACTGGAACTGTCACCTAATGAACATTATTTTGGTCTCTATTTTTTAAGCTGTTTTCTAGAATTGCAAACTGGTAACATCTCTCAAGGAAGAAACAATTAATTCCTTTTTGGTCCTGTCATTTTACATATTTCCAAGCTGGATGAGTGTTACAGTCCTGAATTATTTTTTAGAAATTAATTCTTGCTGATTGAATTCGAACATCCTTTGCTCCGTCACTAAATCCTGAACGTCATTCCATCTGTTGTCTGTTAGCAGATTTTACTGTTCTCTGAGACTTTTGAAATGTTGAGGCTGCGTGTCCTTCCTGCAGCATCAGCAGCGTCCTCTCTTTAACCTGGTATTATCCTTCAGGACACTATCATTATGTCCCGTCCTTCAGTCTGACTGCTGCGTGCACACATTATCTGATCTTTTATCTGGAGCATGAGGACAGAGGAGGAGAATACACAAGGTTGATTTCAAAGCCTGCAGACCGTGTCAACATGAATTCTTTCCCCACTCGTTCTTCACTGTTTGATCGGATTATTTGTTTTATTTGAGACAGGATTTGTTTTCTTTCTTCAATGTTTCTCTTCCATCCATCCATCCATCCATTACCTTTACCCGCTTGTTCCATTTTGGGTCACGGGGGTCACCGGTGCCCATGTCCAGCAATCACTGTGCGAGGGGCGGGGTACACCCTGGACAGGTCGCAAGTCCATTACAGGGACACATAGAGACAAACGAGACAAACAACCATTCACTCTCTCATTCACACCTAGGGACAATTTAGAGTTACCAATCAGTCTAACATGCATGTTTTTTGGTCTGTGGGAGGAAACCGGAGCACCCGGAGAAAACCCACGCATGCACGGAGAGAACATGCAAACTCCACCCAGAAGGCCCCTGGACCGGGGTTTGAACCAAGGACCTGTTCGCTGAGAGGCAGCAGCTCTACCAGTTACACCACTGTGCTGCCATGTTTCTCTTCCCATCTTGATGTTTTACTTTTCAAATAAATTCTCATTATTGACTTGTGTTTCGTCCTCCTTTCTTGTTCTCGCCTCTTTTCCTTCCCTGCTGCAGGACAAGGAGCCTCGTGGGATCATCCCACTGGAGAATCTCAGCATCAGGGAGGTGGAGGAGCCCAGGAAGCCTGTGAGTGTTGCCTCATTACAGACCAAAGCTTTCATTTTAATATTTATATTGCTGTTTTTAGAAAACTACTTCTTGACTGAAGTTGATTGTCTGCTGGTTGCCATCTCCTCCAGAACTGTTTCGAGTTGTACAATCCTAATCACAAAGGCCAGGTGATCAAAGCCTGCAAGACAGAGGCGGATGGGCGTGTTGTTGAGGGCAACCATGTTGTTTACAGGATATCAGCACCCACGCCTGAAGAGAAGGAGGAGTGGATTAAATCTATCAAGTAAGAGTCCTCTTACAAACAGTGTCAGACTGCTTGTACTGTGATCCTTTATGGGTTTTACTTTTTCCTACAATTAAATCAACTAAATATCAAATGCTGATTTCATCAGTCTAGGCAAGTGGAATTCCAGGTTTTTCTTCAAGTGGAAAACATTTTTTGTTCGTTTTGAAGCCTCCAACTACAGGGTGAAAAACTCAAGCCAACATTGCTCTGATTTCTCTGTTAAAGGTTCAAAAGCTGCTAAGACATTCAGATATGGCTCAGTTTTGAAATAATGTTTTGAATTGCAGAAATATTGCTGACATGGACGAACAAAAACAGAGCAAGGATCTCATCAAAAAGTTGTAAATGTACAACCAGTGAATACTTTCTGAATGTTTCATTAAAATTGGTCACAGGCTTCATGAGATGTTTTGCTAACAGACAAATAGTGGTAATAGATGCAAGACTGCATTTAAAAGTCCTGCAAAAGATACTCAGTCTATCATCCATCCATTATTGTCCTCTTGTTCCCAAGTTGGGTTGCGGGGGCAGCAGCTTGAGCAGGGAGGCCCAGACATCTCATTCCACAGCCACCTCTTCCAGCTGTTCTGGGAGGATTCCACGGTTTTCCCAGGTGAACCAAGAGACATAGTCTCTCCAATGTGTCCTGGATCTTCCCTGGGGTCTACTCCCAGTCGGACATGCCCCAAGTACCTCCGTAGGGAGGCGCCCAGGGGGCATCCTTACCAGGTGCCTGAACCACCTCAACTGGCTCCTCTCGATGTGGAGACGCAGCAGTTCCTGGGCTCAATTTGTAAACTGATCGATGCCAGAAGGCAAATAGTTGGCGGCCGATTGGGGGGGGGGGGGGGGGGGGGGGGGAAGTGGAGGGAGCTTGTAGGTCCACCTCCCACTTAAATTTTTGAATAAAGCAGATGCTATTTCCTGCATTTTGGTGTAGCCTATTTTAACGCTTTGTTAAACATCTACGTTTACCTACATTTGTAAACACTTGATTAAATTACTATTTTAGAGAGCAACAACAGGTTGTGTGTGAAAAGAGCACTTACGATTCTGTCAAGCTTCCTAACCCCCCCCCCCCCCCCCCCACACACACACACACGTTTCGCCGAACTCTTCTCCGCTGATTTCATTCCTGCGCGTTGTTGCTCCTGCTGCTCCTGCTGCTCCAAACTCAATTACGACTGCCTTCTCAGTTGTCCAACTAAGGACAGTCCACCCATCCATCAATTTATTTAATGAAAGTAAATCAGACTGTCTGTTATTTTGACAAATTAGCGCCATTGTTTTGATTCGTGATTAATGTGAATAATACACATCAAATGTTTTTCTCGTTGTATTTTTTTTACTGTAGTTAAGCTTTTTTAATTTATTATGTCTGAAGCCTATGCATGAATTCACATCAGCAGTTGTGTGCGCTCTGTAGAGCTGTCTGGAGAGGCTCCTGTGCGTAATGTATCGCAAGCCAAGTGTCCCATTAATAACCACTTTTGCCACATGTCTGGCTATTAATGGGCCACTTGGCTTGCCATATAGATGAAGACACTTCATCCCCGTGGGACATGCAGTCCGTTTCTCTGCTGGGTAGGAGCATGTGCGCGAGCTGGTACACCTGCTGCAGCCGTAATATCTACTCCACAGACTGGGGAACGTCTCCTCTCTTTGTATTTTTAATAAATAATCAAAATAAAAATGTGCAAAGACTTTGGACTTTTAGGGGTGGAGATTTGAGTTGCCAAATCCGAGCAAACAGTTGCCAGAATGTACCCGGTCAAAATGAGACAGTTCCCGGATCTTGTTCCGGCAGGATCCGGCTCAAATTAAGCACTTAGCGGTTCAACTCAGTCTCTCCCAGATAACTGAACTTCTCGCCCTATCTTTAAAGGAGAGTACAGCTACCCTGCAAAGGAAACTCATTTCAACCGCCTGTATTGGCTATCTTGTTATTTTGGTCACTATCCAGAGCTCGTGATCATAGGTGAGGGTTGGAATGTAGACCGACCGGTAAATAGAGTGCTTTGCCTTATAGCTCAGCTCCCTCTTCACAACAACAAACCAATACAGAGTCTGCAATACTGCAGATGCTGCACCAATCCGTCTGTCAATCTCACGCTCCATTCTTCCCTCACTCGTGAACAAGACCCCAAGATACTTTAACTCCTCCACTTGAGGCAGAATCTCACCCTCGACCTGAAGATAGCAGTCCGCCCTTTTCCGGTTGAGGACCATGGCCTGAGATTTGGAGGTACTGATTCTCATCCCAGCCACTTCACACTTGGCTGCAAACCGCTCCAGTGAGAGCTGAAGATCATGATACGATGACACCAACAGGACCACATCATCTGCTAAGAGCAGAGATGGAATCCTGAGCCCACCGAACCGGAATCCCTCTGCCCCCTGGCTGCACCAAGATATTCTGTCCATAAAAGTCATGAACAGACAATGGGCAGCCCTGGCGGAGTCCAACTCCCACCCTGAAGGGGTCCGACTTACTACTGGCAATGTGAACCAAGCTCTCACACCACTTGTACAGGGGCCGAACAGCCCCATAACAATGGGCCCCCAATCTCATACTCACGGAGCACCCCCCACAGTGTACCCCAAGGAACACAGTCAAATTCCTTCTTCAAGTCTACAAAACGCATGTAGACTGGGTGGGCAAACTCCCATGACCCCTTAAGGACCCTTGTGAGGGTAAAGAGCTGGTACAGTAGTCCATGACCAGGACGGAACCCGCATTGTTCCTCCTGTATCTGAGGTTTGACCAACGATCAGACTTGCTTCTCCAGTACTCCTAAATACACTGTACCAGGGACGCTAAGGAGAGCGATGCCCCTGTAACTGGAGCACACCCTCCGGTCCCCATTTTTGAAGAGGGGAACCACCACCCCAGTCTGCCAATCCAGTAGCACTGCCCCCAGTGTTCAAGCATCGTTGCAAAGGCATGTCAACCAAGACAGCCCCACAGCATCCAGAACTTTTAAGAAATCAGGGTGAATCTCATTCACCCCCGGAGACCTGCCGTGGCATAGCTTTGTAACTACCTCGGCAATCTCAGCCACTGTTATGGACAAACCAACCCCGAAGTCCCCTGACTTTTCTTCTTCCTTGGAAGAAGTGCCAGTGGTATTGAGAAGGTCTGAGAAGTATTCTTTCCACCTCCCGATGACATCACTGGTTGAGATCAACAGCACCCCACCTTCACTGAACACATTGTTAGTAAAGAGCTGTTTTCCCCTCTTCAGTCACCTGATGGTTTGCCAGAATTTCCTCTGAGCCAACCGAGAGTCTTTATCCAAGGCCTCACCGAACTCCTCCCACATCTGAGCTTTTGCCTTAGCAACAGCCAAGGCTTGGGACCACTTGGACCTCCGGTATTCCTCAGCTGCCTCCGGAGTCCCACCAGCCAACAAAGACCAATGGAAAGCTGGATTTAAGGTGAAACGTTTCAGCACACAAAAAAAAAAGAAACTGTCCAGATGACCTGACTGAAAATTGTTGGACTGATAGGACTCCTTCTTCAGCTTGACAGGCTCCCTAACCCAGGGTGTCCACCATCGAGTTCAAGAATGGGCACCGTGAGAAGCATCAATAACCTTGCGGTCACAGCTCAAGGCACCCACTTCAACAACTGAGTTGTGGCCCACTTGGATTCCATGTCCCCCGCCTCAGCTGGGATGCAGTTAAAGCTCTCCTGGAGGTGAGAGTTGAAGATCTTTCTGACAGATTCTTCTGCCAGGCGTACCCAGCAAACCCTCACTACACGTTTGAGTCTGTCGGGTCTGTCCACCTGATCCAACTCACTACCAGGTGGTGATCAGTTGACAGCTCAGCTCCTCTCTTCACCCAAGTGTCCAAAACAAATGGCCGTAAATCAGATGACAAGACTACAAAGGCAATCATTGATCTACAACCTAGGGCATCCTGATGCCAAGTGCACTTATGGACACCCTTATCTTATGTTTGAACATGGTGTTTGTGATGGTCAAACTATGACTAACACAGATTTCCAACAACTGAACACCGCTCGAGTTCAGATCAAAGAGGCTGTTCCTCCCAAGCATGCCCCTCCAGGTCACACTGTCATTACCCACATGGGTATTGAAGTCCCCCAGCAGAATAAAGGAGTCTCCAGCTGGTGCACCTTCCAGCATCCCCATCAAGGACTCCAAGAAGGCCGGATACTCTGAACTGCCATTAGGCACATAGGCACAAACAAAAGTCAGAGCCCATCACCCCACCTAAAGGTGCAGGGAAGCTACCCTCTCATCTACTGGGGAAAACTCCAACGCACAGGCACCAAATCATGGGGCTAAGAGTAGACCCACACCAGCTCAGCTCCTCTTACCATGGGCAACTCCAGAGTGGAATAAGGTCCAGCCCCTCTCAAGGAGATCCGTTCTAGAGCCCATGTTGTGCATCGAGGTGAGCCCAGTTATATCTAGTTGGTACCACTCAACCTCATGCACAAGCTCAGGCTCCTTCCCTGCCAGAGAGGTCACATTCCATATCCCAAGAGCCAGCTTTGGTAAGCCAGGGTCAGAGGGCCAAGGCCCCCACCTTCAACCACTGCCCATGGCATCATGCGCCTGACTTTTGTGGCCCCTCCTGCAGGTGGTGGACCTACAGGAAGGCAAATCCATGTTGCTATTTCGGACTGAGCCTGACCGGTCCCCATGGGTAGAGACCCAGTCACCAGGCGCTCGCCGACGAGTCCCTCCCCCAGGCCTGGCTCCAGGGTGGGGCCCCGGTAAAACATGTCCAGGCAAGGGACACAGAGTTCCTTGATATATATTGTTCATCAAAAGTTTTTGGAATCACTCTTTGTCTGGCCTGTCACCTCATACTCAGTCTAATTTACTAAAATAGTATTATTATTATTATTATTATTATTATATTAATATTATTAATAATAATAATAATAATAATAATAATAATAATAATAATAATAATA
>NC_056512.1:30886755-30889747 GCF_014905685.2 Nematolebias whitei | reverse complement strand
TAATAATAATAATAATAATAATAATAATAATAATAATAATAATAATAATAATAATAATAATAATAAAGTGCTATGTGTTGTCATCATTGTATGTTCTCATACAGTGGTGAAATTGGTTCTCTGCATTTAACCCATTGCACCTGGAATACAACCAGATGGAGTAGTGGGCAACTATGTAAGCACCCGGGGAGCAATTGGGGATTGGATGTCTTGCTCAGGGACACAACATGTGGGAATGGCTAGGAATCGAGCCTGGGGCTTTCGGGTCCCGAGTCGGCTGCCCTGCCTCTACCCCATCTCGGTCCCCCAAAGAATAAGTAGAAAGAAAGTAGAAAGTAGTAAGAAATAAGTAGACAAGAGTTCAAGAGTTGCTTGTTATTTTTAAGCACTTTAAAATATTCTGACATTTATGTTTATTCATGTTTATTTTTTAATTTAACCGTGAAACAGTCATTGAAAGTTTGGTTTCATTAAGCTACATTCTGTAAATCTCTCTCATAGCTATGATACGCTGCCTGTCTGTGCCCTAAATATTTGGTTCTGTTTAATTACTTGCACTGAAAATGGTGCAAAGTCAAAGACACATGGCTCAGCAGATCAGAACAGAACTTTTTCATACAATGTAAAGCAGACCCTCATCTTCCTCAGCCCCTACCATCAAAACAAAGCATACAGTTTGAAATATGTGAAGAACATGATGTAAACCAGCAAACTTGTCCAGGAGATCCAGGCTGGATCAGTTCATTCACAGAGATGGAGGGAAACAAACCACAGCTCGAGTTTCACCAGAGGGGGCCAGAGAACTTTTCAGAGGAGATAAAAAGCTTTTTATGGAAATTATTATTTTAATTTACTGTCAACAGAGAGATGATCTCAGAGCCAACACACTATCTGCGTCTTGAGTCACAAAAACACAGTTTCACGAGGCTCGTACTGTGTTGTATTTGTAGATTTCTCGTTTTAAATATAAAATCTTTTAAAGGATTTTAAAGACTGATTTAAAAGATTTTAAAGACTGAAAAGAAGCAAAATTGTTTTATTAGTCATGGTGGCCATGCTTGTATTTTGGTCACTCTACCATAGTTATTGTTTCATGAAACTGGGCTGTTGAAATGCCACAGAAAGAGTGGTACAGTCATCTTATACAGATTCTTTCCTGAGCGTGTGGAGCTACAAAGGGAATTGGAAAAATCTGCAGTGAGGGGCTTGTTCTGTTCTTGCTTTGTGCTGGTGCTAATGTGATTTAGCAGCCATGAAACTGGCTCTTGTTTTATTCTGTCTCTTCATCAATTGAAAAAAGTGGAGCAGAGGAACGATTAAAAGCTGGTAATCTCGAGCTCCATTGTTTTGTTTGCCCTCATTCAAGCGAGTAAACCTGCAGGGGAGGAAAAGGGAAAGTGTGGGACTGTATCTTTAACTATGTTCTTGGCAGAGTTCTGGAAGAGGGAACTCGTAAGTTTCCAGCAAATTAGAGGAAAAATTTGGGATTGGGGGTTGGGGGATTCTTCAGAAACCATGGAAACCGAACTGGGTCACTGCAAAAACTTTCTTTTTTTTAAATCAATTTAAGGCAGAGGTCTGCATGAATGTGCCTTCATTTCCACATTAAAGCTGTTTGAGGCCTTCCATGTGTGTTAATTTTATTTGACTGTCCTTTGATTGGCTTCTCCAGGGCCAGCATCAGCAGGGACCCCTTCTACGACATGTTGGCCACCAGGAAGAGGCGCATCGCCAACAAGAAGTGAAGAGGGACAATCATGCTGAAGCTCCAAACACCTTCATCTTGCTCTCTTCCAGTTCACATAAACAGAACACAGAAGAAACAACTGTCCTTACCTGTAGGAGACGTCACACGCTACTGAGGGGACAGCAGAGCTTCAGGAAATCCAAAAACATGGACTTGGTTCTTAAAAGGGGCAGCAAAAGCCAGCCTATTTGTGTTTTCATCTCAATTCCCCCACCATACACACACATACACACACACTTTCCCACGCACAATCATAACATGATCTGTCGTGTTTCAGGTGCACACGCATGCATGCGAGTTAATATTGGCCAATATGTTCGTGTTAGTGTGCAGCATCTAGAATGTGTGCATGACAGGTGCAAGTGTTCCCTCCACTGTGCTTCATGGGAAAAAAATAATAATCAGAGATCAGATGGAGAGATGGGTGGAAAGAGGAGAAAGATGTACACATTTTAGTGACGGTCGTTCAGTCAGTGCAGTAAAACCTCATGTTGTCTCATTTCTGGTGCTGAATTTTTCTCCAGGTGCTCTGTTCAGAGTAACCTCAGAATAACTATATTTAGGTTTAAAACAGAAGATTACAATTTTGAGTCAGCTGTGCTGATTTCATTTGTGTGTGTGAAGCAGAAAATTTTCAAATGTGCAGTCTTGTTTCTTTTAGCTGAAGGGCCATGGGTGTTTGCTGAGGCTTCAGACTTGGCCTTTTTTTTTGTGTGGGGGGGGACTTGAAGATTTAGATTATATTTCAGAACAGGTTGATTTGGTCAAAATGATCACCAGAAGATCAAATGGACTGAAGAAGAACTGGTTTTAAAATCTCTTTAATATACACTCAGATTGTTTAATGTTTCTCTTGTTTAAAAGCTTTACGCAGATGTTCATTTGAATGTGACAAACTACTGTGCAGGACACAATCAATGAGCTGATATGGACTTGAGAAAATGCAATGCTTTGTTCATATTTGGTAACCAGTTCCTGTCAGCACCATTTTTATGGCTTTAAAAAAAATTGAGGGGCTTTTAATTTTCAGCAGCCCCAGTAGTCAGGGAAGTTTAGATTAAGAGCAGCAACAGCATTTTTGACATCCTTTCACATACCAGCAGTTTTTGTGAGGTTGATGAGGAATAATTTAATAAAGCTATCATCAGAAATAATAATCTTGGTTTAAAAAAAAAAAAGAAAGTTTAACTTATATATATGTGTGTGTGTGTGTGTGTGTGTGTGTGTGTGTGTGTGTGTGTGTGT
>NC_056512.1:30883190-30886745 GCF_014905685.2 Nematolebias whitei | reverse complement strand
TGTGTGTGTGTGTGTGTGTGTGTGTGTGTGTGTGTGTGTGTGTGTGTATATATATATATACGTGTGTGTGTGTGTGTGTGTATATATGTATGTATGTATGTATGTATATATATATACACACATATCTATACACACACACACACACACACATACACACAGACTGTGGTGCTTGAAAGTTTTGTGAACCTTTTAGAATTTTCTATATTTCTGAATAAATATGACCAAAAATATCATCAGATTTTCACACAAGTCCTAAAAGTAGATCAAGAGAACCCAGTTAAACAAATGAGACAAAAAAATCAGTTTGTAATTTATTTATTAAGGAAAATTATCCAATATTACATATTTGTGAATGGCAAAGTATGCGAACTTTTGCTTTCAGTATCTGGTGTGACACCCCCCCCCCCCCCCCCCCCCCCCCGGACCCGTGCAGTAATAACTGCAACTAAATGTTTCCGGTAACTGTTGATCAGTTCTGCACACCGGCTTGGAGGAATTTTAGCCCATTCCTCCGTACAGAACAGCTCTGGGATGTTAGCGGGTTTCCTCACATCAACTGCTCGCTTCAGGTCCTTCCAAAACATTTTGATGTATGTATATATACACGTAGTGGGGAAAATAAGTATTTGATACACTGACGATTTTGCAAGTTTTCCACCTAAAAAACATGGAGAGGTCTGTAATTCTCTTCAACTGTGAAAGACAGAATTTAAGAAAAAAAATCTGAAAATCCCATTGTATGATTTTTAAATAATTCATTTGCATTTTGCATGAAGTAAGTATTTGATACAATAGAAAAACATAACAATATTTGGCACAGAAGCCTTTGCAGTTACAGAGGTCAGACGTTTCCTGTAGTTCTTGAGCAGGTTTGGACACATTGCAGCAGGGATTTTGGCCCATTCCTCCATACACATCTTCTTCAGATTGTTCAGGTTTCTGGGTTGTCGCTGGGCAACATTGAATTTCAGCTCCCTCCAAAGATTTTCCATTGGGTTCAGGTCTGGAGACTGGCTGGGCCACTTCAGGACCTTGAAATGCTTCTTACGGAACCACTCCTTATTGCCCTGGCTGTGTGTTTCAGGTCATTGTCATGCTGGAAGATGCAGCCACAACCCATCTTCAATGCACTTACTAGGGGAAGAAGGTTGTTGGCCAAAATCTCAAGATACGACCCCATCCATCCTCCCTTCAATACAGTGTAGTCGTCCTGTCCCCGTTACAGAACAGCAGCCTCAATGTATGATGTTTCCACCCCCATGCTTCACAGTTGGGACGGTGTTCTTTGGGTTGTACTAATCCTTCCTCTTCCTCCAAACACAGCGAGTGGAGTTGATACCAAAAAGCTCTATTTTAGTCTAATCTGTCCAATCTGCCTCCTCTGGATCATCCAAATGGTCAACGGGCCTGAACCAGTGATGTGCAGTCAGGGGAGGCAGTGTCTCACCTGTCATCATCATCTTCTTCTTTGTCTTTCGGCTTTTCCCTCTTCAGGTGTCGCCACAGCGAGTCATCCTCCTCCATCTCACTCTGTCTGCATCCTCTGTCCTCATTCCAACTACCTCCATGTCCTCTTGAAATGACTTGTCTGTCACATTTGACCACTTGACTCTTCTGTAAAACTGTTTTCTGAATTATTTCAAAACTTGATTGGTCAAAATCACAAAATGTATGCATTGCCTGTTCAAACACATGCAAGAAATGCGGAGTGAGGCAGTGTAGCGCTGTGGCTCACCTCTGGTGGTGCCGTGTTAGTCCATGCCCATTGCTCTCTTTATATCGCCAATATACTGTGGACAGGTGTCTTTTATACAGGTAACAAGATCAAACAAGTGCAACTGATACAGGTAATGAGTGCAGGATTCTTTAAGGAAAACTAACAGGTCTGTGAGAGCTAGAATTCTTGCTGGTAGGTAGTTAATCAAATAATTATTTCATGCAATGAAATCCAAATGAATTTAAAAAATCATACAATGTGATTTTCTGGATTTCTTTCTTAGATTCAGTTTCTCACAGTTGAAGTGTACCTACGATAAAAATTACAGACCTCTCCATTCTTTGTAGGTGGGAAAACTTGCAAAATCTGCAGTGTATCAAATACTTATTTTGCCCACTGTGTGTGTGTGTGTGTGTGTGTATATGTATGTATGTATGTATATATATATATATATATATATATATATATATATATATATATATATATATATACACACACACATACATATATATACATACATAAAGTGTGGTACAATATATATATTTTTTTTCCTAATAAAAAGGAAAAACGTAAATTTTGAAGAAAAAAGTACATTTTGGAAGTGGATGAATATGTGCTTGAAATAACTCACTCAGTCCTTGTACAGGTGCATGAAAGAGGTTTTTTTTTTTTTTTTTTTTTTTTTGGTGGCTTCAGACTTTGCAAACATTAACAAGCTTTTTAAGCTCAGAATTTTAAAACGCCCCTCAAAATTAAAACTAATTTCTTGACTATCCTATGGGTTAGAACTTTAAAACCACTTTTTCTTTATCAGGAAGTCTTTAGTTGCTAAAGCTGGGTTTGATTTATAGTTCTCCTAAATCCCAAAAGGTACCAGTCTGATTAAGCTTTTTTCCATTTTATTTCTTTATAGTCAAGATTGATGTGTTGTTGTGATCCTGCTTGCATTTGATTTGTACTCTTATACATCCCAGTTTGCTTTTGTGCTCCCTCCTTACAATCTAACATTCAATTTTTGTATTTATTTTTTATTTGTTTACAAACATTTTATTAAGTTACCGTATGTTTGCGTATATCCTGTATGAATTTTAGTATCTCTCTCTCTCTTTAGTATGCACACTTTAACAAGTTTGAACCTAATGAAGTTTGGGGTCTTCTTTGCAAAAAGCCTTAAACACAATTGTTTGAAAATCTTTATTGTTAAAGAAAATATAGGTCAAAAACTGTGAAAAAAGTGTTTCAAAGCCATGACTAATAAGACAGATGGTTATTTTATGATAATAAAGATTATAGTAAATATGTTAATGACTATAATAAAATACTGATAATATAATTGATGTCAACACCAATAGTTTTCTAAGTGATTGTAAAATATGCTAAAAAGCCTTGTAGGTCAGGGTACTTTTTTATTATTAACTTGTTAACTTTTATATTCTTTGTAAAAGCTGTTGGTAATGTGCGTATCTACATAAAGCTTAAAGCAGTTTCATGATGTATTCATTACTGATGTTTATCATTTTAAATAAACTGTAAGTCATATAACAAACTTTAAAACGCTTCATAATGAAAAGCTCATATTGTCATCTTTGTACAGAGATGTGCTGTTTGATCCTGCATGGCTGAACCAGACATATACCATACCATACCATTTTATTTATAAAGCACTTAAAACAGCGACAAGCCTAACCAAAGTACTGTACAGACAGAACAACAGGTAACACACAAAGCAATATGCAAAATGAAGTAAATCAGAATATAGACATAAAAACGATGCAGATAATAAATTTGACAACTAACCTGTGTGAAGCAAACAGGTTCAAAACACAGATCATCTGGTG
>NC_056512.1:30855932-30882790 GCF_014905685.2 Nematolebias whitei | reverse complement strand
AATCGATTAAAAAACTTCATCAGATTAATCACACTCTGGGGCTGTGATTAATCTGATTAATCACTATGCTTAACTTTGTAAGCTTGAAATGTAAATATGCAGGTTTTCATAAAATGTTGAAGAAAACGTTTCATTGTCTCAAACCAGTTTTCCAGGTTTTCATACTCGGCAAGGTTTAAAGAAGTCATTTTATTTCAAATGTTAATTTATAAATGTTAACTCAAATGTCTCATTAAGTGTCATCTATGTGATCAAAACATGTAAACACTGCAATGTTTCCTCTAATTTTTCATGTGTCTGGGCAAACACAAGTTCCCTGAGCATCTGAGCATCCCTCGGCATCCTCTGTCCTCACTCCAATAGCTCCATGTCCTCTCTAACTGCAGGCATATATCTCCTTTTTGGCCTTTTTCTTTGAAAAGCATAGGGTGTCATTTTGCCAGCATTTATTTTGAAAACTGCTAAACCACAAAATAATCTTAATCAAGAAAATTCCTCTACTAGGGCCACAGAGTTTTTAAATAAAAAACAAATCAAGCATTAGGCTTCTTTCTTGTGCAACAGTGCAAAATTTATCAAATGTAGTTCTAGCCATATGTTTTACACAAAATATTACACACACACATACACACACATATATGTTAAATATATATATATAATATATATAATATATATATATATAATATATATATAATATATATATATATATATAATATAATATATATATATATATAATATATATATATATATGTATATATATATATGTATGTATGTATATATATGTACATACATACTGCATGTATTATTTAAAATGTTACAGTATTTAAATTGTGCCTGGGGCATCTCATGACAAAGTTTACTGAACTTAAACTACTGTCTCCCTACTTCGCTGTTTTTCACTTATCGCGGGTGGGTGTGGTCCCTAAAACCAATAATAAACGAGGGACTACTGTGTGTGTGTTTATACACTGTATTTTTCGCTGTTTAAGTCAGGTTTTTTTTGTGCATAATTTGCATGCCTTGCGACTTATATGCCGAAGCAACATATTTATGGATTTTTTTCCCCTCATATTTAAAAACCAATTTTTGGCTGAGATATGAGTTTTCATTCATTCTGACTGAAAAAATTTGAATGCTACCATTTTCAGCCGCGAGATGGCACTCGAGTATTGAGGTATGCCGTTGTATCATGTAATAAGTAAAAGTGGCTATTTATGTCAATAAAGATTATAGTAAATATGTTATTGGTGACTATAATAATATAAGGATAATATGATTAATATAAAAACACCACTAGTTTTATGTGTTTGTAAAATATGCTAAAAGCCTTGTAAGTCAGGGCAATTTTATTAGTAACTTGTTAACTTTTATATTATTTGTAAAAGCTGTTAATTTGTATCTACATAAAGCTTAAAGCGGTTTCATGATGTATTCATTACTGACGTTTATCACAACCTCCTTTGTTTAAATAAGCTGTAAGTCATAAAACAAACTTTAAAACACTTCATAATGAAAAGCTCATATTGTCATCTTTGTGCAGAGATGTGCTGTTTGATCCTGCATGGCTGAACACAACCAGGTGTGAAAACAGAAAGAACGATTTGTTGTTCTCCATGAGGGAAGTGGCGCCCCTAGAGGTTATCTGGTTACATACACACTAGAAATACTTTTATAATAATAATAATGTAAGCAATGTCAAAATATGAAGATTAATGTGCAACAAATAAGATAAGATAGAACTGTATTGATCCCGCAAGAAATTGTTGTGCCAGAGTTTCAGTACAAAGGAACATACACAAGAAATCACAAGATTAAAAAAATAACAGAAAATATTTAAAAAAAATAACAGAGAATATAAAATAAATATATAAAAAAATACCAACAATTAAGTCCTAAACAGGTCAGGTGCAGTCAGAGACATGAAAGGGTACAGGATTCATTAATTGATTAATTAATAAGATGAACATTCTGACTGTACAGTATAATATTTTTGTTTTCTGTTTCAATATATAATTAAAGCACAGTTTTGCACAAAAACTGAAAAACAAAATAATTCTGAATTAAATACCAAATCAACATTCTGGTTAAGACCAGGAGAGCCAAGCTCCAGCTACTGACCGACAGAACCATAGCTCAAGATTGTAAGACACAAACCTGTGCACCAGCTGGATGGACTAGTTGGGGACTTTTAAAAAGACATTTGAACATAAAACAGAAACATTATCTCTTGTTTATTGTTATGTGAAGGAACATCAATAATAACACGAGTGGTATTATTATAATTATTAGGTTTTGTATATCTATACGCACTAAACATTTAAGACTGGTACCAATTTCAGGAACTGACGAGCTCAATGAGGTGTTTTTGCAGTTGAACCCTACATTGCAGCAATTCTTCTTAAATATGTGCAGAGTTTTCAGACAAGTTTGATATAAATAAACACCAGATGAGAACATAATTCTGCTGGTTTTGACTCTGATAATGTAATTGATAACTGTCTCCTAAATAATAACACAAATCTGTGACTTCCAGTTAAACTTTTACGTTAAAATGTAATTGTATTTGCACACACATCCACACACAAAACAACCTTAGTACTAAATACTTACTTGGGCACATTACAACTGAGATTTTGCTGTTTACACCCGAACTGAAACGATTTTGTCAGATGAGATGAGAGGTGTACGGTGGGCGAGTCGACAGGTGTAAACGCACAGCAAACGGTTAAAAAGCATTGCAAACACATGAATGATGCAAATTCCAAAAAAAAAAACAAAAAAAACAAGTGAAACAGAAAAATAAGACAAAAGGAAAAACCTGCAATCACAGAAAATAGAAGAAATATTCAACCAAAAAAAGAATGTAAAGGAAAAATGCAGCCAATACCAAAAACACTAAAAAACACCAAAACAACTGCAAGTAAGAAACGCTGCAAACTCGAAAAAACGGAAGTTCACCAGGCCACTAAGGGGACGCAACCGCCAAGTCATATGGGACCAGAACTCTGTAAATACACAACAGCTGAGCGGCCAGTGGCCAAAAAGTGGCTTATTTTAGGAGTTTAATGTGCACCAAGTACTTAAAGCTTCAAAGTATTTTATTTTAAAGATAAATTATTTCTGGTCATTTTAAGCCTGGATGTACAAAAATCAGAGAGCTGGGGCTGAAATAGTCTTGAGAAAGACGGTACCCCAAATAATTTATGGCAAAATCATAAATATCACTGTTTTGGCTAAGTAAAGTACCAAGATTATTTAAAAAACATATTTTCTGTCCAATTGTATCCTTAATATATTGGCATTAAGGTAGAAAATGTTTACTTCATAAAGATTGTTGAACTTGGTTGAAAAAAATTTAGAAATATAGATTTAAATATTAGCTTGTTTTGTACATTGATAGAGACCTTTTTACACTGACCCAAACACTGTCAGAGATATAGACACATAATATACACTAAAATTATTGGAAGTATTTCTACTTTACATTGGCAGATCTTAGAAATGTGCCAAATCATCTTATGCCTCTTTTCCATTAGTACCGGTACAGCACGGTTCGATTCGGTACGGTACACATTGAGTTTCCATTATGTATTCAGTACCGGTTCCAGTGGGCGGGGCTCAAATTGACGTCATGTGCCTTACCAGCTGGTGGCGGTGAGATTTTGAAACAGGTTTCAGTACAGGGTGAGAATTTATTAGAATTTTGGCCGTGTAGACCACCGTACAGCAAGCTAGTTAGCCAGCTCCCTTTATCTGAATGGAGTCTGCTAGCATGGAGGATGGAGACGGCGCGATTCAACCTGCTTCTTCGTCTTTAAAAATCATTTCGGATCCTACAATGTTGCGGGCAAGACAGAGCTTAACAAAAGCAAGGTTGTTTGCAAGAAGTATAAAATAAAATTGCGGGACACTATTTTGGAAATGCGACAAAATGTGAAGATGAAAGCAAAAGCAGCTGACCAGCGAACTCTGCAACAAACTTCCAGGCTTCCCCAAAGGCTGCAAAGATTTCCCACTCCATCTCCTGCTATATCACAAAGGATTTACAAGCAAACAGCTCAGTGGAAGGTGAGGGGTTTAGGTTTATTTTTAATACGCTGAACATACGTTATTCCTTCACGTAGATTTTATTTTTTTTGCGATAAAGCAGCACCGCAACTTCACCATGAAACAACAGATGGAAGAAGCACTGATGCAGCTGCAGATCAAAGGTAACTGTTTTTTCTCACATAAAACTTATAGACAAGTTATACAACAAACTTTAAGCAATTTGTCTTTTTAACAGGTTGGAGAGGCCAGCTGAGACATCACCTGGAGCCAGTTCTAAATGATAGTTTATGGTTTATAAATTACATTTCAGAAGACGTTTTTGTGCAAACTTGCACAAGTTTTGAAATTTTGCTAAACACTTACTAAATATGAATCAATACGGTTAAGACTGTGAAGTCTGTATATTTCATATTAGGTCAAGTTTTGAAAATATAGCAAATGTTAGAGCAATATGGTTAAAAATAACTGAAGTCTGTATTTTATGTTGAGTTAAAGGTTAATGTACCATGTATTGTAGGCAGAAGTCTGTTTACTTTTGTATTTATATATTTTGAATTATTTGTATGTGATGGACTGGAGACATGTCCAGGTGTCCCCCACCTCTCACAGAGTGATGCTGATATGGGCACTAGTGACACCCGTGACTCGAAAAAGAAGAAGTGGATAAAGATGATGGATGGATGAATTATTTGTTTCAAGATTATTATTTTTTGTTTTTTAGTAAAATTCAGGCAACTAAGCTAACCTAATACTGGTAATTTAAGTAACAGAATTTTATGCACTCCTTTATTTTTTCCTATTTTTGGTACAAATATGAAACAAATAAAAAATATTTGATACAGTAAGGAACATAAAATTATTGTTTTAAATAAATGTTCTATTTGTTTACATTGTTGTTAAATCTTTTCAGCTTGTCAGTTACATATACATTATAAATGAAACAAAATTTATGACCATTTCAATAGAAAAATCGTTTATGAATCGAAAATAGTTTCCGAATCGGGAAAAAAATAATCGATTTTGTATCGTATCGTGACATAAAAATTAGGAATCGAATCTGATCGTCAGACATGTTCAATTTAGATATGTAGGTTTGTTTCTTGTTCAGATGTTTTATTTTTAGCCTTTCTTTAAAGTTCTTGTTTTGTGATTTATACATCTGTGGGTTAAAATAAAGTTTAACTAAAGGCCGTAGCTCTTCTTTAAACATATTTGAGGGAAATATTCCTGACAGATCTAATAATTGTGTGTCTTTTTATGGTTTTTCAGCTGAGTTACCTTTAACAAATTATTTAATAGTCATTAAAGTGAAAACAGGATTTCATGACAAAGCCGGCACCATTTATTTATTTTTAATCTTCACTGATTAAAAAAAAACTTGTTTTTAATACATAAAACATTTTTAAAAATCGTTTCCACACTCCGTCCCAGTCCGCCCGTCTGCCTGGATTGGGGTTTGACTTTCACGATCACTCGAGGCCGAGGTCCGGGCAACAGCTTTCTGTGAGTCAGCAGCTCGTATGATCCTCCATGGTGACCAGCAGAGATCGGAGCCCACAGAGCACGCAAGGCCGAGATCCGAAGCCCAAGCCCCGAGTCAGCAGCATGGAGGATCTGCTGCGGTGACCGGCAGAGCTTGGATCCAGGGAGATTACACCCTGCATGACCTGAGGGGGCTCCAAAACTCCGGTGGAGAGGACTGGGAAGTCAGGGACCGGCGGAGCTCCATTCTAGCTCGCTATGAATTCTGTCGTTGGCCACCAAGCACAAAAAACGCCTGCACTTTAAGCATTAGACCGCAGTGTTGTCATTACTGTTTTTAAAATCTTAAAAATAGGTCCAATCACTCCTTGAGTTCGAACACTGGTAATTGCAAATGGCGGATTGAGTGTTGTGAAAATTCTCAAACCCCTCTAGTGAATCCGCCCCCTGACCAATCAGTGACCGACAGTGTTCTGACGTCACGTTTTGGTGCCGGCTTGGCTCGCTTGGTATCCTTGAGAAGAAGGGACCAAAAAAAGTGCCGGTTCCACGAAAAATTCATAGTGGAAAAGGGATCAAAACCGTACCGAACTGAGTCAAGTCGTGCTGATAAGGTACTATGGAAAAGGGGCATTAGCTGGACTTACTGCTGGTTTTGATAACCTCACCTCCTAATTCCAATTACACATTGTGGCAAAATTATCTAATGCTTTCTTTTTCATGTTTATCTTAATATAATGTCTCTGGTTTTCCTATGAAATAGCAAATTACATGATTTAAAGCCATTGTCTTGCCCATGTTTAATTTTCTGCCTTTCCTTTTAACAATAGCGACTTTTTGTTTCCTTACTGTACCAAACTTTTACTCGTTTGCACCCGTCACCCACCGTGGAGGCAAGACTCTTCAGCGACTAGCCGTGAAAGCCATACCTCTGCTGGGGTAAGTTGAACTAGACTTTTTCAGAAGCTCACATATTAAAAAAAAAGTGAAGCACCACCTAGTGGACAAAGATAAAAATAGAAAGTTTGGTAACAAAGGTACAAAGAAAAAATATTACTGAAAGGAATGTGTTATTTTATGACATGAGATAAAAACAGAAAAAACAAGGGTTATTATTCACAGCTAAACTGCTTTTCTCTGGTGTGAATTCCCATGTGTCTGTTTAAATTAGACTTAAGTCCAAACTTTTGTCCACAAAGATCACAAACAAATGTTTTCTGTCCTGTGTGGACTATCATGTGTCTGTTTAAATGTGACTTCTGTCCAAACCTGTGTTCACAAAGATCACAAGCAAATGTTTTTTGTCCCGTGTGAACTATAATGTGTGCATTTAAATCTGACTTTCGTCCAAACTTTTGTCCACAAAAATCACATTCAAATGTTTTCTCTCCTGTGTGGACTATAATGTGTCTGTTTAAATGTGATTTCTGACCAAACTTTTGACCACAAAAATCACATTCAAATGTTTTTTGTCCTGTGTGAACTATCATGTGTCTCTTTAGACTACCCTTTGTGTTAAATCTTTTTCCACAGTCTTCACAACTAAACTGTTTCTGTCCTGTGTGAACCATCATGTGTTTCTTTAGATGACTCTTCAGGTTAAATCTTTTTCCACAATCTTCACAACTAAACAGTTTCTGTCCTGTGTGAATTATCATGTGTGTCTTTAGATTACTCTTTGAGTTAAATCTTTTTCCACAGTCTTCACAACTAAAACGTTTCTGTCCTGTGTGAACTATCAAGTGTGTCTTTAGATTACTATTTGTGTTAAATTTTTTTCCACAGTCTTCACAACTAAACCGTTTCTGTCCTGTGTGGACTATCATATGTGTCTTTAGATGACACTTGTGGTTAAATCTTTTTCCACAGTCTTCACAACTAAACCGTTTCTGTCCTGTGTGAACTATCATGTGTCTCTTTAGACAACCCTTTTGGTTAAATCTTTTTCCACAATCTTTACAACTAAATGAATTCTGTCTTGACTGTTTTTTCTTGATTGAGCCTCCAGTTTTCTTTACTTCAAAACTTTCCTTGATAGCCAAACAATTTGAAGACATCACTGACTGACTTGTCTTGTGAAACGGTTTCTCATGCTCAGTGAAGCTGCAAGATTTGTTGACAGTGTTTACACCTGACTCAGGAGCTCTGCCCTCCTTCCAGTCTTTGTCACTCTCTTCAGATTCTGACCCAGAGTCTGATAACTGAAAGTCAGAGTCATTCACATCATCACCTTCATCATCCTCACTGACTTCAGTCTCTGAAGAGCTGCAATCATCTCCATAAGTATTTAGATCTGGGTTCCTGGTAGTCTCTGCTCCTCCACAGTCCTCTCCACCAGTTGCTGCTTTTATCTGGTCAGCTGAGCTGCTGGATGGAAGCTCTTCCTCTTTTAATTGGTGCTGATGAAGCTGTAAAACCAGAGGTTTCTCTTCATCTTTCTCACTCTTCAAAGGAACAGCAGTGAATGCAAACCCTGTGTCATCAGACTCCTTTTTCACACAAAACTGCTCTCCCTCTTGACTGGTCCACAGTTCCTCCTCTTCCTCCTTTATGTTGAGGGTCTCTGGATCCTGTTGTTCCATACCAAGTATCTGTACTTCAAGAGCTTCTTCTTTAATCAGCACCATCTGCTGAACCTCTGCAGGGAACACTGAAAACATGAACATCAGGCACAATTATAACTTTATATTCACACATACAGTGGTGGCTGAAAAATTTGTGAAGCCTTTAAAACTTTCTAAATTTCTACATGAAAATTACAAAACATTAGATTTTCACACAAGTCCTAAAAGTAGATAAAGAGAACCCAGTTATATAAGACAAAAATAATATTTTACTTGGTCATTTATTTATTGAGGAAAAAAATCCAATATTATGTTTTTTCCTGGGATTTGTCAAGCTGTTTCATCAATAATACACTAAATTAAATGAAATGTTGACGAGAGCATGTAGTGTTCACATGAACTAAGTTTTAATTTACATCCGTCCGTTGCCATTGTGAGACAAACTGCCTCAAGCTGTTACAACGGGAGCTGGCTGCGGGTCATGGTTCACTGCAGCTAGCTATTGCTAGCCATGGGCCTCAGGCCTCCTCTTGGACCCAGGACCTGCCTCCAGCCCACGCTGCTCCCCCTGGCTTGGACCTCCCTCAGAAGCAGCACTCAAACTAACAATAAATCAAGGAAACGTGACTTCAGTTTTACCAATTGTATTAAAATCAAGGCAGGAAAAGGTTACAGTTTACAGCGCTGGCCAGTCCAGTCTATGAGGCAATCAGAAACTGGATGGGTTGATGTCCCGTGTCATTACTGATTTATAGGGCCTAGACTCCTCCTTCGCAGAAGTGGAGCACAACCTGTCAACACGTATGAGGGGGCGTGACGCAAGCGTGATCTCAACGGATCTTACGTGGTTTGACGTGTAAGGAAAAATGAGACTGTGCTTCAAAAGCCTTTCTACGCGATGTAGCAAGCAAAAATAAACTATTCCTTGACGGATAATGAATCCCTGGGAGTTCAATGTTTGAATAAACAAACAACGTGTAATTGTTACAAATAAAAACAACTGATTTTACTTATTTATAACAAATTATAGACCAGACTTTTGGTAGTGAATGATGCATATTTAGAGGTTTGTTTTATAATACAGTAATATATATGGTTACAATGATCACAATCAAAACAACAACTTTACAGAATTGAGCAATGCTCTAAAAGACCTCTGTCTCAAACATATTTAAACTGTGAAATTATTTTTGGAGGAAACCATTAAATGGTAATGGACAAATGGCTTGATAGAGGTCTATCAAAGTTGCAAAATCATCATTACAACTCCATTTTGTTTGAATTTTGTAATGAGTTCAATTTGAATGATATATGGCACACTTTACATCCAGAGGCACAAATTTTTACCTGGTTTAAACCAGATGGAACAATAAAATCTAGATTAAACTTTTGGCTTGTATAAGCTATTACACATAGCCTAGAAGTTAACTCTACTAACTCTGCTGCACCACTTACTGATCACTGCATTATTAAACTCACTTTAAATCCTACAAACACAGAAAGGCGCAACAAAGGATTTTGGAAATTCAATTTGAATTTCCTTAATCATGACTCCTTTTGTCAGAACATAAAAAGAACAATTGTTAATATAAACAAAGACTCATCACTATCAAATTATAGTTAAGTAGGATCACAAAATATCATTGTCATTGTCAATTTTAAATTGAATTTGTCAAATTTTAAGTCAAACCAGCAAACAAAGAGAAGCCAACATTGTAAGAGAAATTCATGACATTTGTAATAAAGCTTTATTTACTAAACAAAGATGACAAACGACAATTGATCCTCCTACACTCCTCTCTAGACAATATTTACATTAACAAAGCCAAAGGAGCCTACATCCAGTCAAAAGCAAAACGGATAGAAGAGGGGTAAAGACGTTCATATTTCTGTAGACTATGACAGGAACGAAATACAATAAACTGAATCATCGATGACCAGGAATGCATTCATCCTGTTAGAATTTCAAAGGCAATTGTCCTATTCTATAACTAATCCATAGGGTTCAATATGACGTTGGTCCACCCTTTACAGCTAGAACAGCTTCAACTCTTCTGTGAAGGCTGTCCACAAGGTTTAAGAGTGTGCTTATGGGGATTTTTGACCATTCTTCCAGAAGCGCAATTGTGAGGTCACATACTGATGTTGGATGAGAAGGCCTGGCTCTCAGCCTCTGCTCTAATTCATCCCAAAGGTGTTGAGGTCAGGACTCTGTGCAGGCCAGTCAAGTTCATCCACACCAGACTCTGCCATCCATGCCTTTATGGACTTTGTTTTTTGCACTGGTGCACAGTCATTTTTGGAAGAGGAACGGGCCAGCTCCAAACTGTTCCCACAAAGTTGGGAGCATGGAATTATCCAAAATGTCTTGGTACGCTAAAGCAGTCAGAGTTCCTTTCACTGGAACTAAGGGGCCATGCCTAGCTCCTAAAAAACAACCCCACACCTTAATCCCCCCTCCACCAAACTTTACACTTGGCACAATGCAGTCAGACAAGTATCATTCTCCTGGTAACCGCCAAATCCAGACTCGTCCATCAGATTGCCAGATGGAGAAACGCGATTCGTCACTCCAGAGAACGTGCCTCCACTGCTCTAGAGTCCAGTGGCGGCGTGCTTTACACCACTGCATCCAACACTTTGCATTGCACTTGGTGCCGTATGGTTTGGATGCAGCTGCTCGACCATGGAAACCCATTCCATGAAGCTCTCTGCGCACTGTTCTTGAGCTAATCTGAAGGCCACATGAAGTTTGGAGGCCTGTAGTGATTGACTCTGCAGAAAGTTGGTGACCTCTTCGCACTATGCGCTTCAGCATCTGCTGACCTCGCTTTGTCAGTTTATGTGACCTACCACTTCATGGCTGAGTTGCTGTCATTCCCAAATACTTCCATTTTCTTATAATACAGCTGACAGTTGACTGTGGAATATTTAGGAGCAAGGAAATTTCATGACTGGATTTGTTGCATAGGTGGCATCCTATCAGTTCCATGCTGGAATTCACTGAGCTCCCAAGAACGACCCACTCTTTCACAAATGTTTGTAAAAACAGTCTGCATGCCTAGGTGCTTCATTTTATACACCTGTGGCCATGGAAGTGATTGGAACACCTGATTCCGATAATTTGGATAGGTGATCAAATACTTTTGGCAATGTAGTGTATATATACATATACAAAGACATTTTAAACCCTTCCCACACTCTTGCAATATCCTAAACAATGTTTCTAAACTCTAAATGGTCTAAGAGGCAGTTTACATGGCGCATATTTTAAGTGAAACTGCACCTTTCTCTCTGTGGTTCTGCTGTTCATTCACACAACACTAGTATCCCCCCCTTTGAATCCGGAGGTTTCTCAACCCAACTCTGAGTGGAGGTTTTCGGGAGACCACCCGCTGAGAATCTAAAAATCTCCCACAGAGTGAAAGCATGTTTACAACAGACATATATTTCACGTTTGCGCGAACCAATTGCATATTTCCATAAACAACAATGGTGGCGGAGTATAGCATACTGCTTTTCTAAGCTACAACTGATTAGAGGTTTTCTTAAGGCTACACAGCTGTTCAGTCTCAATCCCTTGAGTTCCCTTCGCATTGTGTGTGTGGAAATGCTCTTAATTTCACTATTAAACATAGCCCTGAGTGCTACTGTTGTTTTTCTTCTATTTGATTTCACCAAACGTTTAAGTGATCGCCGATCACGATTATTCAGGATTTTTTTTTCTGGCCACAATTCTTTCTCGAAGACGATGGGTCCCCACTATCCTTCCAGTTTTTATTAATGGGTTGGACAGTTCTTAACCCAATTTTAGTAGTTTCTGCAATCTCCTTAGATGTTTTCTCTGCTTGGTGCATGCCAATGATTTGACCTCTCTCAAACAGACCGACATCTTTTCCACGACCACGCCATCTGTCTTTAGACATGGTTGTTCAAGAAATCAGAAGCAACTCATTGCACCAGTTGGGGTTAAATATCTTGTTGCCAGCTGAAAGATAATCACCCATGCAGTAACTATCCAATAGGAGGCTCGTACCCATTTGCTTAGTTAAATCCAGGTGGCGACTTTTTTTTGGGCCAGGCAGTGTATATAAAAATATCGGCATCGGTTATCGGCTATCGGCCAAATATTCAATACTGTGCATCCCTAATAGCACCAAGTCACAACAGAAAACATCTCAGGGCACTGAGCACAAACATTTATGTATAAAAATAATAAGTTAACAGACCTAATAACTTCTTATTTCATTAAGTTTTAGTATATTGAAAAATTATTTACAGACTCAGTTTCAGTCCCCACGATACCCCAATATGAAACTGCAGATATGTATTACATAACCACAAGTCAATACTTCTACAAAACTGGCTAGAAAAAGGCATATGGTCTGTATTGCACTTGATCATACAGGAAATGTTATACCATTTGAGAATTTTAGTTACAAATTTCCCAAAGGTTCTTAACAGAATATACCCTTCTGCTGATTTCCTATGTAAACATTTTGGTTTTCAGTTCAGTGATTGTTCATTCTGTAACAAGCTAGTTGAAACCAGAGTGGCCACATATTTTATGAATGTATATTAATGCCTTTTGAGATGATTTACATAACTGGTTATCTAAACATGGATTAAAACAGAAAAACATATTTTGACTGAAATTTTTTCTACACCTAGAGGTTAACCAACCAGTCTCGCCCATCCATCCATCCATCCAACCCCCACTCACCTCACACACAGCCCACAGTTGAGAGCTTTTTCCTGCATACAGTCACGTCTCAAAGGTTTACATGTAAAGAGTACAGTCCACAGATCCATCAATTATCTTTACCCGCTACTTTCTTTTTGGGTCTTGGGGGTCACTGGTGCCCATGTCCAGCCATCACTGTGCGAGAGGTGGGGTACACCCTGGGCAGGTCGCATGTCCATCACAGAAACCTACGCATGCTGCACGAAGAGAACATGCAAACTCCACCCAGAAAGGCCCCCCAGACTAAGATTTGAACCGGGGGCAACCTGCTTGCTGGGAGTACAGTTGTCCCTCATTATATTGCGGTTCACTCATTGCCACTTCACTGTATTGCGCAATATATTGGTATGGCCAATATAGGCCTTTGGGGACATATCAGTATTGGTGATAATGGTCCCATTTAGGGGTGCAGAAAAAAATATCAATTTTTTAAAGAATCTAGATCGGGGTGTCAAACCCACTTACAAAAGGGGGCCAAAATTAAAATCTTTTTCAAACTAAGGGCCGGCTTCAGGATCTACTTTAACTCAAGTTACATACCCAACATCTTTTCTTGGTTGCAGGTTCCTCAACAAGAGTTGGATTGGTCTCATTTGATGTTCTCTGCTGCACTTTTGACATCATAATAAAAGATTACTGAAAAAAAATTTAAGTGATAAAAGAATTTTACATTTAAAATAACATCTTGGGGGCCAGATAAGATGTCAACGAGGGCCACATTTGGTCCCCACGCCTCAAGTTTGACACACATGATCTGATTCTTAGTTCTGGCGATTATGAATTGATTCTAAAGGCCCATAAATCAATTTTAAAATGTGTTTAATTGTATTTTTCTCTGCTCCTACTCCCGAGTGTACTGCATATCGCATTACGTGTCTGCTCGGCTGCCGAAGAATTTTGACTGTGTAGGCCACCGTACAGCAAGCTAGTTGGCCAGCTCCCTTTATCTGAATGGAGCCTGCTAGCATGGAGGAGGGGGACAGCGCGATTCAACTTGCTCCTTCGTCTTTAAAAGTCATTTCAGATCCTACAATGTTCTGGGGGAAGACAGAGCTTATCAAGAGCACGGTTGTTTGCAAGAAGTGTCAAATAAAATTGTGGTACAGTAATTTGGAAATACAACAAAATGTGCGGAAGATGAAAGCGAAGCAGCCGGCTAGTGAGCTCTGCAACAAACTTCCAGGCTTCCCCAAAGGCTGCAAAGATTTCCCACTCCATCTCCTGCTATATCACAAAGGATTTACAAGCAAACAGCTCAGTGGAAGGCGAGGGGGTTTAGGTTTGTTTTTAATAAGCTGGACCAAATGTACGTTATTCCTTCATGTAGCTTTTTAGGGATAAACCTGCGCCACAACGCCAACATGAAACAAAATTAAAGTAATAAATAAAGCTCTGATTAATGCACCAGCTGCACCTCAAAGGTAACTGTTTTTTCTCATATTATACTAAATCTTATAGACATGTTATACAACAAACTTAATGTAATTTGTCTTTTTAACAGGTTGAAGAGGCCAGATGAGACACATCACCTGGAGCCAGTTCTAAATTATACAGTTTATGGTTTATAAATTACAGTTCAGAAGAGATTTTGTGCAGGTTTGCACCACTTGAAAATTGAGAGTGGAACTACATAAAGTGTGCATCTGATTCACTTACTGGTAGCTTCATGGTTGCTAACAGCTGCGCTAAATAAACAAGCCCCGATCCACTCGCCACTCCAAACAACTTCTAGTATGGACACAAATAATGCAGTCACCCCCAAAACATCAGTGTCGTGTGCGTGAATACAGGGTTTGCTCAGGCTATGTCTGTGTGAAAGGGCTAGAGCTTACTTACTGAGTAAACATTTAAATTAATATGAATCTAATCAAGCATAAATTAAGTCTAATTAATGTAAACAAGTAAAATCCCAAATGTCTGATTTTCAAAATTGCCAAACTAGGCAGATTTACTTTTTATATGTAAATAATTGTTTTACTCATTTTCTTATTTTTACAGATGTCAAAAGAAGCTCGTAGTAGGATGGCGTGGGACTACTTCACCAAGGATGTTCTTGGAGAAGGTTGTAACTTGTGCAATTTTCCTCTAGAGGTAACTGTGACGGACTATGAAAATATTATAAAAGCATAAATAATGGCCCTTTTAAGAAAAACTCAAAGTTCACCAGTAAAAAGAACGTTACATTATTAATATTTTTTTGCACTTTGTATCTAAGAACTGTCCTTTTGACAATACAAGTATTTCAAAAAGGTAAAATATTAACACATTCTTATCTTTGTAACAAGTGTTAAAACAGGTTTAAAAGTAGCTATTTACTTAAGATTATTGGGGGTGGACAAAGCTCTATTTTCAGCCATTATATTGGTTATCGGCACTAGCCTTCCCTCCCAATATCGGTATTGGTGATAGCCAAAATTTTCATATCGGTCGTGCTCTAATATGATGCGTTTATAAGAGACTGGGAAAGATTTGTAATAGTGTGGGAAGGGTTTATAAAGCCTTAAAAAAGAAGAAAATATAAATAATAAAATAAATATAACGCTGCTACTTAGCCGATTTTAAAAGTAAGTATGTCCATGACCTTGGTAAAATTCAATTCAATCTTTATTTATACAGGTTAGTCTCATTGGTGAGCCTCGAGAAACCTGTAATCCGTGAACTGCAACTTAAATCATCACACTGAAAAGCAACAATGTTTAGACACAAACCTTTTCCGTGAAGCAGAGCTTTTGGGTTGAAAACAGCATCTTGGGTTTTGTTGTGTTGCTGTTTGTCCTTTAAACGACATTGTTCCTCTTTATAATCTGCATCTGTTGTTTCCAGAAACTCCATTTCTTCCGTAGCCACTTCCTCTCGTTTGGCCTGATGTCTCTGTTACCTAAAGTTTCCTTTAAATAATAGTGTTGGAACGGGTACAGACGAAACGAAAACAATAAAATGAAGTTACTGTAAAGTTACAGAAAATCAACTCGTAGTCTAAAAGTACAGCACAATACCTTACCTTTTTTTTATCTTCATTAGCGTGATAGAAATACTTCCGGTCACTCTTCTTCTGGTGTTGTTCAGCTGTGTGCAGCGGTATCATTTGCTCCGCAGCGACACCCATTGTTTAAGAGAAGAACTGCAGAGAGTGCAGCATGTCTGAAGCATAGATATCACGTTTTCTGTCCTTCAGACCATATATGTCATATAAAGGACAGAAAACGTGAGGTATGGCTGCGGAAGTGGAAAACGTAGACAGTGAAAGGGATATGTATATATTTTTTGAAGCATTTTGTAGGTTCTTAAAAATTGTGGTTGGGAAATAATAGTTTGGTGCATTACCGCAAACAACTGATGTGGAATGTGGTTTATCATGTATATTGTGTAATATTTGTAAAATAAGGCCGTACTCTATTAATCAAGATCGTTTAGCTTTTTTGTTGTTGTTGTTTGTTTGTTTAAATCTAATTATAATTTATGCATGTTTGGTCTAGAAGTTTTTTTAAGTATGTATATTTTTAAAATCTTTTAAAATTATTTCCTCATATTCATTATTTCCTGTTCAAAGATCTGACATTTCAATACATGTAACACTTTTTTTTCTTCATTCAATCATTCATTCAACAGCTAAGTAGCAGCCACGGGGTCTACGCATAATTTCTTAATTCAAGATATCTAAAAATGCCATTCTGACTAGTCATAATTACGTTCGAGATATCTTGAATTGTAATTACGGATGTTTGACCCTTCAAATGACGAATCAGGTGACGTCATTTAAGATATCTTGAATTACATTTTGACTAGTCAAAATTCCTTTTAAGATATCTTGAATTGTTATTCTGACTAGACAGAATGTAAATACAGATATCTTAAATTAGCATTCTGACTAGTCAAAATGTAATTGTTCCTAGTCTAAATTCATTTTTAGATATCTAGAATGTAAATACAGATAGTCAGACTACTCGATTTTATGTTAAAAAGGCTTGCCATACCCGCTGCTTCACCATAACTACCCTGTGAGTTTGAAGCGTGCTTTGAAGCTTCGGTGTTAGAAGTAACTTCACTTTTTCACACCATTTCAGACATTAGTCACACTAATACTTATATTGTCTGCATTTGTTTTTGTTAACAGGACAGGTCATCATCAGTACCAGCTGAGGAGCTGTCCAAGAACACCTACAAAACTAATAATAAAATATTTCAATCGGTTTCTCCTTGCCATTCTTTCAGTTAAACTATTCAAACATCAGCATTTTAAGTGTACCAGAATAAGTAATGAAGACCTTCATTACAGGGACACGCTCACCACTCTCAGCAAGGATGAGAACATCATCATCCTTGCAAGATGAAGAAAGGTGCACAGTGATTTTGAACCAGAAATATTGAAATGAGGAAGTCATGACACTCTTTAGTGACTTAATCACTTTTGAGCTTCTGAAGAGATCCAGAAAGTGGTTACAAGAAGAAGTTAAGAGTGCCTGAAACATTTGGAGCAGGACAAGGCTTGACCGTATTCTGTACCACAGAGACTGTACCCAGGGGAGGCCACGCCTAGTCTGTATGATTTAACTTAAATTCACAAACAAGGTGTATCGTTAAAATAGATTAACATACCATACCAATTTATTTATAGAGCACTTAAGACAGCAACAAGGCCAACCAAAGTGTTGTACAATAGAAACAAACAAGCACAGCGGACAGGAAAACATAAAATAAAGTCCATGCTCAATAATCCAGGTTTACAATCCAACATTTTTCAGTCAAGTCATCTGGACAGTTTCTTTTTTTGTGATGAAACGTTTCACCTTCAATCCAGAAGGCTTCATCAGTCAAGGAAACACACAACACAAAACTGATTCTCCCCCCCAACAGCTTACTCCAAAGTGGAACAAACCAGCTATGTTGGTGCTAAGATGGTGTCTTTGGCATGCCCCCTCCTCCATTGCCAGCCCTCTTCCTTGTTGAGAGTCGTGTCAAACTGGTTGAATCAGTTCTGTTTTAATATATTATTAAAGCACAATTTTACACAAAAACTGAGATACAAAAAAAAAATCATTCTGAATTTATACCAAATCAACATTCTGGTTAAGACCAGGAGAGCCAAGCTCCACCTCCTGACCGACAGAACCGTAGCTCAAGATTGTAAGACATAAACCTGTGCACCAGCTGGATTGACTAGTTGGTGATTTTTAAAAAAAGACATTTGAACATGAAACAGAAACATTCTCTCTTGTTTATTTTTCTGTGAAAGAACATCAATAATAACACGAGTGGTATTCTAAATTATTAATTTTTCTATATCTATATGCACTAAACATTTAAGACTGGTATTAATTTCAGGAACTGACGAGCTCAATGAGGTGTTTTTGCAGTTGAACCCTACATTGCAGCAATTCTTCTTAAATATGTGCAGAGTTTTCAGACAAGTTTGATATAAATAAACACCAGATGAGAACAGAATTCTGCTGGTTTTGACTCCGATAATGTAATTGATAACTGTCTCCTAAATATTAACACAAATCTGTGATTTCCAGTTACATTTTTACAATAAAAATAATTTGCATTTGCACACACAAACACAGACACACACAAAACAAGTTTAGTACTAAATACTTACTTGGGCACATTACAGCTGAGATTTTGCTCTTTACACCCGAACTGAAACGATTTTGTCAGATGAGGTGAGAGAAGTACGGTGGGCAACAAGTGCAAACGAGCTGCAAACAGCTAAACGCACATCAAATATTTAAAACGTATTGCAAACACACAAATGATGCAAATTCCAAAACAAAAAAACAAATGCAACAGAAAAATGCCCCAAAAGGAAAAACCTGCAATCACAGAAAGTAAAAGAAACGTTCTACCAAAAAAATGAATGCAAAGGAAAAATGCTGAAAATACCAAAAAACACTAAAAATAACACAAAACAACTGCAAGTAAGAAATACTGCAAACTCCAAAAAAAATGGAAGTTCACCAGACCACTAGTGAGACTCGATCAAAAGTCACATGGGACCAAACCCCTGTAAATACATTACAGCTGAGTGGCCACTGGCCAAAAATTGACTTATTTTAGGAGTTTTAATTAAACTTTTTTTTTTCATTTACCCTTTATTTATCCAGGTAGTCTCATTGAGCCATGATAACTCATATTCAAGAGAGACCTGTTTAGGGAGCAGATGGTGGGGGTTAGGGGCCTAGCTCATGGGCCCAGATTGGGGCGAATGAGGGTGGAGGGAGGCGTGGGTGTTTCACCTTTTCCACCCACATTTTGATGTTGATGGTACCGGGAGGTGAACCTGCGACTTTCCGATCACAAACCCATCTTCTAACCTCTGCGCCACCGAGTACTTAAAGCTTAAACCTATTTTTTTTAAAGAGAAATGCTTTCTGGTTATTTTACGCCTGGTTCCTATTCTCTATACCTGCTGCCGCTTGGTGCTATTTTCCAGAAACACAACATGTCCTTCCACTTCTACGCCGATGACTGTCAAATTTACTTCCCATTAAGACACAATGGCACATGCTCTATTCAACCTCTGCTCGACTACCTAGCTGACATCAGGGATTGGATGGCTTTAAATTTCTTAAGTTTCAATGAAAAGAAGTCTGAAGTCATGTTGTTCCCTCCCAACGACACAATCACAAACCACTGCATCGACCTCTCCGCTCTAACCCTGTCAGAAAAACAAAGAGTCACTAATCTGGGCGTGATAATGGACCCTTCCCTGAAACTTAACAGTCACATAAACATGATTGTTAAATCATGTTTCTTCCAACTGAGGCGGCTGTCTAAACTGAAGCCCATATTGTCCAAAAATAACCTGAAGACAGTAATACATGCATTCATTACATCTAGGCTTGATTACTGCAATTCATTCCTGTTTGGTATCAGTCAAACCTCCATTGCACGACTACAACTGGTCCAGAATGCAGCAGCCCGATTTTTAACCAGTACAGGCAAAAGAGAGCACATTACACCAGTTTTGGCCTCCCTGCACTGGTTACCGGTTCATCTTAGAATCCAGTTCAAAATACTCATGTATGTCTACAAGTCGCTGAACAATTTCGCCCCCTCCATCTCTCTGATCTGCTACAACCGTATGTCCCACCATGATCCATGAGGTCAGCGGACCAGTTGCTCCTCACAGTTCCAGGAACTCGTCTTAAGCACAGAGGACAGGGCCTTCTCTGTAGCAGGACCAAGACTCTGGAACGAGTTACCTCTGCTTGTCAGACAGGCCCCCTCCCTCTCGGTTTTCAAGTCCCATTAAAAAACCCACTACTATTCGGTAGCTTTCAACACCATATGATCTGTTTGAACCTGTATGCTCCACACTGGTTAGTCGTCATTATCTGCATTGTTTTTATGTCTATATTTCTGATTTACTTCATTTTGTATATTGCTTTGTGTGTTGTCTGTTGTTCTGTCTGTACAGCACTTTGGTCGGCCTTGTCACTGTTTTAAGTGCTCTATAAATAAAATGGTATGGTATGGTTGTACAAAATCAGAGAGCTGGGGCTGAAATAGTCTTGAGAAGGATGGTACCAATAATTTATGGCAAAATCTTAAATATCACTGATTAGGCTAATAAAGTACCAAGTTTAACTAAAAAAACATATTTTTTGTCCAACTGTATCTTTAATATATTGGCATTAAGGTAGTAAATGTTTACGTAATAAAGATTATTAAACTTGCTTGAAAATTTAGAAATATAGTTTTTAAAAATTAGCCTGTTTTGTAAATTGATAAAGAACTTTTAGACTGATCCAAACACAAATATCAGTGATATAGGCACATAATATACACTAAAATTATTAGGAGCATTTCTACATAACATAGGCAGATCTTAGAAATGTGCCAGATCATCTTAGCTGTACTTACTGCTTGTTTTGATAACCGTACCCCATATTTCCAATTTCGTATTGTGGCAAAATTAAATTATGCTTTCTTTTTCATGCTTATCTTAATATAATGTCTCTGGTTTTCCTATGAATGAGCAAATTACTTGATTTAAAGCCATTGTCTTGCCAATGTTTAATTTTCTGCCTTTCTTTATACTGAACAGCAGCTACTTTATGTTTCCTTACTTTACCAAACTTTTACTTGTTTGCACCTGTCACCCACTGTGGAGGCATGACTCCACAGGGACTCTAGCTGTGAAAGACGTACCTCTGCTGGGGTAAGTTGAACTAGACTTTTACAGAAGCTTTCATATTAAAAAAAGTGAAGCACCACCTAGTGGACAAATATAAAAATAGAAAGTTTGGTAACAAAGGTACAAAGAAACAAACAGTACTAAAAGGAATGTATTATTTTATGATATGAGATTAAAACAAACAAAATAAGGGTTATTATTCACAGCTAAACTGCTTTTCGCTGGTGTGAATTCCCATGTGTGTGTTTAAATGTGACTTACTTCCAAACCTTTGTCCACAAAGATCACAAATAAATGTTTTCTGTCCTGTGTGGACTATCATGTGTCTCTTCAGACAACCGTTTTGTTTAAACCTTTTTCCACAGTCTTCACAATTAAACAGTTTCTGTCCTGTGTGAACTATCATGTGTCTGTTTAAAGTTGACTTCCGTCCAAACCTTTGTCCACAAAGATCACAAACAAATGTTTTCTGTCCTGTGTGGACTATCATGTGTGTGTTTAAATGCGACTTAAGTCCAAACCTTTGTCCACAAAGATCACAAACAAATGCTTTCTGTCCTGTGTGGACTACCATGTGTGTGTTTAAAGCTGACTTAAGTCCAAACCTTTGTCCACAAAGATCACAAACAAATGCTTTCTGTCCTGTGTGGACTATCATGTGTGTGTTTAAAGCGGACTTCTGTCCAAACCTGTGTCCACAAAGATCACAAACAAATGCTTTCTGTCCTGTGTGGACTATTACGTGTCTCTTCAGACAACCCTTTTGGTTAAACCTTTTTCCACAGACTTCACAAGTAAACCATTTCTGTCCTGTGTGAATTATCATGTGTCTGTTTAAAGTTGACTTATGTCCAAACTTTTGTCCACAAACATCACAAACAAATGCTTTGTGTCCTGTGTGAGCTATCATGTGTGTCTTTAGACAACCCTTTCGGTTAAACGTTTTTCCACAGTTTTCACAACTAAACCATTTCTGTCCTGTGTGAATTATCATGTGTGTGTTTAAAGTTGACTTATATCCAAACCTTTGTCCACAAACATCACAAAGAAATGCTTTGTGTCCTGTGTGAGCTATCATGTGTGTGTTTAGACAACCCTTTCGGTTAAACCTTTTTCCACAGTCTTCACAACTAAATGAGTTCTGTCTTGACTGTTTTTTCTTGATTGAGCCTCCAGTTTTCTTCACTTCAAAACATTCCTTGATAACCAAACAACTTGAAGACATCGACTGACTTGTATTGTGAAATTGCTTCCCATGCTCAGTGAAGCTGCAAGATTCGTTGACAGTGTTTACGCCTGACTCAGGAGCTCTGCTCTCCTTCCAGTCTTTGTCCCCATCTTCAGGTTCTGATCCAGAGTCTGATAAGTCTTTTAGCTGAGAGTCAGAGTCATTCACATCATCACCTTCATCATCCTCACTGACTTCAGTCTCTGAAGAGCTGCAAACATCTCCATAAGTCTTTAGATCTGGGTTCCTGATAGTCTCTGCTCCTCCACAGTCCTCTCCACCAGTTGCTGCTTTCATATGGTCAGCTGAGCTGCTGGTTGGAAAATCTTCCTCTTTTACTTGGTGCTGATGAAGCTGTAAAAACAGAGGTTTCTCTTCATCTTCCTCACTCTTCAAAGGAACAGCAGTGAATGCAAACCCGGTGTCATCAGTCTCCTTTTTCACACAAAACTGCTCTCCCTCTTGACTGGTCCACAGTTCCTCCTCTTCCTCCTTTATGTTGAGGGTCTCCGGATCCTGTTGTTCCACACCAAGTATCTGTACTTCAGGAGCTTCTTCTTTATTCAGCACCATCTGCTGAACATCTGCAGGGAACACTGAAAACATGAACATCAGGCACAATTATAACTTTATATTCACACATACAGTGGTGCTTGAAAGTTTGTGAAGCCTTTAAAACTTTATAAATTTCTGCATAAAAATGACAAACATCATAAGATTTTCACACAAGTTCTAAAAGTAGATAAAGAGAACCGAGTTAAACAAATGAGACAAAAATATTACACATGGTCATTTATTTATCAAGGAAAATTTTCCAATATCACATGATTTTTCCTAAGATTTGTTAAGCTGTTCCACCAATAATGCACCAAATTAAATGAAATATTTACAAGCACATGTAGTGTTCGCATGAACTAAGTTTTAATTTATATCCGTCCATGGCCATTGTGAGACAAACTGCCTCAAATGTACTCGTAAATGTTTGAATGTAAACAAACAACTTGTAATTGTTAACAATAAAAACAACTGATTTTGCTTATGTATAACAAATTATAGGGTAGAGTTTTGGTAGTGAATGATGCATATTTATATGTTTGTTTTATAATACAGTAATATATATGGTTACAATGATCACAGTCAAAACAACAACTTTAAGAACTGAGCAATGCTTTAAAAGACCCGTCTCAAATATATTTAAATTGTGAAATTATTTTTGGAGGAAACCATTAAATGGTAATGGACGAATGACTTGATAGATGTCTATCAAAGTTGCAAAATCATCATTACAACTCCATTTTGTTTGAATTTTGTAATGACTTCAAATTGAATGATATATGGCACACTTTACATCCAGAGGTACAATTTTTTTTATCTGGTTTAATCCAGATGGAACAATTAAATCTCCTCCTTGAATCGCCCCCTTATCGTGGTGGAGGATTTTGTGCGACTGAATGATCCTAGGAGCTATGCTGTCGGTGGCAATTATAATTGCCCCTGGTAGGGTCTCCAAAGACAGATTGGTCCTAGGTGACAGGCCAGACAAAGGGCGATCGATTCAGAAGATTTTTATGGACAAAATAAAACAAGAAACTCAGTGTCCCTTGCCCGGACATGGGTTACTGGGGCCCCACCCTGGAGCCAAGCCTTGGGGAGGGGCCCGTCAGCGAGCGCCTGGTGACTGGGTCTCCACCCATGGGGCCCGGTCGGGCTCAGCCCGAAGGAGCATCATGGGCTTGCTTTCCTGTTGACCCACCACCTGCAGGAAGGGCCATGGGCTCTGGAACGAATCTCCTTGAGAGGGGCTGGACCTTATTCCACTCTGACGCCTCTCACCATAGGCAACTCCAATCTGGTGTGGGTCTACTCGTAGCCCCATGACTTGGTGCCTGTGTGTTGGAGTTTTCCCCAGTAGATGAGAGGGTGGCTTCCCTTCACGTTCGAGTGGGGGGACAAGCTCTGACTGTTGTTTGTGCCTATGCGCCGAACTGCAGGTCAGAGTATCCGGCCTTCTTGGAGTCCTTGACAGGGGTGCTGGTAGGTGTGCCAGCTGGGGACTTCTTTATTCTGCTGGGGGACTTCAATGCCCACATGAGCAATGACAGTGTGTCATGGAGGGGCGCGATTGGGAGGAACAGCCTCTCTGATCTGAACCCAAGCTGGGTTCTGTTGTTGGACTTCTGTGCTAGTCATAGTTTGTCCATCACGAACACCATGTTCGTACATAAGGGTGTGCATAAGTGCACTTGGCATCAGGACGCCCTAGGTCGTAGATCGATGATTGACTTTGTAGTCGTGTCATCTGATTTGCAGCCGTTTGTTTTGGACTCTTGGGTGAAGAGGGGAGCTGAGCTGTCAACTAATCACCACCTGGTAGGGAGTTGGATCAGATGGCGGGGGAAGATGCCAGACAGACCTGGTAGACCCAAATGTGTATTGAGGGTTTGCTGGGAACGCCTGGCAGAAGAACCGGTCCGAGAGATCTTCAACTCAAACCTCCGGTTGAGATTTAACCGCATCCCAGCTGAGGTGGGGGACATTGAGTCTGAGCACGCCTGGCTTGTTGAGGTAGCTGTCTTGAGCTGTGGCCACAAGGTTGTCGGTGCTTCTCGCAGTGGCCATCCACAAAATCAGTTGTGGACACCCCGGGTTAGGGAGGAGTCCTATCGGGCCTTGTTGGCCAGTGGGACTCTGGAGGCAGCTGGGGAGTACCGGAGGGCCAAGCGGTCTGCAGCTTTGGCTGTTGCTGGGGTAAAAGCTTGGATGTGGGATGAGTTCGGTGAGACCTTGGATAGAGATTCTCGGTCGGCTCCGAGAAGATTCTGGCAAACCATCAGGCGACTGAGGGGAAAGCAGCACTTTACTAACACTGTGTTCAGTGAAGATGGGGTGCTGTTGATTTCAACGAGTGATGTCGTTGGGAGGTGCAAGGCATATTCTCGGACCTTCTCAACCCCACCAAAGCGTCTTCCATGGAGGAAGTCGAGTCGGGGGACTTTGGGGTTCATCTGTCCATAACTGTGGCTGAGATCGCTGAGGTAGTTAAAAAAAGCTCCAAGGCAGCAGGGCTCCAGGAGTGGATGAGATTCACCCTGATTTCCTTAAAGCTCTAGATGTTGTGGGACGGTCTTGGTTGGCATGCCTTTGAAACATTGAGTGGACATCGGGGGCAGTGCCACTGGATTGGTAGACTGGGGTGGTGGTTCCCCTCTTCAAAAAGGGGGACCGGAGGGTGTGCTCCAATTATAGGGGCATCATTCTCCTTAGCCTACCTGGTAAGGTCTATTCAGGGGTACTGGAAAAGCGAGTCCAATCGTTGGTCGAGCCTCAGATCCAGGAGGAACAATGTAGATTTTGTCCTGGCTGTGAGACACTGGATCAGCTCTTTACCCTCACTAGGGTCCTCGAGGGGTCATGGGAGTTTGCCCATCCAGTCTACATGTGTTTTGTGGACTTGGAGAAGGCATTCGACCGTGTTCTTCAGGGTATGCTGTGGGGGTTGCTCTGTGAGTATGGAATTGGGGGCTCAATGTTACAGGCTGTTCAGTCCCTATACAAGTGGTGCAAGAGTTTGGTTCGCATTGCCAGTAGTAAGTTGAACCCCTTTGGGTAGGAGTTGGACTCCGCCAGGGCTGCCCGTTGTCACAGTTTCTGTTCATGACTTTTATGGACAGAATTTCTTGGCGCAGCCAGCTGGTGCAGGGTTTCCCGTTCGGTGGGCTCAGGATTCCATCTCTGCTCTTTGCAGATGATGTGGTCCTGTTGGCGTAATTGTGCCATAATCTTCAGCTCTTACTGGAGTGGTTCACAGCAGAGTGTGAAGCAGCTGGGATGAGAATCAGCACCTCCAAATCTGAGGCCATGGTCCTCAAAAAAAAATGGGTGGATTGCTCTCTTCGGGTCGAGGGTGAGGTTCTGCCTCAAGTGGAAAAGTTCAAGTACCTTGGGGTTTTGTTCACGAGTGAGGGAAGAATAGAGCGTGAGATTGACAGACGGATTGGTGCAGCATCTGTAGTAGTGCGAACTCTATACCGGTCCATTGTGGTGAAGAGAGAGCTGAGCTGTAAGGCAAAGATCTCTGTTTACCAGTCGATCTACGTTCCTACCCTCACCAATGGTCATGAGCTCTGGGTAGTGACCGAAAGAATGAGATTGCGGATGCAGGCTGTTGAAATGAGCTTTCTCCGCAGGGTAGCTGGACTCTCCCTTAGAAATAGGGTGATAAGTTCAGTTATGCGGGAGAGACTCGAACTAGAACCGCTAGTCCTCCATGTCGAGAGGAGCCAGTTGAGGTGGTTCGGGCATCTGGTAAGGATGCTCCCTGGTCACCTCCCTAGGCAGGTGCTTCAGACATGTACAACTGGGAGGAGTCCTCAGGGAAGACACAGGACACGCTGAAGAGACTATGTCTCTTGGTTGGCCTGGGAACATCTTGGAATCCTCCCAGAAAAGCTGGAAGAGGTGGCTGTGGAAAGAGATGTCTGGGCCTCCCTGCTCAAGCTGCTGCCCCCGTGACCCGACTTTGGAACAAGCGGAAGATAATGGATGGATATATAGCAGATGTGACGTGAAACTCACACTTGTCTGCGATTCAACGCTCAGACAGAGAGTTGTGGCAGGTCCTCTACTTTAATTCAGTCCCAACTCATCAGA
>NC_056512.1:30839060-30855532 GCF_014905685.2 Nematolebias whitei | reverse complement strand
TCAGAAGCCAAGATGGTAAGAGGATCACCAATTCCACCATTGTTGCGCAGAAAGATAGTGCAGCAATACCAGAATGGTGTTACCCAGCGTAAAATAGTAAAGACTTTTAAGTTATCATCATCAACCGTGCATATCATCATCAAAAGATTCAGAGAATCTGGATCATATGCATCTTAGCTTACATTACTACCTCGAAATACGTGTTCAAATTCATCCATCCTGCTGCACCATTATAGTCTACCTTGTTGTTGCTCAATATCTCTCTTTATGACATTGTAAATATTTTAATTAATTACTTTTTCACTTTTTGGTACCTTTTTTAGGTGTACCCTTATTGTATGCTTTTGTGTTTTTGTTGTTGTTCGTTTGTTCTTTGATTTTTTTTTAGTGAGTCAAATTGGTTCTTCTCATTTCGCATTTCATTGTACTGTTCACCCTGTTAGCCTTGCATATGACAAATAAACACAACTGGAAAACAATGCATTATGTTTCAAAACAAAGGCGCTCATTTGTCAAAAAACAACAGCGATCAAAATGTAAAAAAAAAAAAAAAAAAACAGTTCAATTTACTTTAATAAAAAAATGGATGGATAGTCTTTAGTTGGACAACCGAGAATTGAAGCCTTCAGGTGCTTCAAAGGAGCAACAACTAGGACTGAATTCATCCCAAGTATGTAGAGAACCCCTTCTCAATTCATCTCAGAACTGTGAAGGGAGGGAGCTGGGACACCGGACACCCCCACCCCCCACTCCACCCCCTTCAATACAATTCAACGTTTATTTATACAGGTTAGTGATTGAGCCTCAAGGTCTCATTGAGAGACCTGTAATCCGTGAAACTGCAACTAAAACCATCACACTGAAAAGCAGGAATGTTTAGATACAAACCTAATCTGTGAAGCTGAGCTTTTGGGTTGAAAACAGCATCTTGAGTTTTGTTGTGTTGCTGTTTGTCCCTTAAACGACATCGTTCCTCTTTATAATTTGCGAATGTTGTTTCCAGCAACTCCAACATTTCTTCAGCAGCCACTTCCTCTCGTTGTTCAGCCTGCTGTCTCCTCATCTCTGTTAGCTAAAGTTTCCATAAAATAATAGATACGGAACGGGTACAGACGAACCGAAGTCAAGGAAATTTATTTACTGTAAGTTTCAGGAAATTAACTCGTAGTCTAAAAGTACACACAATATCTCGCATTTTTTATTTTCATTAGCGTAAAAAACGTACTTCAAAAAAAAAAAAAAAGTACTTCCTGTCACTCTTCTTCTGGTAATGTTTCAGCTATGCAGCGGTATTATTTGTTCCGCAGCGACGCCATCTGTTCAACAGAAGAACTGCAGTGAGTGCACCACGTAAATAGAAAAAATATACAGTATATATTTTTTGAAACATCATCTTGTAGGTTCTTATTTTGTGGTTGGGAAATAATAGTTTGATGCATTACCGCCACCAACTGGTGTGGATTATCACGGTATATTATGTAATATTTGTATAATAAGGTCATACTATGTTAATCAAATTCGTTTTGCTTTGTTTTTTAAATCTAATTATCTGATAAATGCTTGCTCTATAAGTTCTTTTTAAGTGTGTATCTTTTTAAAATATTTTACAATTATTTCCTCATGTGCATTCTTTCCTGTTCACATATCTGACATTTCAATGCATGTAACACTTTTTTTTTCATTCATTCATGCAACCTTTATTTATAAAGGTGTCTCATTGAGCCACGAGGACTCATTTACAAGAGAGTCCTGTTTTAAACAAAGAACACAGATGACGTACAGACAACAACAGACAGTCATTAAAAATTGAAAAAGCAAATTAAACTAAACTGGAACACAATTGGGCAAATCCTACTTTTTTTTTTTTTTTTTTTCTCCCATAATCTTCTTCTTAAAGACTCTTCACTCTTAGAAACAGCACCTTCTCATAGTGGATCAAACTTTGTTGGTGACAGACAAAACTATTTGTTCACATGCAAAATGAGGACCATCAGCCAAAAAAAATTGGTCTTTAGTGCCCTGATGGCCTCTTGCTATCCATAGAGGACTGAGTGATACTTGCAATAACTGCACTGTAAGAGAGTGACCGTGATCACATTTACTCTGTGTATAAATACATAAAGTTCACACAAGAAGATGTAAAAAAATGGCAGGTTGGCTTTCTTGGACTGTGAGGTCTCATTCTCTGATAAAGGACATTTGCAAACTGAACTGCAAACCCACCCAGTGATACCTTTTCCAAGAGCCTGTAACTCAAATCTTCTGTCAGCAGGCACTGGGCAAGCAAGATCCTACAGAAGGCACAAACCCAGCTGCTGAATGAACAGGGGAGAAAGATCAATTATACCACTGAAGCTTTAGAGGCCAAAGAAGAGCACATCTGACAGAAACTAACAGCACACCTAGATCAGACCACATTTCAGTTTCATTCTTCAGTTTGGTCGGATTATTGGCTTTATTTGAGATGTTTTCTACAATGTTTCTCTTCCCGCCTTGATGTTGTACTTTTCAAATAAATTCTCCTTATTCACTTGTGTTCCTTCCTCCTTTCTTGTTCTCGCCTCTTTTCCTTCCCTGCTGCAGGACAAGGAGCCTTCGCGGGATCATCCCACTGGAGAATCTCAGCATCAGGGACGTGGAGGAGCCCAGGAAGCCTGTATAAAGTGTTGTCTCATCACAGACCAAAGCTTTCCTTTTAATATTTACCTTGCTGTGTGTTTAGAAAACTACTTCTTGGCTGAAGATGATTGTCTGCTGGTTGCCATCTCCTCCAGAACTGTTTCGAGTTGTACAATCCTAATCACAAAGGCCAGGTGATCAAAGCCTGCAAGACAGACGTGGATGGGCGTGTTGTTGAGGGCAACCATGTTGTTTACAGGGTATCAGCACCCACGCCTGAGAAGGAGTGGATTCAATTTATCAAGTTAAGCGTCCTCTTAAAAACAGTGTCAAAGACTGCTTCTTTGGCTTCTAAAAGCTTTGTAGGTCAAGGCACTTTTTTATGATAAACTTGCTAACTTTAACATTCTTTGTAAAAGCTGTTAGTAATATTACGTGTATCTACATAAAGCTTAAAGCGGTTTCATGATGTATTCCTTACTGATGTTTATCACAACCTACTTTGTTTAAATAAGCTGTAAGTCATAAAACAAACTTTAAAACACTTCATAATGAAAAGCTCATATTGTCATCTTTGTGCAGAGATGTGCTGTTTGATCCTGCATGGCTGATCACAACCAGCTGTGTAAACAGGAAGAACATGATTTGTTGTTTTCCATGAGTGAAAAAGTGGTGCCCCTAGAGGTTATCTGGTTAAATAGTCAGTGTCGGAGAGATTTGTCATACAAGCCACATGTGGTACATGTCGTGGAACGAGATTATGTACACAGGGTCCCCGTTGCATACCACAATAAAATGTAAAATAAAAAACAGTAATAAGATCTAAGATATGAACCAATAAAAACATCAACTAAATAAATATACATTAAGCACTAATAGCATAAAAACAATACGACGAACAGTAGCATGAACATGAGTCTGTGAGCAGATGAGCATGAAACAGATCAGCAGCAACATGAAACAGATCAGCAGCAACATGATGTGATTTTCCACAGTGATAATCCTGATTATATATTATCCTGATTAGATTCATGAGTCTTAACAGCTTCAGAGTAGAAGCTATTCCTCAGTCTAGTGGTTCTGCCCCTTTTCCAGTGTCACGGTGCAGGTCGGATATTTCCGGCTCGACCCGTGTTTCAGGTCTTTTCCATAGTACTTGGGACCGGCTCAACTCCCAGAATTCTGGCCCGGCTTCTCAAGGTGTCCAAGCGACCTGAGCCGTGACGTCAGAAACACTGTTGGTCACTGATTGGTCGGGGGGAGGGGTCTGTAGAGTTTTTCCAAACAACCCAATTCACCATTTTTCTCTACAGCCTGCCATTCTATGTTCTAGAATTGCGCCGCTCAAGGTGCATGTTGGAGCAGCTCTGTTACTTTCATTCTGAGATTTTGCTTTTGGAAACTTTAATTCCTCTTTTTCTGGATGTAAATCACATTTTTTGGATGATTGTTTCCTCTGGTAGCAGATGCTGTGTAGCTGGAAGGACTTTTACTGAGGCTTTTTTAGTTTTGGACATTTGTTATGATGCGTAACCATGGCAACAAGGCAGTTTTCTACAACCAACAGCTGATTAACATCTCAAAAGCTCAAATAATATCTCAACTACAGCCCCAAATCTCAAATGAGTTGAAAGGATGTTCTGTGGACACATTCTCATCTACCTGCCTGCTGTGCTCGAGTGCCTGACCACTGAGATCCTGGAACTAGGAGGAAACACGGCTCATGACAGTGGAAGGACAGGATCGTCCCTCGACACCTACAGTTGGCTGTCCGCAGCGACGAGGAGCTCGGCAGACTGCTGGGAGGAGTGGCCACTCTGGGAGGAGTTCTGCTCGACATTCGGCGGGTCCTACAGCCCGGGGGAACCAAGAGGCCAGCCGAGTCTGGGTGGACGGATCGGACGGCATCTGCAGCCAGTTTCTTAGGATCCACTGTGGGATGGACCTTTACAAGAGATCCTTCCTGCCTACAGCCATCAGTATCTGTAACATCTCTTAATGAAATGAGGATAATGAGTTACAACAACAAATAATTTCCCTTTGGGATTAATAAAGTATTTTTGAATTGAATTTAATTGAATGCATAGAGGGCAGCACGGTGGCGCAACTGGTAGAGCTGCTGCCTCTCAGCGAGAAGGTCCTTGATTCAAACCCCGGTCCAGGGGCCTTTCTGGGTGGAGTTGGCATGTTCTCTCCGTGCATGCGTGGGTTTTCTCCGGGTGCTCCGGTTTCCTCCCACAGACCAAAAACATGCATGTTAGACTGATTGGTAACTCTAAATTGTCCCTAGGTGTGAGTGAGAGAGTGAATGGTTGTCTCGTTTGTCTCTATGTGGCCCTGTGATGGACTTGCGACCCGTCCAGGGTGTACCCCGCCCCTCGCACAGTGATTGCTGGACATGGGCACCAGCGACCCCCGTGACCCAAAAATGGAATAAACGGGTAAAGAAAATGGATGGATGGATGGATGGATGAATTCATAGATATCATATAATCACTAGATCCCTCATTGGCTGCTGCGGCGCAAGATCTGCAGTGGAAGTGGTCTCCAGCTACAAGTACTTGGGTGTGCACCTGAATGACAACATCAGCTGGGGCAACACCACCAGCCTGATCAAGAACTCTCATCAGAGACTCTACTTCCTCAGGCGGCTGAGATGAGCTGGGCTGGGAAGCTCAGTCCTCACCTCCTTCTACTGGTGTGCAGTGGACAGACTAGAAATACTTCATAAAAATGTAAGCAATGTCAAAATATGAAGATTAATGTGCAACAGGATGTACATTCTGATTGTACAGAATAATAACATTTTTGTTTTCTGTTTTAATATATTTTAAAGCACAATTTTGCACAAAAACAGTGATTAAAAAATGTTCTGAATCTTTTATACCAAATCAACATTCTGGTTAAGACCAGGAGAGCCAAGCTCCAGCTAATGACCGACAGAACCGTAGCTCAGGATTGTAAGACACAAAACTGTGCGCCAGCTGGATGGACTAGTTGGTGACTTTTAAAAAGACATTTGAATGCGGATTCGCTGCATCAGTGCTCCAGGAGTGCGCAGACAGAGGAATATAAAAGAGGAACGCTGTCCGTTTCTTCGAAATTTAACAAGAAATGCACCTAAAACAGTTATGTTTGCTCGAAATTGAAGCAAAGGTGTGTCTCAGTTGAACTTTTACTTAATAAATGTACATTAATGGTCAAATTAGCTGCATTTCGCCGGGGCAGTGCAGCTAGTTTGACGGTTCAAAGCAGCTAGCAGAACGAAGGTGGGGGGACTTTGGCAAGCTGATTGTGTCATTAATAGCTGGTGAAAATTTTCAGTTGTCAAGGACATGGTAAATTATTTTCAGTAATCCAGGACATGGTAAATTCAAAAAAAGTTCAAGAAAAAAAAAAACAAAGTATAAAGTATAATAAATAAAGTCCAGTTTTTGTATCAAACTTTTTTTAATTTGTCATTATAGCCACGTTTACCCATTACATGAAACAACAGCAGGCCATATTATATGACTACTCTGCTACCATCCAGTGGCTGAAAGTGGTACTGCTCAAAGTTTTTTTTTTCAGTCTGAATGAATGAAAACTGTCATATCTCAGCCAAAAATAGGTTTATAAATATGGGCAAAAAAATCATAATCGTAGGCCATGTAAATTATGACAAAAACTGTGACTTATAGGGCGAAAAATACGGTACCTCTTCTGGGGTAAGTTGAACTAGACTTTTACATAAGTTTACTTATTAAAAAAATTGAAGAATCACCTAGTGGACAAATATAAAAGTCAAAAGTTTGGTAGCAAAGGTACAAAGAAAAACATTACTGAAAGGAATGCGTTATTTTATGATATGAGATTAAAACAGACAAAACAAGGGTTATTATTCACAGCTAAACTGCTTTCCTCTGGTGTGGATTCGCATGTGTCTGTTTAAATTTGACTTAAGTCCAAACCTTTGTCCACAAAGATCACAAACAAATGTTTTCTGTCCTGTGTGGACTATTATGTGTGAATTTAAATGTGACTTCCGTCCAAACTTTTGTCCACAAAAATCACAAACAAATGTTTTCTGTCCTGTGTGGACTATCATGTGCAAGTTTAAATCTGACTTCCGTCCAAACTTTTGTCCACAAAAATCACAAACAAATGTTTTCTGTCCTGTGTGAACTATCATGTGTGAGTTTAAAGTTGATTTCTGTCCAAACATGTGTCCACAAAGATCACAAACAAATGTTTTCTGTCCTGTGTGGATTTTCATGTGTCTGATTAAATTTGACTTCCGTCCAAACTTTTGTCCACAATGATCACAAACAAATGTTTTCTGTCCTGTATGAACTATCATGTGTGTGTTTAAATTACCCTTTTGGTCAAATCTTTTTCCACAGTCTTCACAACTAAATGAGTTCCGTTTTGACTGTTTTTTCTTGATTGAGCCTCCAGTTTTCTTCACTTCAAAACATTCCTTGATAACCAAACAACTTGAAGACATCACTGACTGACTTGTCTTGTGAAAATGTTTTCCATGCTCAGTGAAGCTGCAAGATTTGTTGACAGTGTTTAAGCCTAACTCAGAAGCTCTGCCCTCCTTCCAGTCTTTGTCACCATCTTCAGGTTCTGATCCAGAGTTTGATAAGTCTTTTAGCTGAGAGTCAGAGTCATTCACATCATCACCTTCATCATCCTCACTGACTTCAGTCTCTGAAGAGCTGCAAACATCTCCATAAGAATTTAGATCTGGGTTCCTGGTAGTCTCTGCTCCTCCACATTCCTCTCCACCAGTTGCTGCTTTCATTTGGTCAGCTGAGCTGCTGGTTGGAAGATCTTCCTCTTTTACTTGGTGCAGATGAAGCTGTAAAAACAGAGGTTTCTCTTCATCTTCTTCACTCTTCAAAGGAACAGCAGTGAATGCAAACCCGGTGTCATCAGTCTCCTTTTTCACACAAAACTGCTCTCCCTCTTGACTGGTCCACAGTTCCTCCTCTTCCTCCTTTATGTTGAGGGTCTCTGGATCCTGTTGGTCCACACCAAGTATCTGTACTTCAAGAGCTTCTTCTTTAATCAGCACCATCTGCTGAACATCTGCAGGGAACACTGAAAACACAAACATCAGGCACAATTATAACTTTATATTCACACATACAGTGTTGGCTGAAAGTTTGTGAAGACTTTAAAACTTTCCACATTTCTGCATAAAAATGACAAAACATCATAAGATTTTCACACAAGTTCTAAAAGTAGATAATGAGAACCTAGTTAAACAAATGAGACAAAAATATTATACTTTGTGGCGGACACAAATGTATATATTTCAGGTTAAAATATGCTCTTATTGTGAAAGTGACAGAATATAAACAGAGTGGATCAACGGTTGTAATTCATTCGTTTTTCTGAGCTTGATGTTGGAAACGTAGAGAATAAATCGAGACTCAAAATATTTTTTGTTTCATTCTGCCGACTTCCACATTGGTGACCCCGAACATCTGAACATGTTTTCGAATGAGAACTTACCAGATGCCGAGGCTGCTTCTCCATCAGCCGTGTTTTTGGACCAAGTTTTTTGCCGGGCAGATGTTGCTCCAACCGCCGTGGTCTTGTCTCCTCCCACCGCTTCATCTGCTGTGTTTGCGGACATTATTAAGTTTCCAGAGTTCTGGCAACACGATCCGAAACCATGGTTCCAGCATGTGGATGCCCAGTTTCATCTCCGTCAGATAACCACAGACGAGACCAAGTACTTTCACGTCGTTGCTGCTTTGGATTCTGGTTCCACCCACTGTCTGATGGGTCTGCTGCGGGACCCACCAAGCACTAACAAATATAGTGCGCTCAAGGAGAACCTGCTGCGGCTTTACCAACTGTCAGACGGGCTGACAGTTTGTTGTCCCTGAGTGACTTGGGGGATCGCAAGCCCTCCGAGCTGATGGAGAACATGCTGGCGTTACTTGGCTCAGGGGATGTTTCCTTCCATTTTACGCACCTGTTTCTTCGACAACTTCCTCTACCTTTCACACCGCACTGGCCAGCTCCCCACTGGCCAGCTCCCCACTGGCCAGCTCCCCACTGATCCGGACAAAGGATTATTGCTCCCTAGCTGAAGAAGCACTTCCAGGCACTACAGTGAGCAGGCACTTTTACCAGGTGTAACTCAAAGGGGGGTGGAGGCTGTTGATGCCGTGGCTGCGGTGACGGAGCGGCGGATGGACGACGTGCTTTGCTTCTACCACTGCCAATTTGGAGTAAAAGCAAAGCGCTGCATTCCTCCATGTTCATTCCATGCATCAGGGAAACGAGAGGGCCGGCGCTAGCAGCTGTGTGTGCTGGCAGCTCAGATAAGCTGCTTCTCATCATGGACAAGGTTTCTGGATGGCGTTTCCTGGTGGACTCGGGTGCACAGTAGAGCATTATACCAGCTTCATCTACAGATGCCTTGTGTCAAAGTAACAGACCCCAACTGGACGCATCTAATGGCACCCCCATTCAAAATTTTGGATAGAGGTCGATGACTGTGTGTTTGTTTCAACGGATGTCAGTTCCAGTGGGACTTTGTAATAGCTTCTGTGTCTGTACCTATTTTGGGCACTGATTTTTTTATGTGCTTTGAGCCAGGTTACTAGTGCATGTTGCTAATAGCTGCTTAATCGATGCTGTGTCTTTTGATACCTACCCCTGTAAACTTGGAGGTCCTGCCCATCAACCTCTAGCTAACATGCTCGCCACAGGTGATGAGTATCAGCGTTTGCTGTCAGAGTTTCCTGCTCTGACTGTTTCCACCTTTTCTGCTACCATAGCTAAACATGAGGTGGAACATTGTATCACTACAGTTGGTTCACCGGTTTTTGCACGAACACACCACCTAGATACCACTAAGCTAGCAATAGCTAAGGAGGAGTTTGTTAACATGGAACGTCTTGGCATTGTGAGATGTTCCAAAAGTCCATGGGCATCCCCCTTGCACATGGTGCCAAAGGCCGATGGGGGTTGGCGACCCTGTGGGGATTTTTGGCGCCTTAACAATGCAACCAGTAATGACTAGGGCTGTATACCGAACCAAGGTTCTTTTATGGCACCGACTGAACTGCGTCAGTCGGTGTATGGATTGAAACATCACTCTTCTTTCGGTGTTAAGTTTCGATATTGGATGCAACGTGTCACGTGGTTTCAGCACGCAGGCAGGTAAAACACAGACATATGACAAACAGACTACGTGTTTACACCCAGAGCTGTATAGGGCTGCCCTACAGCTGTATGTCTATGGTGCTGGTTACGCCCACAGACGGGGTTCACGTGTGCAGCGCGTGTGGCGTCCAACGGCTTCAATTTACGAGCGGAAAATTGCTCTGCGTTTGTCTTCAAGGGAGACCACAGCCTCCCCCCCTCCTCTCAGCGTTAAAGTCAGCCTGTGAGTGTTGAATGGCCTGATTCAACATCTTCATGACCGGACTCTGCTTCGCTCCGAGGACGGAGCTGTGTCTGGGATTTCAGCTGGTAGGTTTACGTTTGTTAACGTTACTGCAGCTTAATACGAGCATCGTGGTGAATTAAACTAGGATTCATGTAATGCTAACTTTAAGATATTAGTGTGGAGCTTTATTTTATGGTTATGTAGCTAGCTAAAATCACAAGCCAACTAAAAATTGACACTAACAGATAAAGTTTGTAAAAATGTGCTCATCCATTGGATCAGCTGGTTAAACAGTTCACCTAATGTTCACAGTTTTTTTATGTTCTCCTCACAGGAACCTCTACCCTGATGTGAGGAGGACAGATACTGACAAAAGAAAAGCGAGATGGGGGGGGGGGGGGGGGGGCACTGCCTTTTTCTACAGTAGCAGCTCCATGGTGGAGGCAAGTAAGCTGTAAAGGATATTGTTGACCAGTTAAACTTTTATCTCTCAGCCTAGGTAATGGTTTTTGATCAATAACACAACCATGTTATTGTTGATGTTTTGTGTTATCATGTCGGTTAGGGAGATGATAAGAGCCCTAAACCCCAGAGAACCACTGAGAAGATTCAGGAAGAGACACAGAGGTACAGAAGTCTGACATCAAACCTAACCTCAGTGAATCCAGTGACCTGGTGGTGGAATGTGAGGTACACACTATGTCAGTGCTATCAAACTGGCAACCAGGTATCTGTGTGTGCAACAGCATCATCCACACCCCCAGAGCGAACAATTTCTACTGCTGGAGACACCATCAGCCAGGAGCGGGTTTGTTTGTGTCCAGAGAAAGCAGACATGCTGATTTTTCTGAAGAAAAACTGTTAAGTGAAAAGGTCCTCAGTGTGTAGCAGTGAGCATTAGACACTGACATGTCACTGGTTTGCAACTGTTCTTTTGACTTGAAATTATTTGTTTATTTTTATGTAAGAAAACTGCTTGGAATGGAAAAATACTAAAGTTAAAAAATAAAACTCACAATTTGTACTGTAATGTGTAACGTAATTTTCTTCTTGTTAGAACTGATATTAATTACAAAATTGGTACCGAAAAAAGAACCGTCCAGAAATCAACACCGACGTGAAGGTACCGACACCGGTACCGATTTTTTTTTTTTTTTTTTGAAAAAAAAGGTACCCAGCCCTAGAGCAGGTCCAAGAAAAAGTTTGTGAGTACAGAGCTTCAAGGTGTCCTTCCCTTGAAGATGACTCTTCTTTGATGGAAAGACAATGAGGACAAATACAACCACACAGCAAAATGAGCAAAGTGCTTCCTCTTTATTCCTGCTACCTGTTGTTAGTGAGCGGTTTTCTCCACAGCTGGAGATAATGTCACTGCAACTAGATCTGTGCTTTTGGCAGAAAACGTGGACAAGTTGTTTTTTTTGGCCAAAAAGTTAAAACTTGATTAGTTAGATTGTTAACGGTCTGTTGCTGCTTATTGTTCTGGTACTGACTGTTATTGTATTTATTAAGATTTTCATTATTGTTAGTATAGTTTATCTATTGTAAAGAGTGACATTTATTTAAAATATCATCCAAATGGGTTGCTTTTATTTATTTGTATATAAACGTATTGTTTACTTGGCATATTTTCAAAATAAACATTTTGTAAGTCTTTGTTTTGGCCTTTTTTTTGTACTAAAAATTAACCGAACCGAGCCCTCCTTGAAACTGAACCGAAATGTGATTTTAGCGTACCGTTACACCCCTACTGTATACTATGTAAATGACTTTAGTAAAAGTGTGTATGTTAAGATAGGCAATATATGCTCTCATTTGTACTTCCTGTATGGAGTGTATATAAACGCGAGAGTTTAATAAAACATTTCTCTTCTCTTCTGATGAAACCAGGAAGCTGATGTTGTATATTTAGTCCTTCGTCCTTTTTACTGGTATTTTCGTTATTCATGCAAATTCTGCTGGAAGAAGCATCTTTGCTAACAGGTTATGGGCCCAGCAAATGATGAACACAGTGAATGCTGAACCAGGAAATACTGAAGGAAAAGTTTGCCACTAGAAAAGTCCACACAGAAAAGTACAGAGTGTTTGGTGAGGACTAGAATGCCAATTTCTCCTTCTCTTACTCCGCTCCTGTTTCCTGGAATATCTTGCAAAAAGATCTGAAGCTCTCGACCTTGACCTCTCTAAGTGGCTTCAAACATCTGTTAAGTTCCTGGCAAAAAACAATGCAGACATGTTCCTGTTTTAGTTTTCTAAATCGCCTTATAATCTAGCTGTTTTTTCGCTACTTTTCAATATCCTTTGAATAACCTTTTTATTTCAATTTGTTTTAAAAAAAATTGTACACATCCTTTATGAATGTCTATTGTTGTCCACTGTGGTCATCACTCTTTGTTAAAATTCAGGTCTCTCTTGTAAATGAGTCCCCGAGGCTCAATCAGGGGTAACCTGTATAAATAAAGGTTGATTGAAAAAAAAAAAAAAGACCTTGGTAAAATTTAATTCAACCTTTATTTTTACAGGTTGGTCTCAATGAGCCTAGAGGTCTCGAGAGACATGTAATCCGTGAAACTGCAACTAAAACCATCACACTGAAAAGCAGGAATGTTTAGATACAAACCTAATCTGTGAAGCTGAGCTTCTGGGTTGAAAACAGCATCTTGAGTTTTGTTGTGTTGCTGTTTGTCCTTTAAACGACATCGTTCCTCTTTATAATCTGCATCTGTTGTTTCCAGAAACTCGGACATTTCTTCAGCAGCCACTTCCTCTCGTTGTTCAGCCTGCTGTCTCCTCATCCCCGTTGGTTAAAGTTTCCTTTACATAATAGTTTCGGAACGGGTACAGATGAACCGAAGTCAAGAAAATAAAATTACTGTAAGCGTAAAAGACATATTTCTAGTCACTCTTCTTCTGGTGTTGATTCAGCTGTGTAGCGGTATTAATTGCTCCGCAGCGACGCCATCTGTTTAAGAGAAGAACTGCAGTGAGTGCAGCATGTCTGAAGGACAGAAAACATGAGGTCTGTCTGCAGAAAACGTAGTAAGTAAAATAGATATACAGTATATATTTTTTGAAACATCATCATCTTGTAGTTTTTTTTTATTGTGGTTGGAAAATAATAATTTGGTGCATTACCACCACCAACTGGTGTGGAGTGTGGTTCAATCATGGTATATTATGTAATCGTTTCATATAGGGTCATACTCTATTAATCAAATTAGTTTTGCTTTGTTTTTTTTATCTAATTATAATTGATACATGCTTGATCTATAAGTTCTTTTAAAGTGTGCATATTTAAAAAAAAAAAAAAATTATGTCTTCATTTGCATTCTTTCCCGTTCATAGATCTGACATTTTAATATGTAACATCCAATGAAGTTAAGTCAGGTCCTATGGACGTTCGAAAAAAAAAACTGTAGAAACGTTTCGTCTTTCATCCGAGGAGTATTCAGTCTTATAAATAGCACCTTCTTGTAGTGGATCAACCTGTTTTGCTGAAACATTCGAAAAACTCACAATGTTGATATCTTGCCTTATCAAAAAAGTAATACTCCCAAACTCTCTCTGTTAAAACATTGCATGTTTTAAGTTTGATTCAAAATATGTCATATGCTGAATGTTTATTCATGAAAATGTGTTTTAAGTTATCTTTCTTTAAGCTAATACATTTGTCTTATTTCCTCTTTTAAAAGGAAACTTTTAAGGCAGAGAAAAGGGACTTTAGATTTGAAAACAAGGTAAAAGTTAGAACCACCCCTCCTCCCGAGAGGTGGACCTTCATCTCTGTTTCACACAGACAGTATGTTTGACTTTTAAGAAAAACTTCACAAAGACACACTGGAACAAAGAACAGAGGGGAGAAAACACAGGCTTTTGTAGAGAAACTCCGAAGCCAACACACTTCTGCACTGGAACTCAGAGAGAGGAGAAACTCGTTCTGCACTTGACCTCAGAGGAGAAGAGCATCCTTTCTGCAGACGACTTTGAGCAAACGAGGAGCATCCTTTCTGCAGACGACTTTGAGCAAACAAGGAGCATCCTTTCTGCAGACATCTCGAGAGAGATGAGATGAAAAGATACAGAACCAACCCAGCACCTTCCCAGAGTGAACTGTGAGTAATCAATCCAGAACAGTTATCCATTGAACCAGGTCCAGAGAGAGGATCACAATCTTCCATATCCAAAGTAACTCGAGGGATTGCCTTCTGCACCTGCCTGGTATCTCCGGAGGCTGTTCATGGGACAACTCTAATGGTTTCATCAATTTGCTGATGACCTTACATCACAGTAATTGCACACTAAACTTAAACAGCGTTCAGTCTAGAAATAAACCAGTCCAAAGTCTGCCTTCTAAGTTTCACTAATTTTACTCATCAATTAGACCTTTGATTCAAAGCCATTTGTTATTTGGTTAACTTTTGTCATGCATAATTTATCATATATATCACAGACTATAATTTTTATAATAAATTACATAAAATTCAACTGAATTTGTGATTATTTTGACATATTTGTGTGTATTACTGATTTGATGCCCTTTAAACATGAGAAAAGAACTCGTGTTCAATTTACATTTTGGGGTAAATAGACTGATTTTTCCTCTCCTAGAGAGGTGGTGCCCAAAAACGAGGTTATTTGCATAATACATGCATATCTTATGAGCTTAACTCATAACTGATAATTAACAGTATATTTACACCCTATATCGCTACATTAGTTTTTTGTCTTTAAAGCATTTTTCCATTGCATTTGTTTTTTTTGTGTTTATCTATTTTCTGTGATTGCAGATTTTTTTTCTGTTGCACTTGATCTTTTTATTTATGAGTTAGAATCATTCATGTGTTTGCAGCGTATTCTTTTTCATTTAACCTTTATTTATATAGGTTAATCCCACTGAGCCTCAGGGACTCACAAGACAGAACTGGTTTTAACAAAGAGTGATGACAACAGTAGACAATCATAAAAGGGTGTATACAAATTGAGAATAACAAGTGAAAATAAAGTGGTATCGGTATTTAAAAAAAAATCTATTGAATGGTTTTAACTGTTTGCTGTGTGTTTAGCTCCTTGCAGCTCATTTGCACCTGTCACTCACCGTGGAGGTGGGACTCCTCAGTAGCTCTAACCGTGAAAGACCTCTTCTGGGGTAAGTTGAACTAGACTTCTACAGAATCTCTATTATAAAAAAGTGAAACACCACCTAGTGGACAAATATAAAAATCGAAAGTTTGGTAAATGAGGTAAAAATAAAAAACATCACTGAGGAATGTTATTTTATGATATGATGAGATTAAAAAAAAAGACAAAACAAGGGTTATTACTCACAGCTAAACTGCTTTTGTCTGGTGTGAATTATCATGTGTGTCTTTAGATTACCCTTTCTGTTAAACATTTTTCCACAGTCTTCACAACTAAACTGTTTCTGTCCTGTGTGAACTATCATGTGTGTATTTAAATTTGACTTCTGTCCAAACCTTCGTCCACATAGATCACAAGCAAATGTTTTCTGTCCTGTGTGAACTGTCATGTGTCTGTTAAAAGTTGACTGCTGCCCAAACCGTTTTCCACAAAGATCACAAGCAAATGTTTTCTGTCCTGTGTGGACTATCATGTGTCTGTTTAAAATTGACTTCCGTCCAAACCTTTGTCCACAAAGCTCACAAGCAAATGTTTTGTCTCCTGTGTGAACTATCATGTGTGTGTTTAAATTTGACTTCTGTCCAAACCTGTGTCCACAAAGATCACAAACAAATGTTTTCTGTCCTGTGTGGATTATCATGTGTCTGTTTAAAATTGACTTATGTCCAAACATTTGTCCACAAAAATCACAAGCAAATGATTTCTGTCCTGTGTGAACTATCATGTGTCTGTTTAAAATTGATTTCTGTCCAAACCTTTGTCCACACACATCACAAACAAATGCTTTGTGTCCTGTGTGAACTATCATGTGTGTCTTTAGATTACCCTTTTTGTTAAACATTTTTCCACAGTCTTCACAACTAAACCGTTTATGTCCTGTGTGAACTATTATGTGTGAGTTTAAAGTTGACTTCTGTCCAAACTTTTTTCCACAGTCTTCACAACTAAATGAGTTCTGTCTTGACTGGTTTTTCTTGATTGAGCCTCCAGTTTTCTTCACTTCAAAACATTCCTTGATAACCAAACAACTTGAAGACATCACTGATGGACTTCTCTTGTGAAAGTGTTTCTCATGCTCAGTGAAGCTGCAAGATTTGTTGACAGTGTTTACGCCTGACTCAGGAGCTCTGCTCTCCTTCCAGTCTTTGTCACCATCTTCAGGTTCTGACCCAGAGTCTGATAAGTCTTTTGGCTGAGAGTCAGAGTCATTCACATCATCACCTTCATCATCCTCACTGACTTCAGTCTCTGAAGAGCTGCAAACATCTCCATAAGAATTTAGATCTGGGTTCCTGGTAGTCTCTGCTCCTCCACA
>NC_056512.1:30821299-30834060 GCF_014905685.2 Nematolebias whitei | reverse complement strand
ATGTACCACATGAGGTGCGAATGACAATAAAGAAACTCTGACTCTGATAACTGATATGTTTATTCTACACTTCCCCCTGCATTAATTTAATATTCCTGTTTGTCAGTTTTCTGTTATCCCCTGTTTTTTTCTTTTCTCACCAGTATTTCATTGATGTGTACATTGTTATAAAGAATGTTACACCCCCCCCCCCCCCCCAAAAAAAAAAGATGCACTTTAAGGTCAGTATTACAAAATATATACAAAAGGTTTTTTTTCTCTTGTTCTGTTTTTTATCAAGTTTGTCTTATGTTGTTAAGTTTTGATTAGTGTTCCGAATTTTGGTTTGAACTTTGTATTGTGAGCTGTTACAAATAAAAATAATAATAAAAAAAATAAAATAAAAAAACTTATGTGTGATCACAATATCTTTCACTGATATATTTTATCACCTGACAATAATGATATTGACTTCAAAATAAATAAAACGTTCAGAAAGACGGAAATCCACTACGGTAACGGAAAATTTTAATCCGTGAAACTGCAACATAAATCATAACAATGAATAGCAGGAATGTTTAGATACAAACCTAATCTGTGAAGCAGAGCTTTGGAGTTGAAAACAGCATCTTGGGTTTTGTTGTGTTGCTGTTTGTTCTCTTTATAATATGCGACTGTTGTTTCCAGAAATTCCATTTCTTCCGTAGCCACTTCCTCTCGTTTAGCCTGCCGTCTCATCTCGGTTAGCTAGATTTTCCTTAAAATAACGGATACGGAACCGGTACAGATTAATCGAACTCAAGAAGATGACATTACTGCAAATGTTACAGAAAATGAACTCGTAGTCTAAAATATACACCCCTCTCATTTCTCGTCGTTAGCGTAAAATACGTCTTTCCGGTGACTCTTCTTCTGGTGTTGGTTCAGCTGTGCAGCGGTATTATTTGCTCCGCAGCGACGCCAGCAGTTTAATAGAGGAACTGCAGTGAGTGACGTCTGCGGAAATCGTTTGTATAAAGTAGAACAGATTGTATTTGTTTTGATTTTTTTTTCTTTTTCAATTGACAATAGAACAATACAAAACATAAAAACATACAAAACTAATGGCAATGACCAGTCCACATTTAACATTCTTTCCAGATAAAATATTTTAAATAATCCTCCCTAACTAATAATACTTTTACAAAAGTATAACATTGTTATAACAACTAGAATCTATAGGCAATTGAAAAGGGGGAAAAAGAGAACAAAACAAACAAACCAAACCAAGCCAAAAAAAAAAAAAAAAACCCAGACAAACATTAAAATAAATAATTTAAAGCAAAGATAAAAAATAAAAATAAAACCTTGGGTTTATAGCAAATTAAATTCTGATATAATTGAGAAAAGTTTGATTGCAGGGGCTGTATTAATTTTGGAAGAGATTTTGTAAAACAACATTTATGAATGTAAAATTTGGCAAGTAGATAATATTATTTATCAAATATTCAACTTTTTAAATTTTTTGTTGGAATTCCAAATCCCTTTCCAGGAAAAAGAATCAATTTGAAGAGACTTAGATATCAGCCAGTTAAGTATTTCCTTCCAAAGATTACTTACAATCTCACATTCATAAAACAAATGTTCTGTTGATTCCAATGATTATTTATAAACATAACATTCCTCCACTTCAAATTTGAATAACTTTTAATGAATTCCTGTGAAGGGTAAATTTAGTTTACAATTTTAAAGTGATTTTTATTTTTAGGAGGGATTGGAAATTTCCAAAAATTAGTTCTGATTGATCAAATTTCTTGTTTGTTAAAGTTTTTTTTAAAGTAACGTTCTTTTACAAGACCCAGGATAGATCTTGTTGATTAAGACTTTTCTTAAAACCATGTTATTGCACTTTTTGTCTACAAAAGTTTGTCTTTTATTATTATTTTATGCAATCTATGGGTTGGGGTCTGAATCTAAGTTATTCTTAATTAAATTAATCAAAGCACTTGGAATGTTATCAACCACACTTCTGTAATCCTCAGAGATACAAACTATTTTATATTTATTACTAAATAAACAACAAATCCCCTTTATTATTTATGAAATGAAGAATAAACCAAATTTGTTTTTCATCCATTCTTCCATGAATATTGATTTTCTTCTCCTTAGAATCAGCTTGTTGTTCCACAATGGGACATTATGTGGACTAAAGTTATGCTTGTAAATCATTTTCTAGTAGAACAGGACCTGTTGATGAAAGGCAGAGTTTCATGGGTAACTTTGAAACCTCAAACTCCATCCATCCATCCATCCATCCATCCATCCATCCATCCATTATCTTTACCCGTTTATTCCATTTTTGGGTCACGGGGGTCTGGTGCCCATATCCAGCAATCACTGTGCGAGGGGCGGGGTACACCCTGGACGGGTTGCAAGTCCATCACAGGGCCACATAGAGACAAATGAGACAAACAACCATTCACTCTCTCACTCACACCCAGGGACAATTTAGAGTCACCAATCAGCCTAACATGCATGTTTTTGGACTATGGGAGGAAACCGGAGTACCCAGAGAAAACCCACGCATGCATGGAGAGAACATGCGAACTCTACCCAGAAAGGCCCCCAACCCGGGATTTGAACCAGGGACCTGCTCGCTGAGAGGCAGCAGCTCTACCAGTTGCGCCACCATGTTGCCCAACCTCAAACTCACATTTCAACAAGAAGTATGCTGCCTAATTTCCTAAACCCAAAATTAGATAAAGAAAAACAAATGTCTTCATTACATCTTAGAAATGACAACATGAAATTATGGCCAGTGCGAAATATAAATGTATAAGCAAAAGTGTTATTTCAGAAGGGTGAATAATATAAAGATAGCTTAAAACTTTGAGGAGAGATGTCCAAATCTAGGACTAATGTTTAAAAATTAGGTAAACTTCATCTGAGGTTCGTGACTAACTTAAAGGCGTCTTAAAAGAACCAACTGGCACTTAAGTCTAAGATGGCCTTTCATCAGGAGGAAGATGGTTTCTCCTACCAGGAGACGTCCTCATTACCAAGTGGATATGATGCGAAAATGAACCTGTGGTTCAGGACGTCCCTCTTCAGGACCGCGTTCCATCGGGCTAAACCGTGCTTGCATCATTCTGGGGTGTTAGAGGAGTTCCATATATGTGTGTGTGTGTTGTGGGTGTGGACTTTCTCTTGTCCAACCAAATGACAAACCTCAAGGACTGGCAGTAACCAAAGAACAAGACCGAAGACTGGACAAGACTGACAAGAAGAACCTCCCCTGAGTTTCAGTTTTATCTGATTCTAAAAAAAATAAAAATAATACATAAAAAAGGGGGGGAGGGGGGTGCTTATACAAATTGTATCCAACCAATGCAACTCTGACCAAACTGACCTGTTAAACAAAGAACAAAGGGCTGCTTAAATGGGGTGGAGTAATCCAAATCTGCCACATGAGGGAGGCACAACAACATAATAAAGGGACAAAAAATAACAAAATGAGCTAAAACAGCATCTGAAACAAATAAAGCAAAACTAACTAACTTAGCACAAGTAAGTGAACACTAAAGTGACAAATTAACCAACTAAAGCCAAATTTAACAAATAGAAGTTCCCCCTTCCCTCAGTCTTTTAGAAAAAGTGGTATGTTCCAGGCTTCCTCCTCCAGCTGATCTGCATTTGCAGCACCTCAAAACAAAAAACAAGTGTTAGTAAACCATTCAGACAAATATTAACTAAAGTGTGTACCCATTAAATAAATACTAACACAATGTGGTGGTGGTAGAAGCATCCACCACACACACCAAGCAGTACACTCCTACAGTGGACCAACCAGTTTGCTGGTGATAACCAGCAAACTATCACCAGTATTAGATTTAATTTATGTTTCTGTCTTTTCATTCATCATTTTAATTGTGTGTTCACAGGTTCTGCACTCTCAGAGACTCTCTGAGCCACCTTTACGCCGTGGGTCATGCTGAGCAACACTGTGTCTACACAGTGCAAACAAAATGTGTGAATCATGAGGGTGATGCACAAAAGGCCTACATTAAAACATTACTACATACTGAGACAATACAGTACAATACAACTTTATTTATAAAGCACTTTAAAACAACACCGTTGGCCAAAGTGCTATATACACTAACACATACAGGTCCTTCTCAAAAAATTAGCACATTGTGATAAAGGTCATTATTTTCCATAATGTAATGATAAAAATGAAACTTTCATATATTTCAGATTCATTGCACACCAACTGAAATATTTCAGGTCTTTAATTGTTTTAATACTGATGATTATGGCATACAGCTCATGAAAACCCAAAATGCCTGTCCCAAAAAATTAGCATATCATGAAAAGGTGCTCTAAACAAGCTATTAACCTAACCATCTGAATCAACGACGTAACTCTAAACACCTGCAAAAGATTCCTGAGGCTTTTAAAAACTCCCAGCCTTGTTCATTACTCAAAACCGCAATCATGGGTAAGACTGCCGACCTGACTGCTGTCCAGAAGGCCATCATTGACACCCTCAAGCAAGAGGGTAAGACACAGAAAGAAATTGCTGAACGAACAGGCTGTTCCCAGAGTGCTGTATCAAGGCACCTCAGTGGGAAGTCTGCGGGAAGGGAAAAGTGTGGCAGAAAACGCTGCACAACGAGAAGAGGTGACCGGACCCTGAGGAGGATTGTGGAGAAGGGCCGATTCCAGACCTTGGGGGACCTGCGGAAGCAGTGGACTGAGTCTGGAGTAGAAACAACCAGAGCCACCGTGCACAGGCGTGTGCAGGAAATGGGCTACAGGTGCCGCATTCCCCAGGTCAAGCCACTTTTGAACAAGAGACTGCGTCAGAAGCATCTCGCCTGGGACTGCTGCTGAGTGGTCCAAAGTTATGTTCTCTGATTACAGTAAATTTTGCATTTCCTTTGGAAATCAAGGTCCCAGAGTCTGGAGGAAGAGAGGAGACACAGAGTTCACATTGCTTGAGGTCCAGTGTCAAGTTTCCACAGTCACTGGGGTGCTATGTCATCTGCTGGTGTTGGTCCACTGTGTTTTATCAAGCGCAGGGTCAATGCAGCTAGCTATCAGGAGATTTTGGAGCACTTCATGCTTCCATCTGCTGAAAAGCTTTATGGAGATGAAGATTTCATTTTTCAGCACGACCTGGCACCTGCTCACAGTGCCAAAATCACTGGTAAATGGTTTACTGACCATGGTATTACTGTGCTCAATTGGCCTGCCAACTCTCCTGACCTGAACCCCATAGGGAACCTGTGGGATATTGTGAAGAGAAAGTTGAGAGACGCAAGACCCAACACTCTGGATGAGCTTAAGGCCGCTATCGAAGCATCCTGGGCCTCCATAACACCTCAGCAGTGCCACAGGCTGATTGCCTCCGTGCCACGCCGCATTGAAGCAGTCATTCATGCAAAAGGATTCCCAACCAAGTATTGAGTGCATAACTGAACATGATTATTTGAAGGTTGGCGTTTATTGTATTAAAAACACTTGTCTTTCATTGGTGGGATGAAATATGCTAATTTTTTGGGATAGGCATTTTGGGTTTTCATGAGCTGTATGCCATAATCATCAGTATTAAAACAATTAAAGACCTGAAATATTTCAGTTGGTGTGCAATGAATCTGAAATATATGAAAGTTTCATTTTTATCATTACATTATGGAAAATAATGACCTTTATCACAATATGCTAATTTTTTGAGAAGGACCTGTACAAGCATAAAAACTATAAACTCAACAGATACCATAAAAGTAATGAACTACCAAATCAAAAAAGTAAACAGTAAAAACTATAAAACAAGTAACTTAAAAACAGTAAAACCAACATTTCAAAATGCATTAAAAGCCAAAGAGAAAAAAAAAGAGTCTTCAGAGAAGATTTAAAAACAGGAAGTGATTCAGCTTGTCTGACGCGCAAAGGCAGCTCGTTCCACAGTTTAAGGGCTGCAACTGAGAACGCTCGGTCACCTCTCAGCCTCCTGTTGGACTTTGGGACGGCCAACAGCAGCTGATCTGCTGACTTCAGAGCGTAAGGGAACGTACGGCTGGAGGTCGGACAGATACTGTGGGGCGAGACCATGAAGACGTTTGAATACAAACAAAAGAACCTTAAAATTAATCCGGAAACGAACTGGGAGCCAGTGTAGTGATTTTAAGGCAGAGGTGATTCTCCTTTTCTTGTACCAGTTAAAAGGCGAGCAGCAGCATTCTGGTTTCTGTTTTTTTTCTTTTCTTTCTGGCTATTTTAAGCCTAGTTGTACAAAAATCAGAGCACTGGGGCTAAAATACTCTCGAGAAGAATGAGCCCCAATAATTTAAGGCAAAACCTTAAATATCACTTTTTTGTCTATGTAGGCATTTAAAAAAACATTTTCTGTCTGAGTGTTTTCTTAATGTGGCATTAAGCAGTAAATGTTTACTTTATAAATATTAAATGAACTTGGTGGAAAACATTTAGAAATATAGTTATAAAAATGTGCCTGCTTTGTAAATTAATAAGAGACCTTTTAGACTGATCCAAATACTAATATCAGTGATATAGACACACAATATACACTAAAATGATTGGGAGTATTTCTTATTTACATTGGCAGATCTTAGAAATGTGCCAGATCTTGTTAGCTGGACTTAATGCTTGTTTTGATCACCTTAACCCCCATTTCCAATTTCATATTGTGGTAAAATTATCTATATTACTTATAATATTATTTATGATATTTACTGTATTATTTTATCACTTTGATAAAGAGATTAATCTGAATGAGTCTCTTGGGAGAGGGGAGTAGTGAGGGATTGTGTGGTCTCAGATTGGCTAGGAAGTAAGAAGGGGGGTTTTGAGGAAAATAGGTTGGGAACCACTGATCTAATGCTTTCCTTTTCATGTTTATCTTATATTAATGTCTCTGGTTATCCTTCGAAATAGCATATTACATGATTTAAAGCCATTCTGTTGCCAGAGTTTAATTTTCTGCCTTGCTTTACCTTTAACAGCAGCTACTTTTGGTTTCCTTAAATTACCAAAACTTATCTTTACTTGAGACATTTTATGTATCCTTGCATGAAAGTCTGACTTTAGAAAGTGGCCGCTCAGCTAAAATATATTTACAAGGGGTTTGGTCCCATGTGACTTGGTGGACAAGTTCCCCGTAGTGGTTTTGTGTACTTCTATTTTTTGGAGTTTGTAGCATACCATTTTTGCAGATGTTTTGATGTTTATAGTGTTTTTGGTATTTGCAGTATTTTTCCTTTGCATTTGTTTTTTTGATTGTGTGCTTCTTTATCTAACTTCTGTGATTTCAGATTTTTTTCAGTTGAATTTGTTTTATTGTTTTGGCGTGAGAATCATTCATGTGTTTGCAGCACGTTTGCACCCGTCTCCCACCATGGAGGTGGGACTCCTCAGCGACTAATCGTGAAAGACGTACCTCTTCTGGGGTAAGTTGAACTAGACTTTTACAGAAGCTCTCATATAATAAAAAGTGAATCACCACCTGGACAAATGTAAAAATCGAAAGTTTGGTAACAAAGGGACAAAGAAAAACATTACTGAAAGGCATGCATTATTTTATGATATGGGACTAAAAAAGACAAAACAAGGGTTATTATTCACAGTTAAACTGCTTTCCACTGGTGTGGACTATCATGTGTCTGTTTAAATTTGACTTCTGTCCAAACCTTTGTCCACAAACATCACAAACAAATGCTTTCTCTCCTGTGTGAATTATCATGTGTTTCTTTAGATTATACTTTCTGTTAAACCTTTTTCCACAGTCTTCACAACTAAACCATTTCTGTCCTGTGTGAACTATCATATGTCTGTTTAAAGTTAAATTATGTCCAAATTTTTGTCCACACAAACCACAAGCAAGAGTTTTCTGTCCTGTGTGGACCATCATGTGCGAGTTTAAACGTGACTTCCGTCCAAACCTTTGTTCACAAACATCACAAGCAAATGGTTTCTGTCCTGTGTGAATTATCATGTGTGTCTTTAGATTACTCTTTCTGTTAAACTTTTTTCCACAGTCTTCACAGCTAAAATGTTTCTGTCCTGTGTGAACCAATATGTGTTTGTTTAAAGTTGAATTGTGTCCAAACCTTTGTCCACAAACATCACAAGCAAATGGTTTCTGTCCTGTGTGAACTATCATGTGTGTCTTTAGATTACTCTTTCTGTTAAACCGTTTTCCACACTCTTCACAAATAAAATGTTTCTGTCCTGTGTGCATTATCATGTGTGTGTTTAAAGTTGATTTCCGTCCAAACCTTTGTCCACAAACATCACAAGCAAATGGTTTCTGTCCTGTGTGAATTTTCATGTGCGTCTTTAGATTACGCTTTATGTTAAACTTTTTTCCACAGTCTTCACAGCTAAAATGTTTCTGTCCTGTGTGAACTATCATGTGCATGTTTAAAGTTGATTTCCGGCCAAACCTTTGTCCACAAATATCACCAACAAATGCTTTCTGTCCTTTGTGAATTATCATGTGGGTATTTAGACAACCCTTTTGGTTAAACCTTTTTCCACAGTCTTCACAACTAAATGAGTTCTGTCTTGACTGTTGTTTCTTGATTGAGCCTCCAGTTTTCTTCACTTCAAAACATTCCTTGATAACCAAACAACTTGAAGACATCACTGACTGACTTCTCTTGTGAAAGTGTTTCTCATGCTCAGTGAAGCTGCAAGATTTGTTGACAGTGTTTACGCCTGACTCAGGAGCTCTGCTCTCCTTCCAGTCTTTGTCACCATCTTCCGGTTCTGATCCAGAGTCTGATAAGTCTTTTAGCGGAGAGTCAGAGTCATTCACATCATCACCTTCATCATCCTCACTGACTTCAGTCTCTGAAGAGCTGCAATCATCTCCATAAGTATTTAGATCTGGGTTCCTGGTAGTCTCTGCTCCTCCACAGTCCTCTCCACCAGTTGCTGCTTTCATCTGGTCAGCTGAGCTGCTGGTTGAAAGATCTTCCTCTATTACTTGGTGCTGATGAAGCTGTAAAAACAGAAGTTTCTCTTCATCTTCCTCACTCTTCAAAGGAACAGCAGTGAATGCAAACCCGGTGTCATCAGTCTCCTTTTTCACAAAAAACTGCTCTCCCTCTTGACTGGTCCACAGTTCCTCCTCTTCCTCCTTTATGCTGAGGGTCTCTGGATCCTGTTGTTCCACACCAAGCATCTGTACTTCAGGAGCTTCTTCTTTAATCAGCAACATCTGCTGAACATCTGCAGGGACCACTGAAAACATGAACATCAGGCACAATTATTTTATATTCATACATACATTTGTGGCTGAAAATTTTTGAAGCCTTTAAAACTTTCTATACTTCTGCATAAAATTACAAAACATCATCATATTTTCACACAAGTCCTAAAAGTAGATAAAGAAAACCCATTTAAACAAATGAGACAAAAATATTATACTTGGTCATTTATTTATTGAGGAAAATGATCCAATATTACAGGTTTTCTCCTGATTTGTCAAGCTATTTGATCAGTAATGCACTAAATTAAATTAAATATTGACGAGAGCATGTAGTGTTCACATGAACTAAGTTTTAATTTACATCCATCCATAGCCTATTTGAGACAAACTGCCTCGTGTACTCATCAGTGTTTGAATGTAAACAAAACTTGTAATTGTTACCAACAACAACTGATTTTGCTTATTTATAACAAATTATAGGGTAGAGTTTTGGTAGTGAATGATGCATATTTAGAGGTTTGTTTTATAATACAGTAATATATGTGGTTACAATGATCACAAAAAAAAAAAAAAAACTTACAGAAAAGAGGAATGCTTAAAAAGACCCGTCTCCATCCATCCATCCATTTTCTTTATCTGGGGTCGGGTCGCAGGGGTAGCAGCCTAAGTAGGAAGGCCCAGACTTCCCTCTCCCCAGCCACTTGGTCCAGCTCCTCCGGGGGAATCCCGAGGCGTTCCCAGGCCAGTCCCTCCAGCGTGTCCTGGGTCTTCCTCTGAGTCTCCTCCTGGTGGGACGTGTCCAGAACACCTCACCAGGGAGGGGTCCAGGAGGCATCGTAACCAGATGCCCGAGCCACCTCAACTGGCTCCTCTCGACGTGGAGAAGCAGCGGCTCTACTCTGAGTCCCTCCCGGATGATCGAGCTTCTCACCCTATCTCTAAGGGAGAGCTAAAGACCTTTTCTCAAATATATTTAAAAATTATTTTTGGAGGAGACCATTAAATGGTAATGGACGAATGGCTTGATAGATGTACATCCAAGTTGCAAAATCATCATTCCAACTCCATTTTGTTTGAATTTTGTAATGAGTTCAAGTTGAATGATATAAAGCACAATTAACATCCAGAGGCACAAATTTTTAACTGGTTTAAACCAGATGAAAAAATTAAATGTTGACTAGACTTTTGAATTGTATTAGATATTACACATGGCCTAGAAGTTAACTCTACTAACTCTGCAGCACCAATTACTGATCACTGTAAGTAAAGTAAGTAAATAAAGTTTATTTATACAGCACTTATCACAGACATTAAAATCACAAACTTAAAACAACTTATCAGAACTGTGCCGGCTGACCATCAACTTATCAGGACAATGGACTATCTGTTAGTGCTTCATGGACCGCCTCGTTGTAAATGCATATGTAAATGTATTCATACAGTGCCTTGCAAAAGTATTTGGCCCCCTTGAACTTTTCAACCTTTTGCCACATTTCAGGCTTCAAACATAAATATATAAAATTTTATTTTTTGTGAAGAATCAACAAGTGGGACACAATCGTGAAGTGGAATGAAATTTATTGGATGTGTTAAACTTTTTTAACAAATAAAATCTGAAAAGTGGGGCGTGCAATATTATTCGGCCCCTTTACTTTCAGTGCAGCAAACTCACTCCAGAAGTTCAGTGAGGATCTATGAATGATCCAAAGTTGTCCCAAATGACTGATGATGATAAATAGAATCCACCTGTGTGTAGTCAAGTCTCCGTATGAATGCACCTGCTATGTGATAGTCTCAGGGTTCTGTTCAAAGCGCAGAGAGCATCATGAAGACCAAGGAACACACCAGGCAGGTCCGAGATACTGTTGTGGAGAAGTTTAAAGCTTGGGAAATCTTTTTGTATCCAAATCCGGCTTTAAACCTCCCAAGGAGCACTTTGCAAGCAATCACACTGAAATGGAAGGAGTATCAGACTACTGCAAATCTACTAAGACCTGGCCGTCCCTCTACACTTTCATCTTGAACAAGGAGAAGACTGATCAGAGATGCAGCCAAGAGGCCCATGATCACTCTGGATGAATTGCAGAGATCTACAGCTGAGGTGGGAGAGTCTGTCCATAGGACAATAATCAGTCGTACACTGCACAAATCTGGCCTTTATGGAAGAGTGGCAAGAAGAAAGCCATTTCTCAAAAATATCCATAAAAAGTGTTGTTTAAAGTTTGCCACAAACACCTGGGAGACACCAAACATCAGAGTCAGAGTCAGAGTTTCTTTATTGTCATTCGCACCTCATGTGGTACATGTGGTGGAGCGAAATTATGTACACGGGGTCCCAGTTACATCCAACAATAAAATGTATAAGAAAAACAGTAATAACATCTAAGATATGAACTAAGAAAAACATCAACTAAATATACACTAAGCACTCATAACAAAACATTGAACATCAGCACAAACATGAACATGTGTCTGTGAGCAGATGTGCACGCATGAACACAACATTGAAACAGATCAGCAGCAACATGAAACAGATCAGCAGCAACATGATATGGTTTTTCACAGTGATTATTCTAGTTAGAGATTCATGAGTCTAACAGCCTCAGGGTAGAAGCTGTTCCTCAGTCTAGTGGTTCTACACTTAATGCTCCTTAACCTCCTTCCTGAGGGGAGTGGGGCAAAAAGTGTGTGTGCTGGGTGAGTGGGGTCCTTCATGATGCAGGTGGTCCTCTTCCTGCATCTGGAGGTGTAGACGTCTGTGATGGTGGGGAGGCTGATTCCGACAGATTTCTGTGCAGCCTTCACCACTCTCTGCAAAGCTTTTCTTTCTGCAGCTGTGCAGCCTCCATGCCACACGTTAATGCTGGAGCACAGGATGCTCTCCACTGCACACCTGTAGAAGGAGGTGAGGACTGAGCTTCCCAGACCAGCTCGCCTCAGCCGTCTGATGAAGTAGAGTTTCTGATGAGCTTTCTTGATCAGGCTGGTGGTGTTGTTGCTCCAGCTGAGGTTTTCATTCAGGTGTACACCCAAGTACTTGTAGCTGGAGACCACTTCCACCGCAGATCCTCTTATGTTCAGGGGGGTGTAGATGTTTTTGTTCCTTCTGAAGTCCACAATCATCTCCTTTGTCTTCTTCACATTGATGTGAAGGTTATTCTCTTTGCACCAGCTCTCCAGGTGTTCCACCTCCTGCCTGTAGCTGGACTCATCATTGTTTGTGATGCATCCCACCACTGCTGTATCATCTGCAAACTTTACAATGTGACAGCCTGGATGGGTAGCTGCACAATCATACGTGAGCAGAGTAAACAGGAGGGGGCTCAACACACATCCCTGAGGAGAGCCAGTGCTGAGGGTTATGGTGGAGGAGGAGAGGTTGTGGATCCTCACTAACTGTGGTCTGTTTGTTAAAAAGTCTAGTACCCAGTTGCAAATGGAGGGGCTTAGTCCTAGTGTGGATAGTTTGTCCATCAGGGTTTGGGGGATCATGGTGTTGAAGGCGGATGTGAAGTCCACAAAGAGCATACGGACGTAAGAGTTTTTCTGCTCCAGGTGGTTGAGC
>NC_056512.1:30808679-30811299 GCF_014905685.2 Nematolebias whitei | reverse complement strand
CCATAAGAATTTAGATCTGGGTTCCTGGTAGTCTCTGCTCCTCCACATTCCTCTCCACCAGTTGCTGCTTTCATTTGGTCAGCTGAGCTGCTGGTTGGAAGATCTTCCTCTTTTACTTGGTGCAGATGAAGCTGTAAAAACAGAGGTTTCTCTTCATCTTCTTCACTCTTCAAAGGAACAGCAGTGAATGCAAACCCGGTGTCATCCGTCTCCTTTTTCACACAAAACTGCTCTCCCTCTTGACTGGTCCACAGTTCCTCCTCTTCCTCCTTTATGTTGAGGGTCTCTGGATCCTGTTGGTCCACACCAAGTATCTGTACATCAGGAGCTTCTTCTTTATTCAGCACCATCTGCTGAACATCTGCAGGGAACACTGAAAACATGATCAGGCACAATTATAACTTTATATTCACACATACAGTGTTGGCTGAAAGTTTGTAAAGCCTTTAAAACTTTCTAAATTTCTGCATAAAAATGACAAAACATCATAAGATTTTCACACAAGTCCTAAAAGTAGATGAAGAGAATCCAGTTAAACAAATGAGACAAAAATTTTATACTTGGTCATTTATTTATCCAGGAAAATTATCCAATATCACGTTTTTTCCTGAGATTTGTCAAGCTGTTTTATCAATAATGCACTAAATTAATTTAAAAATTGACAAGAGCATTTAGTGTTCACATGAACTAAGTTTTAATTTACATCCGTCCATAGCCATTGTGAGCTTGTATCAGATATTACACATGGCCTAAAAGTTAACTCTACTAACTCTGCTTCACCACTTACTGATCACTGCAAGTGAAGTAAGTAGTTCATTTATAGAGCACTTATCACAGACATAAAATCACAAAGTGCTGTACAATAAAAGTCAACGCAAAAAAATATATACAAAGAATAAAACAAGCATAAGAACTTCAAGAAGCACAATAACTGAATTATCACGTCACACACACAAAGGCGCAACAAAGGATACTGGAAATTCAATTCTAATCTCTTTAATCTTAATCCCTTTTGTTAGGACATAAAAAGAACAAATTGATCTAAACAATGACTCATCACTATCAAATTATAGTTAAGTGAGATCACTTAAAATATCACTCTCAAAATTAAATTAAATTTGTCAAATTTCAAGTCGAGTCATCAAACAAATGCCCCCTTTTCGTTAGTAACGGTACAGCACGGTTCAACTCGACTCGGCACGGTTCCTATGCTTTTCCACTTGAAACGGTTTGTGGAACCGGTCCCTTTTTTTAGTACCCATTTCTCTGGGGTTCCAAGCGTGATGCACTGGCACCAAAACGTGATGTCAGAACACTGTCGGTCACCGATTGGTCAGGGGGTGGAGTCACTGGCTGGCTGAGAAATTTTCACGACAAGATCCACCATTTGCAATAACCTGAGACATGCTCAATAATCCAGGTAGAAAAAGCTAAAAAAAAAAAGTTAAATCTGGTCCTCTGGACATTAAAAAAAAAACAAAAAAACCATTTGCAATAACTTGAACTCAATGAGCGACTAGACCTATTTTTAAGATTTTAAAAACAATAATGACAACACCGTGGTCTAATGCTTTAGTGCACGAGTTTTTTGTGCTTGATGGCCGACGACAGAATTCAGAGCAAGCTAGATGGAGCTCCACCGGGCCACGAAAACGCCAGATCCTCTCCACTGGAGCATCAGAGCCCCCTCAGGCTGGGAAGGGCGTCATCTTCCCGGCTCCGAGCTCTGCCGGTCACCACAGAATTTCCTCCGTGCTGCCGACCTGCAGGAACAAGCGAGGCCAGAGCGCGGGCTCTGCGGGCCCCGAGCTCCGCTGGTCACCACAGAGGATCATACGAGCTGCCAACCAGCCACAGAAACACGAAATGAAAGCCAGATCCCAAGCCCCGGCAGCTGGGCAGACCAGGACGGGTCTGGGATGGAGGGTGGAAACAGTTTTTAAAAATATTTTATGTATAAAAAATGCTTTTTGTTTTTTTTTAATCAGTGAAGATTAAAAATAAATAAACTGTGACGGCTTTAACATGAAATCCTATTTTCACTTTAATGACTTATTAAATCTGTTAAAGTAAACTCGGCTGAAAAATCATAAAAAGAAACTAAATTATTGGATCTCAGGAATATTTTCCTAAAAAATGTTTAAAGAAGAGCTATGGTCTTTAGTTCAACTTTATTCTAACCATCTTGGCTTCTGAGAGACACTGACACTCTGAGAAGCTCTTTTTATACCCAATCATGTTGTCAATTGACCAGTAGGTCAATTGACAACAAGTGTTAATTGGTCTTCCAGCTGTTCGTTATATGCTCAATTTCCTTTTTCCAGCCACTTATTGCTACTTGTCCCAACTTTTTTGGGATTTGTTGACAATGTGAAATTTTGAATCAACAAATTTTTCCTTTAAAATGTTACATTTACTCAGATTAAACTTTTGATCTGTCATCTATGTTATATTACAAATAAAATATTGACAATTGCCATCTCCACATCATTGCATTCAGTTTTTATTCACAATTTGTTAAGTGTCCCAACTTTTTTGGAATCCAGTTTGTGTGTGTGTTGTGATATATATATACACACACACACACACACACACACACACACACACACACACACACACA